>NC_134707.1:73900507-74237896 GCF_043290135.1 Rhipicephalus microplus | reverse complement strand
GCAAGGACGTACCGTGCATGGCGAGTACACGTCTTCAGGGTCGACCACGTTGTGCAGTGTAAGCGAGACGAGAACTACGACATGCGCACATAAACGTGGCTGATGTCACTGGAGAGAATCTTAAGTGTTGTGCAATGATCGTGCGGCTTCGCGGTGTGGGCACGACAGTGTCCTCCATGTATGCACGACTTGAACAGCGGTGGGATGCCACAATGCTACTACAGCTCATGGTTAGATTTGGAAGAGACTGCCTCATAGTCTTTGTGGCAATATGTGGGGACACGAATGCTCATCATACCATGGGGGGGAAGCAATTATTCTTCTCGTGGAAGAGATCTCGTGGACGTTATCCATCAACTATGCCTAGAAGTCTTGAACACGAAATCTTTTACTTTCTTCCGCAGAACAGCAGGACCGTCATGCTCCACCATCGACGTCACCCAGTAAAGGAGACCAGAAAAGGAGACCGGTATGATAGGGCAACGGAGCTTTACTCCTGGGGTTCAGACCACCTGCCGATCATCATCTCACCTGTGGGCGGAAAGATCCTCAGGAGAAGGTTGTGTAGTACAGTCGATTGGCGGGCTTTTCGCAGGCAGCTTCGAAGGACAGCACATTCAGGGAATGGTCATCCGAGCAGAATCAGGATTTCCTGCATGTAGTAGCAGCGGCAGTGCAGGTGGAAACCATCCAGACCAAGCTGCCAGAGCAATATCGTGTGCCAGACATCCATCACATGAACTTATGGGCTGCGAGGTGCCTAGCTGAGAGAAGGTACCTATAGGCCCATGACCCAGAACACCGTACACTCTTCAATCATGTGGATGCGGTATGTCGGCGACATGCTAACGATCACAGGCGACAATCTGCCACTCTCTGAGTCAGGCAAGAAGGGGCGCAAAAACATGCCACCTTCTACGATTCCTCGTCACTGGGCCAATGGGCGGCAACCCGTCATTGCGGTGGCCATTCACTTGGGCATTAGTGAAAACTGGCAGAGCGACCGGCCAATCGCTTCACAGAACTCCCACCAGCCAATCCTGCAGCCCTCACCACCACGCCTGCTCCAAAGCCATGGCAAGGTCACCACCCTGTCTTGACAGCCAACCAGATTGAATCTTTGCGTAAGGAGCACATTTTGCAACACAAACTGAATGTTCTTCTAGCCAGAACCAAGCCCTACTGTTCCCCTGGTGCCGATGGCATCACATACCGGATGCTGAGCAACCTGTATGTCGCCTCACGATGACGCCTGTTGAGGATTTTAATAAAATCTGGCAGAGTGGCACCCTTTCTGAGGGCTTGCGGGCCGCTGTTGTAGTGCCGATCCGGAAACCTCGCCACCCTTATGCCAGCATTGTGTCCTACAGGCCCTCTCTCTTACCTCTGCTGCCTGCAAGCTCATGGAAGACATAGCACAAGCACGCCTAAATTGGATTGTGGGGGAAAAGGATTTTCTACCAGAACAGCAGACGGCCTTACGACGCCACTGATACACAGCAGAGTAGATCGCGGAAGCCGTCTCCACCTTGGAGGAGTGCAGAAGCAATGGCGAAGTCGCCCTCTTCGTCCTGCTGGATGTCCAGAGCGTTTTTGACAGCCTTCTTCATACAGCGATAGAGAGTGCTTTATATACACTTGACATTGTGGGCTGCCTACCTACCTTCATCAGTGCCTTTATAGCAGGACGCACCCTCGGGGTCAGAGTACAACGCGCGCCCAGCGTCCACGGCTGATGACAGCAGGCGTTCCACAAGGTTCTGTCCTGAACCCCTTTTTGTTCAACCTGGTGTTAGCGGGGCTGCCGACTGCGATGACCGTTGGCAAGCACAACTCCATGCAGTGCTCCGTGTATGCAGACGATGTGGCACTGTAGGTTAAGAGGCATAGACAGAACTTCACGGCAATACGGCGTTCTCTGCAGCCTTGGATTCTGTTGCCTCATTCTTCAAGACAATTAGCCTGAACGTGTCGCCCCCTGCTAGTTCACCCCAGAGCCGTTGCATGGAGCGCTATCCGAAAGCTTGTACTACGTGATCAACCGATCCAACGGAGCGAGGCAGTGACGTACCTGGGGCTAAGGAGAGACCACCGCCTTACCTGGATACCGACCGTTAAATTCGCCGCCTTCATGCCACAAGGATCGAGACTGCCTTAAGAAAGCTGCTCAGCAGGGACCAAAGGAGTACCTCGCGCCTGGCCTTAAGGCTCTATGGAGGGTCTGCAATGGTAGTGCGAACTTAGACACTACCCTTGGTGCTGTGGGTGCCACACCACAAGTAGCAGCTGGAGCGACAACACCGCATGGCAATTCGGTGCTTCATGGGACTTCCCCGTCAGTCACCCATAGCTGCAATACTGGGGGAAGCCCGGACCTTAACCCTGTCACTCTTGATGCTACGACAGGCACTACATCATTTGGATCGCCTACACAGGGCAGCAGGGGGCACTGCCCCCATTCGGAGACTGCGGAGCCGACCAGCTTCACGGATGGCACAGATCTGCGCTCTTTATGAAAAGCTGGTCCCCAATCCTACCACTCCTATCCAGCCCCCTCCACCACATCAGCAGTCTCTGGACGTAAATATAGGATTGGGCAACCTCAGTAAAAGACGCTCAACGACGTACGAGCTACACGATGCAGCCGTGGCGAAACTTCAGGGCAGGCTTAGGGGGCAGCACCTTGTGTTCACGGACGGGTTTGTTCGGGACAGCTCCGTTCAGCCACGAATGCTTGCGTTATACAATTGAAAGGTACAATCTTCCGGTGCCGACTTTCCTTTCTCGCTAGGCCCACTGCAGCTGGATTGGCCGGCCGTCACTTGACTGCCGACACCCTCGCTGCCACCTTACCCCGGCTGCCTGTAAATTTTGTGCGACTCCCGATCAGCCCTACAAGCACGGCTACAACCAGGTCAAGCAGGCATGATTGTGGTCTTGCTGCACGCCAAATTGACAGCCATCAAAAATAGTGGTGTGCGCCTGTCCCTCCACTGGCTTCCCTCGCACGTTAGGATAGCTGGCAACGAAGAGAAGGACGCTGCCGCTAAGGCAGCACACCACTATACACGCCAGTCACTGAGGTGGTAGACGGACGGATGGACGCGCGGGCGGCCACACAGACGCAAGCATGGATGAACGGAAGCAAGAACGAATGGACGGACGGATGCTTCGCTCCCCTATCCATCATTCACTCCATGGATATGCTGCCATTTGTTTTCTCTTTTCCCCTATTAACACCCTCCCTCTCTCTGTATTCGGTGCATTCTTTGCACGGGATCTTGAAATTGGCTGGTGGTCTTATTTATCTTTACACAAAAGGTTGAAAGCGGGCGCGCGTTCGCATAGAGCTCCAACCGGATCCTCGCCATGACCAAAAACGAAATCGTAGCCAGGACATAAACTGAAGAGGAGGAGCGTTCAGTGTGTGCCAAGTCAAAATTGTTCTCGCGATGCTCATTCAATGCAACATCCGAAGTTTTCAGCAATATTTCGTTGCCGTAAAACAGAAAATGGTTTCGCTTTCTTCCACTTACCTCGTGCTATCCGAGATTAAGCGCGCCGTGAAGTGTGGCATGAAACCTTTCAGGCGAATGCTCTCGTGCAACTCCGTCGAGTTATGTCGACGTGGATCTACGAAGCGAGTTTATTTGTAGGTTTTATTGGAAACGCCTGGAGCGTGTCTAATGCGCGTCTAGTGCATGCAAGTTGTTACAAATACTTGTGCACATATAGCAGCTGGAGTGCGAAATCGACGTACCTTCAGAAACATTTCTCGCTTGACCAGTTGACCGGAACGTGGCATAAAGAAGCCAAAATGCGCTGTTTTAGAACTGCTTACCAGGAGAACTCTCACTTTTCATGAGTATCCGTGCACCGCACCAGAAGCACCTGGCATCATGAGTGTCGAAATGTGCACAATTAAAAAAATGGCAGATTCCACGTACATTGGGTATCGATGGTATGCGAAGCACAAATGAGAAACGCCGATATGTCACTTTGAAATGAGCACAACATTACGAGGTGGTGGTAAATGATGCCGTATATGACTTCCGTGTCACGATGATCATGTTTGGATGTGTCGTTTACTTTCGTCATCTATTCACATAACGTGATTCCAAATTTACTATATATGGAGCTAGCGAAACGGTCGCGAACACGCTATGAGCGTGGGATGTTGTCACGTTCCTATATGACACGCTTGTCGGGATTATGAAGTTTGCATCAGTGATATATTTCGTCATTTATTGAATTCAGGTAACAAAAAATTTGGTATATGTGGAGCTGGCAAAACGGCCGCAAGTGCATCATAAAAAGCCCAATATACTCCAGTGTAGCGTTGACACGTGCGCACGCTGGGCACTGCGACGCTACGTGAGCCAAACGCAAGCACTCTTTAGTCTGACGCCAGGCGTGACCGGCGCGGCCAGCGTCCGTCAGCGCGGCCTGACGGCAGCCTGTGCGAAATACGACATGCTGCATTTTGCGCCATGGTGTTACCCAGACAACACTGCGGCTCACTCTTTTCGTGACGAACGGACGACGGATGCGCTGAAATGTGCACGCGTCAAAGCGACGCAGCACTGCGCGCGTGCCTGCGAGTATACGGCAAAAGCAGTGCCTGGCGTGGCAACGCCGGCGTGATGCGACGAAATGAGCGCCGACGAGCACGCGCACCGCGCCACGCTGAAATGTACTGGTGCCTTGACTGTGGCATGTAGACATGTTCTTATATGACACGCATCTCATGATTATCATGCTTGCACCAGTCACATACCTTCGTCTTTCATTGACCTCACGTAATACCACATTTGGCATATGTGAAGCTAGGGAAACGGCCGTGAGCGCATCATGAGCGTAGCATGTAGTCATGTTGTTAGATGACACGCACCTCATGATTATCATATTTGCACCTGTCACATACCTTCGTCATCTATTCACGTACCGTATTACTTAATTTTGTATCTGGGACGCTATAGCGAAAAGGCGGCGAGTGCATTATGAGCGTTGAATGTAGTGATGTTGTTACATGACAGGCATGTCATGATTTTCATGTTAGGGTCTGTCGCTTGTGTTCGCCATGCAATCATGTCATACCATACTACTTCTGCATCATGTCATGTGGAGGAAACCATTGCAAGAGCAGCAAGACCAAGATATATAAATCATGACATTTATGACAAACAAATCATGAGACATATTATGACTAGTCAATTATGCATGTCATACAGTCATGTTATGCCATACCAAATTTGGTATTGATACTATGAACGAAACAGCCAGGAGAGCTAAAGGTCATAACCGGCTAGATAGATAGATGGATAGATAGATAGATAGATGGATAGATAGATAGATAGATACTCTCAAAGTCACCGAAGATGGCTAAGAATTGCTGCGCATTTAAAAAAAACGTCATCGCAGTGCTGCAGAGTAGTAAAGTGTTCGTACCAGTCTGGCCATGGTTTTTCCTTGCGTGTGCACAAACCTATGGTGTTGTAGCGGCCGGGAATGTCGGCTGCCGGAGGCAGCGAGAAAGGAGACGTGAAGCTGGTTTGGAGTTTCAGGGCAAGACTGTTTATTTCCACTCCGTGCGAGTGACGAGAGCTCCCCTCGACGAGGGAGAGAAGGAGGCACCCCCGTGTTCTTCTACAAGAGAGAGGAAAAGGGGGCCCCCGAGCGAGCAGACGTAGCATGCCGCCGGTGCTAATCCCCGGAGCCGGCCCCGACAACACGTTGTTCCCCGAACACGGAGGAGGATGCGCTGGCGCCGCGCTTAGGCGCGCTGTCGACGGCTGGCTGCAGACGGGATAGAAAAGAATGCGGTGGTGCTGAGCAGCTTCCGCTACAAAGGCTCCTCCCCTAGATTGCGGAGCTTTTAAAGAAGGACAGCAGTTACGGGCTGAGTAGTGAAAGGTCACAGTCCAATGGTTAACACTGAAATCGTACGTAAGAGGCTGCTTGAATGGAAACCTCAATATGAGCAGGCTTGGCGCGGTCAACGGTGACGACTTCTCGTTTCCCCAGCACGTCGATTGCGATGGTTTTGTTAGTACGTCCCAAAACTTTGAATGCGCCATCGTACGGCGGAGTAAGGGGCGGCTTCGTTGCGTCGTGTCGCATGAACACACGGGTAGCAGAGTCCATGTCAGGAAAAGTGAAAACTTTCCTGTTGCGGGCGATGCGAGGTGCTGTTGGCCTGAGTTGCGCGAGCCATGCGCGCAGCTTCTCGATGTGATCGGAGGCTGTTGGGGCGGAAGGTGTCTGGTCGGAGAATAATTCTCCCGGGAGGCGCACTGTTGAGCCGTAGACCATTTCCGCTGCGCTGAAGCCGAGGTCTTCCTTCACCGTTGAGCGTAGGCCAAGAAGAACTAGCGGGCGCTTCTCCACCCAGTGCTGGCGGTCGAGTTTCGCTGCCAGTGCGGCTTTGAGTTGCCGGTGGAAGCGCTCAACCATTCGGTTGCTGGCGGGGTGGTAGGCGGTTGTATGCTGCAGCTTCGTGCCGAGGAGCGTTGAAAGTGCGGAAAAGAGGTTGCTCTGGAATTGCCGTCCCCGGTCAGTTGTTATGCGGGCGGGGCAGCCAAAACGGGACACCCATGTTTGAATGAAGGCCTGCGCGACGGTCTCAGCTGATATGTTCGCAAATGGTATAGCTTCGGGCCACCGGCTGTACCTGTCGATGCATGTGAGCAGGTACCTAAATCCTTGGCAGGGTGGTAGTGGTCCCACAAGGTCGAGGTGAACGTGGTCAAACCGCGACTCAGGAGTCCGAAATTCCTCTAGTGCAGCCCGATTGTGGCGTGTCACTTTCACTTGCTGACACGTTTCACATGTCCGAGCCCATCGTCGCACGTCCGCGTTGACTCCGGGCCAAACGAAGCGTTGCGTTATCAGCCGCTGGGTGGCGCGGACACCTGGGTGGCTGATGGAGTGGAAAGTGTTGAATACCACTCGGCGAAAGTTCGGTGGGACGAAAGGTCGTGGGGCTGCCTGGGAGGTATCACAGGTAATCGTGCTTTGGACGTAATGAAGTGCAACCTCCGAGAGCACGAGTGAAGATCCCCCTCCCTTCAGTCTTGTCAGCTCGGGGTCGTCCCGCTGAGCTGCGGCCATAGCTTCGAAGTCGAGAACTTCTGTGCCGGAAGCGTTGACGCGAGACAAGGCGTCAGCTGCTTCGTTTTCGACCCCGGGAACGTGGCGGATGTCTGTAGAAAACTCGGAGATGAATGAGAGCTAACGGATCTCTCGTTCTGAGTAGGAGGAGCTGTTGTTTTTGAATACGTAGGTGAGGGGCTTGTGGTCTGTCAAGATGTAGAACTCACGGCCTTCGAGGAAGTAGCGGAAATGCTCAATGGAACAATAGATTGCGAGCATCTTCCTTCCAAAAGTGCTGTATCGTGCTTCTGCAGGCTTCAGACGTTTCGAAAAGAAGCCCAGTGGCTTCCACTGGGCGCCCTCCTGTTGCTGCAGCACTGCTCCGACCGATGTGGAGGAAGCGTCCACCATGAAGCGTGTAGGAGCTTCAGGCCGTGGATGAATGAGGAGGGTAGCCGCGGCTAGCTCGTCCTTAGCTTTCTGGAAAGCGTTCTGGTGTTCGTCAGACCAACAAAATTCTGGTGCCTTTTGGTCGTCTCGGCGCAGCAGGTCGGTCAATGGCTGGAGCACTCGAGCACAAGACGCAATGAAGCGCCGGTGGAAGTTTAAGAGCCCGAGGAACTCCCTCAGCTTGCAAAAAGATGTTGCAGCTGGAGACTTCTTGACGGATTTCACCCTCGATTCCAATGGCATAATGCCTTCAGCATTGATGTGGTGGCCGAGGAAGTTGAGCGCCTCTACTCCAAACACGCACTTTTGAGGTTTCAACACCAGACCGTGCTCATCCAAACGCTGAAAGAGCTGGCGGAGGTGCTCTTCGTGCTCCGCAGGCGTTCTGCTGGCCACCAAAATGTCATCCAGGTAGACAAAGATGAAAGGAAGACCCCGGGTGACTTCATCCATCAACCTTTGAAAGCTCTGTGCGGCATTTTTCAAGCCGTAGGGCATGCGGATAAACTCAAACAGGCCGAACGGAGTTGTTATGGCTGTTTTTGGTATGTCCTGCAGTTCGACGGGGATTTGGTAGTATGCCTCTACAAGGTCGATCTTGCTGTATATTTTCGTACCTGCCAGCCGCGCGCTGAAATCGTGAATGTGTGGCAGAGGATACTGGTCTGGCGTTGTCGATGCGTTCAAGGCTCTGTAATCACCACACGGGCGCCAATCGTCGTCCTTAGGCACCATGTGTAGCGGCGATGAATGGTTGCTAGACGAAGGGCGAACAATTCCCAGCTGCAGCATGTGCTCTAACTCCCTGCGTGCAGCTTGAAGCCTTTTGCTGGACAGCCGTCGTGGCCGTGCGGTGACTGGCGGCCCGGTGGTGACGATGTGGTGAGTCACGTTATGTTTCACCGGCTGTTCCGTGTTGCGGGGCTTGGTGAGCGAGGGGAATTCGGCCAGGACGTGGTGGTAGGCTGATACTGGCTGGAAGGCGCAGATTCCAGATGAGCAGATGTTTGACTCCAAACCACGTACTTTGAGGGATGTGTTGTTATCCTTGAGGCAACGGTCACGTACGCTCACATCCAGGTTGAAGTGGCTGAGAAAATCTGCTCCGAGTATGGCGAAATTAACATCCGCCACCACGAAGACCCGGCGAAACAGGCTCCTGAGTCCTACGTCTATTGTCAGCGAGCCGAAGCAGTACGTAGCGATGGCAGTGTTGTTCACTGCCTGCAGCGACGATGTGTTCTTGCTACGTCGGCGATCCTCGGGGGTTGCCGGGACAATAGAGATTTCGGCTCCCGCGTCGACTAGCATGCGCGAGTTGCTTACGCGGTCGACTACGAAAAACAGGCGGCTGGGTGGAGGGCCGATGTCGTAAGCCGCCGTTAACGACTGGCCGGAGCGTTTCCCGGAAACGAGCAAGGTTGAGTGCAGCGGCTAGCACCCGTGCGGAAACGACGGTGGTACCAGCAAACTCCGTCCTGTGTATCTCGTGCATGGCTTCTCTGAGAAGAGCTTGGGTGTCTTGAAGGGGATCGGTTGCGTCGTTGCTCGTCCTGTTGGGGAGCGCCAGATAGCACAAGTTTATGCATAGTCTCGGTAAGGTGTTGCAGTTTCTCCTCGAGGCGCGACAGTCGATCTGGTTGCTCATGTGTTCTTGCAGCAGCTATGGGCGCAAAGGTTGGAGTTGAGTATTCCGTGATCCGATCGGCAAGTTGCGCTAGTTGATCAAGGGACGTCTCATTTGAACCCGCGAGAACCACGCTCACCGACTGGGGGAGCCGTTGCAGGAAAAGTTCACGAAGAAGTGGGAGCTGGCCGTCCTGACGCGCGTGCACACCGAGTAGTTGCCGCATACGGTGCAGCAGTTGGGAAGGTCGTTGGTCGCCCAGCTCTTCGCGACACAAGAGCTGCTGCAGTCTGCTTTCTTCAGGCGCCTCGAGGCGGTCGAGCACCGTCTTTTTGAGGGTGTCATATTCTTCTTGCGCGGGGGGGGGGGGGTGAAACCAAAATGTCGTCGATAGCGTCGGCGATTTCGGGGGGCAGGGCTGCGACGACGTGAAGGTATTTTGTCGACTGCGAGGTGATGTGCCGGAGTTGAAAACGGGCCTCCACTTGGCTGAACCAAACTCTTGGATTTTTCGGCCAAACATTTGGTAGCTTCAGTTCTGTGGCGATGACCGCAGGCGTGGAGGCAGCAGCGTTGTCGTCGGAGCTCATCGCGGCGTGTTCGTTGAAGCGTTCGGGTCACCAATTTTGTAGCGGCCGGGAATGTCGGCTGCCGGAGGCAGCGAGAAAGAAGACGCGAAGCTGGTTTGGAGTTGCGGGGCAAGACTGTTTATTTCCACTCCGTGCGAGTGACGAGAGCTCCCCTCGACGAGGCAGTGAAGGAGGCACCCCCGCGTTCTTCTACAAGAAAGAGGAAAAGGGGGCCCCCGAGTGAGCAGACGTAGCATGCCGCCGGTTCTAATCCCCGGAGCCGGCCCCGACAACACGTTGTTCACCGAACACGGAGGAGGAGGCGCCGCGCGTAGGCGCGCTGTCGACGGCCGGCTGCAGACGGGATAGAAAAGAATGCGGTGGTGCTGAGCAGCTTCCGCTACAGTGTCACTCGTCACAACGTCAACCCCCTGTGGTCACTGACAGTATTTAGCAAGAAGCGCGTTCAATGTGTCACAGCACGAACAAAACACATTCTGGGAAGAGGACCAGTTATAACTGAACGAACTACGTTGTACGACACGGGATGTGCCATGGCTACTGGTGTGAATTACAGAACTGCACAACGTTGCCAGTTGTGTAACGCACATCCTGCTTCCTCTTGGGTTGTACCACTTGTGTTCATAAAGGTAACCGTTTATTCTACGACAAATTTCATTATATTTTGTTCGGCGTTCATTCGACTAACAATAAAAAAAAACAAAACTGAGCTCGCGCATCGGCAACGCTTAGCAACGCACCGCCGTAAAGTTGTCTTTCCATAAAACGGACGCTCTTAGTGCACATGAACGCAATGAGAGAATGGGGGCGTGAGCGGCGAGTTCTATCCGTGGCGCAACTCTGCTACCTAAAGAGAGCATATAGAGTAACTCTAGGCCAGTACTTCCCAGAGCGGCTCTCGTGGATGCTTGAGGAATAGCTGCAGGTGGGGCATTCACCGCTTCATCTGTTCAATAGCTTCATAGATCTAGCTGGCTTCCAGATTTGCTTTTAACATAGTTACAAAACAAGCTATATTTTACTCATTTTGCTGTATGAACACTGCGGAAGGTGTCAGTGACTCACTCACGATTTTCTTCTAAAATGATATATTCATTATTTTAGTACCGCGTTTCTCTTTGTCAGTTCAGACAAATAAATGATTTCTCGAATAATGCGCAGTTCTTTGAATGATGTTGATTTTTCAGATAATTTTTTTCTATATAGGAAGCCAGCGTGTTTTCACTTACTGCGTCTCGTTTATGTGGGACATTTTGTGCTAGAACATTTACTTTGTTGAACAAACGTACAAATTTGTGCATATGCAGTGACTTTGATTACTGCTTGTGACGTAGCGTATGATTCAGAATTTGTATTTAATGACACTTACCTTTATATTTTAGTTGTTTAGGCTACTTTGCGCCTCAAGAAATAAAGTATTGCACTGCCTTCCCTCCAGAACCCAGCTCTTCTTAATACAAAAAGCTAGCGTCACAAAAGCCACGTGCTTTCGTCATGAAAATACAAACCATAATCATTATATAGAACTTTTCTCGAGCCACAAGTTAAAGATCCAAAGTTAAAATGACACAATTCACAGACAAGAGCGGGTAGCAATATAAACATAAAAATTCGCCTGGTATCTGCATGTTTCACTGCGAATGTCGTCGAAAGACGATATTCTTGCGTCTAGAGAGAGTAAACAAAACGGTTGTTTGATGTTCTGCACAAGAAAGTTGGTGAATTGTGTACTGGAGGTGCGGCGTTAGGGTGTCTCTATTCGTGGAGCGAAAGCGAATGAGTGCATCGGGGCACGTTAGACACGAGCGCTCTCCGGTAGTTATCATCAAAAAGGAAGGGAAGCATGCGCGCCTGTCTCGGAGGCGACAAGTTGTAGAACGCAAAACGATGGGCAGGTGCCACCATCATGTCGTCTTAGCAAGCATTGCAAACACTCGCCTTTTTAAGCATAGATTTGGAATGTGAGCGCAACATAATAAACGCTGCGGACCTTGGAATTATTTTTGTATGCATTCCCAAGTATAGTGACCCACTTTAATGTGTTGTTATGAGTCCTCAGATATGTGCAATTTTCGCTTTTTAATTGATAGTTAACCAAGTATGAGCGCCTAAACTTCAGCAATATTGGCCGGTGCTGCGGATAGAAGTAGCCGTTTGAGGTGTTGTTCGAAGCCGTTTGGTGTATCGTTACGGCGGACAGACAAATATACAGAGAGATAGACAGCCACCCTATTTTTTGCGTCGAAGTGCCCCAAGAAAACTAGCGTCTTTAAAAACTAAGCACTACATTCTGACTCGTTCAACCTTTTCACAAAGTTGCATCGTGGAATCTTTCAAAAACGCGTTGCTTTAAAATTTTCACTATTCGCAACTCCGAAAAACGCTCCATGTGCTGGCAACACTGATAAAAAACAAAGATGGCTACGCTAAATAACGTCAATGAGGCACTTTTGCTTGCGATTGTGCTGAAATTTCTCACATTGTGGCGTTGAATCGCCTAGCTTCATTAAAGGTGAAAGTGTGCTGGCCGCCAACCACCTCATTCTCATTGACATAAAGAATTTTGCTAGAGAATCCGTGGGGATGGTGACACTGTGCACTCAAATATTCAGCCTCTTCAACAAATTGCACCAGATTTACTTCTAGTTGAAGAACCTGCCTATTGAGCCCGAGGTTGAAGACGGCAAATGCTTGCGTGTAGCAGGCCTCCTTCAAAGGTGCTAGTACTTTTGCGCTGCGTTGCTACCCTGCTACTGGCAAGGCCTGAACAATTTTCGATGCAACTACCCTGTGACACGTGCTACCGATAGCATGTATCCCTCTGAGATCCGTTACCTCATCAAAAGATAAATACGCATGGCGTTCATTTATTCACAGAATGGGGCTACGCCTGAGCTGTGCCTTTCTACGCCAGGAAGTCTAGACCAAACGTCATTGCCTCTGCAAAGGCAATCAGTGTCAAAGCCAGTGACTGAGCCTGGCGGCGCAAGTGTGACTTACGCAACGCACGGCAAGCTCCCTTAAACCACGGCGCCAATTGCAGTCCGATCATTCAAGCGCTGCCATCCAGACTGGCGAGTCTTAGTAAATGTTTGGCCACATTTCTCGTTCATGGAAGCAACCCAGCGGTGGTTTCTGACTGGAGGAACCTCACATCATGGCCAGCGGCACTTCTTATTGAACGTTGGTGACTTAAAGAATCACCCGGGGCCTATAAAAACAGCCAAGTGGCACGTCACCAGCAGCCAACGTATGCTTCAGAGAGTAGATAACTCGGCTCTTCAAGCCACTGCGCTGTCGGCCCGGCTGGTAACCTTGGCAGCGGCGAGTTTTAGGCGTTGGAGTTGGAACCATGGCGCCGCGGAGTTTCATAACAGTGCATGACAGCTGCGGGACCGGCTGGCGTCAGTTACATCGATGTGGTGAGGGCCTAATGTTGTTCCCTCAGTTCACCAGACTGCTCTAGCACAGGTTTTAGTAGTACAGAGAAGGGCTGTGTGAAGCATCGTAGTGAGCTTTGATCGTTTCAAGCAAGTCCGAACGCTTTGAAAATAAGGCTAATGTGGAGGATGTAAACGCGGCAATGTTAAATTGCTGGCGCATCTTGCTAGTCGACTCCTATCAGGGGCAAACAGCAAGAGGGCAGTGTCAACGATGGAGCACCTTAAATTGAAGGAATTTATGGAAATTTGTGAGGAACTTGGCCTTAGTTTAGGCCATGTGAAACGAAAGCAAGCAATCTTTGAGATCATGAAGGATAAACGAGTGACGGCTGAGCAAGTCGATGATGTCTGAGCAGATATCAAAACATGCCGTGAAGAAGCAGGAAGGCGCGAAAGTCGCGAGTTTGAGGACGCTGAGAGACTGGAGTGCCTCGACTTGAAAAGAATGTAATTAGCAATCCTGCAGTGTTCGCGGGTGCCTCGCATAGCTGCTGCGACGGTTAAAGTCAGCAGTCACAGAATTCGGGACCAACTGCCATCGTTCGTTGTAGGCGAAAACATGGTGAAGTATTTTGTCAAGTTTGAATACGTCTGTGAGCGAAATGCTTTGAAGCGGTCTCCTTGGGCGCAAGCTTTTTAGGTCTACTTCCCGGCGAAGTTTGCGACGTGATAACGTGCTTGTCGAAAGATGCATCCGAGAGCTATGACAGGGGAAGGAAGTGCTTTTGAGACGTTATAAGTTGTCACCCGAGGCTTTCCGGCAAAGATTCCGGTAAGCAAAAAAGGGGAATGAGTCAAAAGTTGGCTTCGCGTTTCGTCTTAAAGCCAATTTAAATAAATGGCTCAAGGGCGAAGATGTCTATGACGATTGTTGTAAGGTGGTAAATGCATTGCATTAGAACACTTCTACTGCTGCATCGAGGATGACGTCAAACTTTGGCTGCAGGACAAGCTTGGCGAAGTACAGCTAAACAAGGCAGCATAGTTAGTTGAGGAGTATTATACTCGCGGAAAGTTGCATAGTAGCGCAGTGCGCGTTGAATTGAATGAAAGAAAAGAGGGCCTTTCAATGAAACCTGATCCAAGAAAACCCAATCCGCACCGTAATCTCAGGAAAGGATCCGTTTCTTACAAAGGACACTGTAGGAGAGGGACAAACGGAAGCGGAGCAATCGAGTGAAGTTCCTAAAAAACGCACTGATAACACGAAGCCGTTTGAATAACGGAAGCCGCTAATCTGCTACAACTCCAAAACGGAAGGTCACATCACGGTAAACTGTAAGCAAAGTTTCCTTTCGCAACAATCTGAGAATCGGTAAAGAATATGCGGTTGTTAGAGCCGTATCTTCAGGAAATTAGTGTGAATGGGAAAACGGGTCGAGCACTGCGAGACTCAGTGGCAACCATGGTTGTTGTTCATCCTTCGTTTCTGTCTCCGGAAGGCTTTACAGGAGAATGCGCGTGGATCGGGCCAGTCGCCGAGTAGCAGAGTGCTTGCTTACCAATCATTACGGTTGTCATTAAAGGCCCATTTGGTAAGCTTCGCACCGAAGCGGCTGTGTCTGCCGTGCTTCCCGAATAACTCTGAGCATCTTCTCAAAAAGCATTGTGAATCGTTCTTCTCCAACTTAGCGTACATGGCCCTCACGTGATTACAAGCGCGGAAGCTTTGACGGGTACTTGATCTCGTTCAATGTAGTGAAACACCACCTGCAAAAGTGCTGATCTGTGTGACCTTGGCGGCGAGTTGAAGGAATCTCGGACAGGAATTTCTCCAGATGAGTTACTCAAGCATTCACTCTAGTGGCCCGTCGCCGAAGTGACTGGCGCTCTCTCTGTCGACGAAGGAGATGAGATGGCGCCATTGAGTAAGAGCGAGAGGGGTGCAATACTCTCGCCTGTAGCGGAAAGTTTGAGTGAGCTGTCGAGGGTTCATCGAGAAACGCTCATTCGGGAGCAGCGTGAGGAACTCTCGATTAAAGCGCTGTTGGAAAGCGTAAACTTGAGAAAAAAAAGAAAAAGAATGTTCTTTTTTGAGAAGGCGGGGCTTCTGTATCGAAGCTACGCTAGTGTGAAATATCGCAAGTATGAGACGTTCTTGGTACCAAAAAAGTATCGTCGCCAACTATCGGAACTGGCGCATGAAAACGCGTGGGCCGGTAATCTCTGCATAAACAAGACCAAGGCTAGAGTTCCCCTTCAGCTTTATTTTTTTAAACACTGGACGGATATCGAAGACATTGTACGCTCAGGCGGCACTTGTCATAGAGCGGGGCAATTCACGGAGAAGTGGAAGGCACCCGTGGAGCTTAAGCCAATTATCACCATGTGATTTCGGCGCTTAGTAACTGATATAGTCGGGCTATTGCCAGCGTCAAGGCAATGTTGTCGGTTTATCCTGACGGCCCTCTCTGTAGGCACCATATTTCCAGAAGCGATACGACTCAAGGAGTTCAGTTCTCCTCATGTCGTGGATACTCTGCTCTGTACAATCGCACCCGTCAGATTACCTTCTGAAATCCAATACGAGTGTCTTCCCCAGCTGCCTTACCTCTACCTTTTTAGGGAAATGTGGAATGAAAGTAGTGCCCAGCTCGATCCTTTATCCACAATGTGATTCGGTAGAGCGTATGCATTCTGTTCTGGAAATGATACTGGGAGCTCTTTGCTACGAGCATAAATAAATGCGACTGGAAAGCGTGTGTTCGTTCCGCCTTAGCTTAGCGCTCTCGTCCTGAGTGATCTCAAGGGCCGAACTATATGTTATATTCTATTTCGATATGTTCTTGTACGTGTAAAAATTCGAGTTCTCAATTTAAGAGTCTCGTGTTCCACATATGATTCTTAAAGTAGAGGGAACAAAGTTTTGATAGACACGTATCTAGGTATATAATGTATTATATTTTGTTTGGTGTACTGTCGGGAAACCGAGGGCACTTGCTTGTGTCGTGTGCTGTCTGTTTTCGATCCATGCTTGGAGTGTGGCAGAACCATCGACAATGCTGAGACCAAAAATCGTCAGAAGAGACGAGCGAAACTTGTATACAAGTTTTAGCGACAAGCCACTGGAGCTGCGATGCGTCCTCAGGAATGGAATGCCTTCACGGAACTGAGCCTGGAGCTCAATACTCCCCATGACCCTGAAGGCAAACCTGGTAAACGAGCGCGCCCGACATCCGAGCCACGTGGAAGCAGTTCGTCTTCCCGGCGCATTGTCTGGCGACGGGGGTGCCGTTACGCCTGGAAATCCAGGCCGAACGTCATTGTCTCTGCAAAGGTAATCTGTTTCAAGGTCAGTGTCTTACGCAACGCATGGCGAGCTCCCTCAACCCATGGGCCTGAGAGCAGCTCGATGGTGCAAGCGGCGCCATTCAGTCTGGCGAGTGTTACGCAATGCTTGGCAATATCTCTCGTTCGTGGGTGCAACCCAGCGGCGGTTTCCGACTGAATGAATCTGACGTCACGGCCAGCGGCGCTTCTGATTGGACGTTGGTGACATTAGAAATCACCTGGGGCCTATAAAAACAGCCAAACGGCGCGTCACCAGTAGCCGACGTATGCGTCAGAGAGAATACATCTCAGCTGATCGAGTCCCTAAGCTGTCGGCCCCAGTGCCGAATTCGTAACGCCTATATTTCTGTGCTGTACGTAAACATTGACTTACCTCACCCTCGTCTTGTCCGCTTGTCTATCAGCTCTGCCCAGAAGCAGCCGCAAGCTGAGAAATGCACTACGGAACAACCTTGGCGGTCCATCACCTCTGCGACTACACAACAGCGTAGGCGGTGGTGCGAGTAGTAACAACATTGAGATAAAGCAAATCGTAGTTTTGATTGCAATGGGAGTGCTCCATTCTTTCCGTTAGGCGATTCATGCTGATAGTTTTCTAATTATTAAGGTCGTGTGCTTCCGAATGCTCACTTGTTCTTGTTAGCAGTAGTTTTTGTTCAAAGCCGATATATGCACGCACACTGCGTATGCTGTATGCTGTGAATGCACGGACGTGAGATATATACGCAGGAACATACTGCAAATGCGCGCACGTGCGACCTGCGCGTGTTTGTATCCGTCTATATATACACACATGCGTAATTAAGAGTGTTCGGGAGGGAAGGTTTACCGCGGCCTAAATTTAGAATGGTAGCGCTATGACTTACGAAGAAAATAAGCATATGCAAAACATAAAGTCCCGCACGCAGCGCACCCAATTTTCCAAAGAAGCCCGAATATTCATACGAATGCACACAAACTTAATAAACTTCTCCTCGCCGAGCAAGGTGAAGACGACGCAAGCGTATTTATTAGAATAAACTAATTTGGTGTCCATCACCTTTTTTTCCCGACTCGTAAGTGTCTCATTTGCGCCGCTCTCTATCGCACATCGTCTGCATCGATCAGAAGGTGATAAACCAATACGTTGACACCATTCAACCCAATGTAAGGTACTGCTGCAGACTGCAAAGGTCTTTGCAGACAACTTCTTCTTCGGACTCGCGCATGCGGCATGACAAAAATGAAGGAACTGTACGTCCGGTCCTCAACGCGCGCAACGTAGTGACATGTCTTCTTCCAAGGTTGACCCTTTTAGCATCGTTTCAAGGCGCGGCCGCTTAGTGACGAGCGCTCAGTTGGATCGCGAATAGACTAAATTTGGTTCCGTCGAGAAAAAATATTTTCTTGGGCGACATGTTTCTTTTTTGTTTCCAGCCTCTGGAAGTACTTGCAGCAATGTGTGGGCAAAGTGCCTCGAAGGTCAAACCACCGTTTGCACCGAAAACGAGAGGGGTACCTGTGATTGCGTATGCAGTAAGTGCTTTTCTGACTTCATAAAATAAATCACATGGCCTGAATGTGAAAAACGTAGCCCGAATACTCATTTACCACAATGATAGAAGGAGCTCAGATATCCGCCCAAAACATTTGGTAATTTCTGTCTTGAAGAAGTGTCCTAACATATACAGGCATCAAACTTAAAAAAAAATCTTCAACATCAAGTGCAAAGGTAGCGCACTTTCCTCACGCATTTCGTAGAGACATGCACCAAATTCACTATTTGACATTTTTTCACGTGTGAACTGCTTACTATGAGTTTTAAGCACTGCGTAGGGATCTCTTTTCATTTTTAGCCTATACACTTATATAACAAATGATCATAAACTCTTACTTGATTTCATGAACTATGTGGCAGATCAGTTAATATATACGGAAAGTATAACTAGGTGAGGGCTCAATTTTTTGACTAGACACGATATTTAAGGAGAACAGACAGACAATGATTCCAAGAGCATTGTAGTGAATGTTACTACACGTTATTGTAATACAAATGAGGACGAAAAAGTGAACAAGAAGATATCTTGTCAAATACTAAATCTGTGCCTGCAACCTTTGCATAAAGCGTCCAAGCACTCGCCACTTCCGGTACAGACAGCGCTGAATGGCGTTCCTGATTGGAATGCAAATATGTACCTTGTAAAGTGTCGTAGTGATTACCACCACACTAGTTCTGTGGTGGAGGATCGGACGCGCTGCTTGAAGGTTGCAGGTTCAGAACCTTTGGGTGCCAAATCTTATTTTTTCCACGCTTCTTGCCTATAATTTACCTTACAATCACTGGTAATAACATCCCCTATATTTCTCTTGGCATCATTGTAAGTTGTCAATAATAATAACGTGTACGACATTTCAAGATGCTATGACCAAATAACATGACCCATGGGAACATCATACACAAAGATTCGCTAAAACTTCAAAGTAAGAAGTAGCACTACATATCACAAGTGATATATATATATATATATATATATATATATATATATATATATATATATATATAAAACTATTCCCTCACTATAACTCATCCCCTGATGAATGAAGGACCCCTCCCGAAACTGTTGGGAAATAAATATATTTATCCTTGTTGACAACGCTCCCGTTGTGCCATATCCCATACCTTCATGTATATATATATATATATATATATATATATATATATATATATATATATATATATATATATACATCTTCTTTTTACTTCGTATGTGTGTGTTCAAGTGTGTTTGTGCGTGTACGTACATTCAAACCATTCATTTTGCGTGTGTCCTAGCGCACCCCGTATGAGTGTGTAAGGGTTCAAACTTTTTATTCTGTTTGACTTGCGAAAAGCCCTGATTCCTTTGTTAATGTTCTCAGGCTGAAGCACAGAAGTAATTTTGTGTTCACGTAAATTATCAAGGCTGCTTTTAGGTACCCATATTTATACACGACATACGAGAAGAAGAATTTGAAATGCTACTGGGAACACAGTAACGAAATGGCACGCCTGTTAAATATAGAATCAGGGCTTCTCCTTGGGTAGGACGTTATTGTTTTGAAATATATTTTATTATTTTGTGCTACGTTTACTCTTTGTCGGTACTTGTCTGTTTGTCAGGTCTCAATTCTTTCTTTCTGAAATGTACGACAGAGAGTCATTCTCTATGAAAGCGTACTGTATATACAATGTTTTCTCTCTTTATTGAATTTCAGAACAATCTTTGAAGCGTCCTCGGGGATTCTCAAATCCATTTTTATAGGACCTTCAAAGCCATATTTACGAAGATAAGTGACAATGAAGGACGGAGAGGCATAAATATTAAAATGCAAATGTTAGTTCAGGCATTCCTCTGTCCACTCTTTGTGTGTCTTCTTTTTCTTGGTTACACTGCTCGAACCTGTGTTTGCTGTGAATTACGTTTTTATAATCAACTTCCGCAATTAAAAATTATCTAAATACCACAAAGCGAAACAGAGAACACCAGTATTGAAAGTTGATTTGTCCATGCGCAAGTTATCAGGCTTTCTAAACAGTGTCCTTACCGAGATTCTTTTTATAAAACACTCCTTCGACAACAGCGCATAATGCGTTGCCTTGCAGGAATGTAAGCAAAGCTGATAAAACTATTTACTTGATATTGACATTCTTGATATTTTAGGTGTCGCATTTCGAAAGATACCTCAGCCTTGTAACTCAGGCAGAGTGGACAAATCTTTCATAATTATGCAACGCATCAACATGATTTTACGGCATTTGGACTTCATCTCCAAAAATATAATATGACAGCGTATTCGGGGTCGGTCCACCGTGCCTTCTAAACTGTTAGCCTTGTTTTGCTTGCCAGGGGACAGCTAAGCCCGCCTTCAAGAAAGAACTGTCAATGCAAGCAAGAATTGTTTGGGAATTTATTTAAAGTCATTAGGTACAGTAGCAAAGTTCCGAGTGCGCCACAGTTATTCGTTTTACGAGCCTGCGAAGTATGCATTGCGCTACCATCAGGCAACGCGTCAGCCTATGTTGCTCATTTGTTGAGCTCTTACCCTGAATAAAATGATCATGATGGTGATCATTTCAGTTATTATGCATGCATAGTGATACACACATGATGGTACATATATCTGACGCTATGATGAATGCGAGATGTGGCCTGGTTCATCGCCATGTTTATTCTATTGTCACTTCTTCCTCATCTACTTCTCCTAACCAACCCTGCCTTCTTACGTCACAGGATTCCCCCTCCCCCCGAAAGATTGCACCGGTTACAAGCTACAACAAATTGAAAAAGAGAATAAAGAAAATAATGGCCAAATTCGCAGTTTCACGTCCCAATGGTGTTCCACAATCTCACTAAATCTTCAAGGCTGAGGGTGCAGTCCGATAATTTTTATGACGACTCTGATAAGTGGGGTTTAACGTCCCAAAACCATCATATGATTATGACAGACGCCGTGTTGGAGGGCTCCGGAAATTTCGACCACCTGGAGTTCTTTAACGTGCACCCAAATCTTAGCACAGGGGCCTACAACATTTCCGCCTCCATCGGAAAGGCAGCCGCCGCCGCCGGGATTCGATCCCGTGACCTGCGGGTCAGCAGTCGAGTACCTTAGCCACTAGACCACCGCGGCGGGGCTTTTATGACGACTCTGGTGGACGAGCTTGACTGTTGCGTTCCGGACAGAGTGCGCTACACATGGATACTGACAATGCTGCTTGAACTGTTCTGGGAACTAAGCAATGTTGGAACGCACTGTTGCATCGGCGGCTCGTAAGTCGTCGGGGTTGTATATTTCGTCGTGAATGGTGCAATTCCGGTGCTTCTTGTTTTCGATCTTTTTGACAGCCTGTTACGAAGTGCCTGAGTGCTTGCGGTGTGCAAGCAGTGCTTCCGCGCCTTTCTCGGTGTTTTCTCTGGTGGTGCAGTCGGTGTAATAGCAAGAGCAGGGAGAGTCTCTGGTGACTTTTCTTTGTGCGAAAGTGCCTGACGTCTTGAATTAGAGGTCATATTTTCCGATGTTCTTCAATTGGTGAGTGCGCTTCCGTCAAATTTCGCGTTCGTTTGCCCTCGTTGCAGTCTCTCTCGTTGTAGCCAAAGTTTGTGAACTTGGCTTTGGTTGCTTTGCTGAGGCTGCTCAGAAGATGGCTGTAGTGGCGCCCCTTCCAGAATGGGGCATTCATTTCCTTCGATGTTTGACGCGTCCTGTAGGCAGCAGATGAATAGTGAAGTGGTGTCTTCCTTGTCGGGCATAGTTGGTAATGCGTCATCATTGCTAGCATGCTCTTCAGAGGCTTCCATGACGGGGTTCATTACGGCGCTTCCGAAAGACAACTGTGTATAAGGTTTGATGTATCATGTACTTCTGAATTTGTTCGATTCATGAATTGGTGGCTCTGCATGCGGGAACCACAAGTGACATGGCATTACTAGGCTTGAACTGCAGATTTCGGCAAGTCCGTTGTGCCGTAAAAATGATACAAAGCTTTTCAGGGGGTTCTTTTTCGCTGTTCTCTGCGAGTAGTTCTTGCGCCTGGTTGCGTTCGACATTCGATGCGTCTGAGCCGTCTGTTTTGTTTGGACTCTCGAGGGTGTGTGCACCGGACGTTGATGCATGAAACCGTACGGAAGAAGGATGGCTTGCTAGGATTTTTTTTTGATGCGCCAGGTATCTACCATGAGTACGGCGTCCTTATAAGGCAAATAGTGGGCGTTAGGAGCCCCTGAATAACCGCCTGATGAAAACCCAGGTGGTGGACCAAGTAAGTGAGACGAAGAGTGAACGGCATCAGGTGGTTGAGCAACGTCTCGGGTCATATGCTGCAGCGATCACTTCACAAATGCCGACTTTTGTGCAGAAGGGAGGTGCGTTCGATGGTTGTGTTTTTCCCAAACTACGCATTGTCGTCTGCCTCTGAACCCATGCGCCACTTCGTCTTGTGCCAGAGGTCGAATCTTGTTGTCCATTTGAGTGGTTGAAGACTGCCTGTAAAATTGACGACTGAGTGCAATCGCCTGCGGATGGTGGGTTATAATCGAGTCTTCGTCATAGTCGTCACTGTGTTCTTTAAATCGAATGATCATTTCTTCTTTGATCTTTGTCCATGAATCGTCGTTTTGAAATATGTGGGTGAAGTATAATTTGAAAGCCTCACCGGAGATGTGGTCGGTAAAGATGATGATCGTCTCCCGTACCGACCATGATGCAGCGGTAGCGTGGAGCTCGAACAGGTCGAACCAGTGTTGTACAAGTTCATCGTCCGCTGCTCCGGTGTACTTGGGGATGGGAACGTCAGTCGATGCTTCTGTCATAACGCCGGTAACTGCATGCGACTGAGATCCCCTCTTCTGTGGTGAATATTCAGTTGAGGCATACTGCCGGCGGCTTCGTGAATGATGTGAGGTTGATGAGTGATAAAACATAGAATAAATTAAACCTTCGGCATAGTATATATTGAAGGCGTCTTTATTTAGCACCAATATGATGCGTATAACTGCCACCGATTCCTTTGATAAGGACACTGCGGTGTTGGACGGGTCACTCGACGTGCCACGTTTCATTACCAGCTTCCAAAGAATTATTTTTAGAGGCGATGCAGTTCCTTCACAAGCCTGTGTAAGGTTGTCCTTCCGTACACTCCCACTGTGCATGCTCACGCCTCGTGCTACGTTCTCGCGTCTCGCGCCGGCCCAAGAAGACAACAAAAAAATTTTGATCTTCCCCGCTCAGGCGTCGCAAGGCCGACGCAGGAAGCATAAGCTTGTAAAGAAAAAAACTGATTGCTCGCGTGCCACAACCGTTCACTGGCCACCCTGTTACATGTGTGTTTACGCACTGAATCGCCCGTTCGGAATTCAGTCAAGGGCGCCTTGTCTGTCGCTGGATGAGTGAAATAGAAGTCATGGGTTTGTGCAATAGACGACCCAATTTATTGAGTTGAAGCATTCGATGACCAATTCATTACGCAATTCGCATTGTGTGACGCCTGAGAGTTCATTTGCAGTTCTAAAACGCTTTATTACTGATAATAAAGTTGTTATTCCAGACAACAAGCCTGCCTTTGGCCATGTAGCGACGGAGTTCCAAGAACTAGAGTGGCTCAGTGGTATAGAATACTTGGGTGAAACGCTTGGAAACCGGTTTCTTAAAGCCAAGTGATAGCGGATTTGCACATTCCTTCCTTTCCACTCTGTGACCTTGCAAATCTGGGAAAATATATTATGCATACGGTAAATCATACAGTTATGCATGATATACTGCAAAATGTAAACAGTGCTTTGCGAACCAGCAACACTCCAACCACCCAAGGCCTTGGTGGTTCTCATGCCGGCAACGGTGAGTACCTATTGAATACTTTGTCTAGTTGCACTTACTTATCTATAAGCATGCCTTAATCGATAAAAGCTATGCGACGCCATTCGGCAAAAATGGTGTTCCGCATTAGCCATCATGATTACCAGCCGGCTTAACACTCCTTGGAGTTTTTGTTCATTATACCCATGAAGTGGTTCGAGAGATGAACGCCAGTATAGCTCGATCGCTCTCTAGGTTCTGATCAAGATTTTATCTGGCTAAGAAAATTTCGGCCCTTTAAATTCTTTTTGTTTTGTTAGACAGCATTCCGCGGCAAAGTCAACATCATCTAAGCGCCAGTTATAGTGTCCGCAAGGTGTCGCATCGACTGCAATCCCAACAGTTCTTCAAGTAGACGAAAGGTGCTTGTATCAACTAATAGGTTTCTGCTGTCTGACCTCTGGACCAGCGAAGTCGTCTAGCCACTTCACAAGGGTAATATACTGCTCTGCGGACAGCGCTCTCGCCACATTCAGCAGCAAATTGCGGCCATATAAACATCATCTAAGTGCCACTTCTTGTATACGCAGGGTGCCATAGTGAGTGTCACTGTATCAGTTTTTCACGTGGACGGAAAGGTGCTCGGGAAGTGACACCTCGAGAATTATTTTAAGGCCTGCTCACTGCCGCCGTGACACCACTTGGTTTTTTCAAGGGAGCGCGCGTACGAGAGGCTGTGAATCCATTGCCACTATCGTCTCCCGCTAATCAATAAAGGCTTCGCCTCTAGTTTTACATGCCTAATATTTTTAATCTGTCTTTTGCGTGATAAAAGGCACTGGTTTAAGTATTGTATTACGCTTGAATGCGTTTGTAGACTTACCTGTGAACCATTTCTTCCACGAAAAGGTCAAAGAATGTGCGATATCGAACGTGTGAATAATCTATAAGAGGAAAATTTTATGGGACCACAAAGTGGCGAAATAAATACTGTAAATTTTATTCATTTTCTATTAACTTTCACACACACACACACACACACACACACACACACACACACACTACCTTGAACCTGCAGAGAAACTGTTCCTACTTATTTGCGAAATTTCTGCAGTTTCATTTGAACTCATTCAGACATGTGCCTTCATAGACACGTATATATAGTTATTAACGAAAGTGTGTTCTACTGCCACAAATTTGCCATTCTGCAGAATCTCAGGGTGATGAACCGCGCGAGAGAAAAAAACAAATCTTTCGCCACACGAAGATTTATTGGAATGATCCAAGGATCAGCGTTTCCTCTTTTGCTCTGGTCTCATTCGCAGTGGTGCGTAGTCGGGCTTAAGCATAAGGCCTAGAAAAAATGTTACAACTGAAATTATACAAAACGGTGTATCCCCGTGGGCGCTTCTACTGCACTGCTGGTTCTCGGTTTGGTTTGATTGGTAGTGGTTCCTAAATATTCTACATTCAAGTAGAGCTTACACATCTGACGACCATTTCAGAAGGTTGTTTATCGTAAGTGTCCTTCACGCATCTAAATTTCAAGAAACATATTTAGCTAAGGTGCTGAAATTACTGGCGCGAAATCGTACTTCCGCAATTAAGTGGATGAAACACCGTCAAAAAATGGTATGCACAAAACCCATGCAGTAAGCTATGCAACAGCAGTTCTATTTTTTCTCAAGCGAGTAAACACAGGTGATGCAAAAAAGTCCGCCGCGCTAATTGCGAATACCAAAATAATTACCGACCTTGAAGAAAAAAAACAATTGTTTTGAAAACGTACTGCCGCGTTTATTATTTTATTGCTAGGACCTATGCCAACTAGTCAGAATCTCACATGACACCTTTATCTTAGAAAAAAAGTGGGAACGAGTGGAGATGGTGCCATTGGAACGACTTATAAAAATGTAGTGCAGACACACGTACCTTAGGGTCATGAAGAAAACTAATGTCGACGTCACCTTGAAGGACGACGCGCTCCGATGTTGTTCTTCGTTTGTCTTGAGAGAATGCTAACAATACCGTTCTATTGCCGTGACGATGCGCTACGCAGTACTGTCCAACCATTCGGATTTGCAGTCCTGCAGATCGCAAATATACAGTGTACAAAGCGCCTCATATATCCGCGCTGCAGTTCACGAACAAAAAAAAACTATCTTCTTCAGTCACGAACAAGCACACCAGCACACCGCGAAAATTTTCTTCAGGATGGGCAATTCATGTCACTAGAGCGACGAGAGCAAGCGTATGCATGTCTGTGAAGTGAAACACACCGGTGTAAACGAAGTGATGTAAGAGCCCGCGGAAGAAGCAGTGAGAAGGCCTGAAATGATCTTGTTGGCATTCGCTCGGATTAACTGAGGATTTTTTGGTCGAACTCTTGAACTGCACTATCGTCTAGTCGCTTAACAAGGGCTATAAAAGACTGCGGACAGCGTCGTCACCACATTCACCAGCAGCCTGCGACAAAGTTCGAATAACCTAAGCACAACTTCTTGCATCCGCCGGTTGGTTGCGCTCCATTTCAAAGTATCTACTTTGAGAGATCAGCGTGGCTGCTGCTGAACCATTGTGTAATTTCGTTTATTGTCTTGCCTTGAACTACAAACGTCTTCAATCATTGAAATTAGGAAAAGGGTGCAATTGCTAGTGACAAAGTTTGAAAATAGGTTGGAGGAGCTCGGAAGTGACCTAACAAGAAGGCTCCTAAAAAATAAAGCACTGTTCTATCGAGGAACAACGGTCGTTCTGTCATATTTTTAGTAAGGAATATGACGGATGGCTCATTGCTACAAACAAAGCCCTTGTGAATGAAAATGAATCGCTACGGAGCAAGATAGCAAACCTTGATCAGTGTTTCTGGATGGACAACGTTCAAACAAAGGGCATCTCAAGTAATCAAAGAGAAATATGCACTGCCCTTCTCAAGCAAGTTGGGCAGGAAAAGGGCAGTCCTGTCTCGACTGATAACATTTAATTTGTTTGCCATGTTGCTGCAAAATCCGGTGAAAAAGATATCATTGCACGTTTTGTTTGTCGTGAGAAAAAGGCGCACAAAGCACGGCTTCCCACATAATAGATCGGCTTCGGTGCAGCAACTGATCAGACCGTGCATGTAAAGGATCACTTGACAACCGAGAACAATGAGGTGTCTTCGAAAGCCCTTGCGCAGAAGAAAAAAGGTCTTCTTTTCTGTGTTGAGAAAACTGCCAGATAAAGGCCCAAAAGGCGATTGACAGCAGGGTATTTCGCAATTTAGAGTTGAATCAGATCTGCGCGTGTTCACGTACATCTTCTTGCTTTTCGCCTATGCTAATCAAAGCGACATAACAAGCAAAACACGGCTTCACTTCCGCCCACCGAAATGATCTTTGATACCTGATAACAATCGCTGTACCGTTCGCTTGAACGTAAGAAGCCTTCAGCGTAATCGCAATAATTTCAGTTGCTCTCTTACTTCCCTTTCAATACCACCATCTTTCGTATACATCACCAAAACATGGCCTTGTCATGATGAATCTGACATCTTCGGATTTTTGTCTTATCATTCAAAATACTGTCATCACTCAAATTATTGGCATGGAGTATCAGCTATATTTACTTGCCATAATATCCCCTTTACTAGAAGATGTGACATTTCTTTACCTATTGCGCATTGGGAGCCGGTATGGGTAGAAGTACATAATTTGTTTTCATCCAGTGAATATAAAAAATTGTTTTGGGCTACATATACCACTCGCCATTGTCTTGTTCATCAGAATTATTTGTTCTATGATATTTTCAGTGTTTCAGCTTCAAAAAGTAAGCTTGTTGTTAGAAGGGGTGACTTTGACATCAATTCATTAGTCGTCGACAGTAGGCTGTGCGTAAGCTACACTGATTACTTTAATGAATTTGGTTACAAACTACTCACAACATAACCAACAAAAAGTCATTTTTTATAGAACTGAAATGTTTTTAAACCATTCTTTTCTTAACATCATCCCCACACCAACCTGAGGAGTCAATAAACTGATATTAGGTATATTTATCCTATTTTTGTCCTCCTAAACTATTCTAATAGCTTGGACGTTTCCCGATACTTAGCAAAATTACTAAAAAATAGCACGTACAGCATGTTAGTAATAATATTCGGCCAAAATGGATCAGAATAAACACCTTCACTATGCATTTCAAAAGTTCTGCGAGTATTTTCGGGAAGCTGTGTCTCAGAATACGACTAATAACAGAAATACATGTCATTACAGTTCACCTCGTCTTCAATGAATAAAAAAAGGGCTTCTTCAAAGTGTATGTAAAAAAAAACCTATACAAAAGCATTAAGTTACCATTCAGTCTCAATTCGCATCAAGATAAAGAAATAATGCAACATCTTAAATTGTTTATCGAAGAAAGTTAAGAAATGCTTTTAGGAAAACGAATTCTAAAGTCATAAGAAGAATTCTAAAAAGAAATGGGAGTTTCAAAATTTGTTTCGTAGCAGGAGAGCATGTAAGAGTGTAATTTCTGAAATAAATATAGTGACTGTACGCATGATGATGTGCTTGAAATTGCGAGTGCTTTCAGTGACTTTCATGAAATTTACAATCAAGACCACAGAGAAGCTGAATGTAGAATGAATTGGGTATTTTTTCATTTTCTTTTGTCCTGCAACTGCATAATGTTTCACCATGATTAAAAATCCTAAAGGCATCTCACGCGGAGTAGATGACACCCATGCTTAACCTAACTCCCATACTTAAAAAAGGTAGGTCAAAGAATTCCTCAAACACTCGTCGTTCTGATTGACAGTATTTTTAAAACTGGAATTGTTTTTTGCAATTTGTATGAAGAAAACAAACATTAATTATTCACCTAATTCTATTTTATCTTCCGTGGGCAAATTAGTTGAAAAACAATTTGTTAGCCACCTGAACACTTACGTAAAGGTTTACTTTTTTAAAGCACTGTGAATTCGGTTTCTGTTCAGGTAGTTCAAATGACTTAGCGGTAATTTCACGAATAGACTACAATAAACAATCCATTGGCCAAGAACTTTTGATACTATGGTATTGCTAGACTTTTCCAATGCTTTTCATACAAATACTCAAAGTAAGCTACTAAAAAATTAGAAGCCTTTAGAATAACAGGTCTAGCGTTAACCTTTTTGAAAAACTGTTTGTGTAAGAGAAAGCTAACAGTTTATTTATCCGGCAAGTTTTCAGGCACCAAAATATTATTTGAGGGGTAGTATAAGGCTCAATCTTGGGGTCATTATAATATTTATTCTCAATAATGTTGACCTTCCTCTAGACACTTCACCCTTACAATGCATGATATACGCGGATGGTACGACTGTTTCAGACTCAGATGTATCTTTACCATCGATGACTACAAATTTAAAGAGTGCATGAGCTAACACTTTTACTTAGTGTCACAATATTCTTTTGATCTTAAGTCCCAATAAAACAAAACTCATGGTGTTTCGTCCTTCTTAAAGACAGCTGCCATTTTCACGTCAGGTAATCCTTCTTTTCCACTTTATATCTAGCAGTAGCTGTGTTTCGTTTCTCGGTGTCTGTCTCGATGAACAACTAAAATTTCATAAACATATTTCTTAAGTTAAAAAAAAGAAACTTTTTTGGCTTAAGAGTCCTTATATCAAATGGACATTGCTTCCCTACTGCTCCTGTCCTTCACTTTTACCATCCATTCATTCACACAGAAAAAATTTACAAACTTGTTGCCTACAGCAACACGTATCAGTGTCATTTATCGTGTGTTTAAAACATGCAATACCAAGCTCTGCGCAATATATCAAACTTTAGTCGCAACGATATTAGTAAGGTACGCATAAAAAATAAGGCGCTCACAACTACTGATTTATACGCACTCAACCTAATCATCATGCTCTTCAGGGTAAGCAATCAGGATCTCACTCAAGTGTTTATTTATTTGCAATTCTTAAGGAATAGCAACCTCTCATTATGGTCGAAAAATTACCTTCTTGCTGCCTAAACCAATTACATAGTACGGCAAAATAACCGCATCATTATGTTATCTCTTACTGCGTGTAACAAAAACTCAAAGTTCATTTCTTGAACCAATCATAAATGAAAGCGTACACTGTGTTTCATTGGCAATTTTTCCCTGTTTAATCACATGAGAACGTTACCTTAATTGGCGTTGTTACTATACATGGTGAATTTTATTGCATGTTTTCAAAATAAACTTTTATTACTTTATTTCAGCACTTCACAAATGAAAAAGCAGTTCTATGAACTGAAAAACATCATTATTATCAGATGTTATCACAGTATTCCTTTTGTGTAATGCTTACACCGGCGTGTGTATTTTGTTTTGTTGCATTTGATAATTTTATATTTCTGTGCAATTTTTGTGGTTTCTAACAGATCAGTCTTTGCACAGGGCACGGGTACGGTCCCGTAACCATGGAACCCTTTTCTTTATATCCTTCACGCTGTAACCACGCTATGCAAAAAAACTCTCAATTTGAAAAAAACTTGATTACCTTTTACCACATGGTGAACTTCTCGATGGCCTCATTTTAAATGCTTGAGAACAGCATCGTATCGAAAGCTCATTACACCAAGCGTAATGATTCAGTGGGTGATTGAATGGTATGAGTACAATTTACGAAACTTTGTACTCCTTCGACGACTTGTGCTTGTACCGCCAAGAGAACGAGAAAACGGTCCATGGGGCCGGCACACTATGTGCTTGCATCCCCTGAGATGAAGTATAAGAAAAAAATATAAAGTGAAAAGACCGAAAGACATCAGTCCTGCTTACATCATTACCTGATCATCTTAGGGAAGTTGTTTGAAATATAAAATAATGAATTTTTTGCGTCTTTCTCCGAAGTGCACTTTCTGATGGGCGGGTAAAAGGCAATACCTCGTTATTTTTACCAAATCGCAATATTGCAGCAGTTGATCTTTCCGTAAATATCAATATTAAACGTATATAACCTATATCAAAATATTACTTTCGATATCATCTCAAATGAAGATAGTGAGAAAAAAAGTGGATTAGCTAACCATAAATTATCTTGTTTTATCGGTGGGTTCCGTAGTCGCCAGACTTCTTGAATAAGCTGCTCATTTCAGTCTTAACATAAAGTGGTGATTAATCGTTATAATACTGTTTCCCAGGCACAGATCTTAGACAGCAAATGACGTGGTTCTTCTGGATCAAACTGAAAGCCGCATGAACTGAACAAGTTTGGATACCACTTCACTGACACTTGCAAATGTACGCCTACACACCTTTCACCAGTATCTTCTATTCGAACACATCGCGACGTAGCTCTATCCTTCCGTTCCGTCTCTTTGTACAAAGCGTCATTCTCGAAGGCAAATGAAATATCCAAATGACTGATCGATCATTGAACGACCTCTGCGTGTGCACAAAAACAGTAGCGCACCTTGTTGCTACATAATCTCATTTCGACCCTCAAACATAATTCTACTAAAAAGCACTGTACAATATAGGGAATTGCCTTTTACCGCTAGACAAAACCTTAGGGCACTGGCCTATCTGGCGTTCAGCTGCATCGTCTATGAGCGTGCCGTTTCCCTGTCTATGGCAAAGCGGAATGAATGAGTAGTTATCACTCTCTTCTCCACTGTATTTCTTGCAAGCTTCTTTCTTCTTCCTAAGTACAGAGAAGCCTACCGGAGCTCTCATTCCTTACACTCTGTGTATTTTTTTGTACATGTATCTTCTTGTATTTATGAAAAACTAAAAAAAAACATGGTTATTCCCTTTGGCATATTGGAGTCGGTATAACACAAATGCCCGAAGCGTCTTTGCAGAAGGCATTGAAGGTTTCTTGCACATAGATAGAAGAGACGTTGCACAGCCTCTGTTCGTGTCGGAGAGCTATGCACCTCAATATCAAGGTGTACCACCTCCTCGTGTGTTACGTTATAGCGGCGACTCTACTCTCAAACGCGCTGCTTCTGTACGTGTATTGTCTGCATGAGGCACGAGCTTCGTTGAACGAACCAGATTGCGAGCGTCAAATAAAGGCCACAACGAGTGTTATCGAGCACTGTAGTGAAGTTGTTTTAAATGTGGCCCAATCGACATCGCTAGGATGACTGAAGAGGATGTCGATGCCACTGACAACAATGCCGGTAAGAAGATAAAAAAAATTATTGATGCGTGCAGCTGGAACAGGTTGATATAGGTGCAGTCCTTATTGCAGGGCCCACTGTCTTCTGCAGCTAGCCAGACCAGGTCGAGGATGCCAGCTGTCTGCCCAAGGCCATAACGGTGAGTCGCACATCGCGTGAGCAGTTTGCCAGTTAGTATTTCACTAGCAGCGAGAGGGCGCCTACTGGGCACTTCTGGCATGTGTATGTGATGTGTTGAACGGTTAGTGTGTCTTCTCACCTAGGGCATTAGTTTTCGTGGCAGTCGGGAAACATCTTGTGTAGTCATTGCATATAAGAAAATGTGTAGGTCTGCAGTCAGTGGTCGTCCCTCACTTGGCACTATTGAGATGTTGGAAAAGTGCAGCCTTGGATTGCCGTTAATAACAACTAAATTCTGGAACTTCGAGTGGCAAGAGGGTATGAAGATGAAAAAGCAGGTAAGGAGGTGAAAATATGTCAGCGTGTTCTCACTCATCATGCACAGCTTTCAATGTATGATACTAATTGCGAACCTGTCACAAAACTTCCCCGTGGTGATTGAGTTCGTGAGGAATACATTGATCATTCAGTTTATCTGTACAGCGTGTTATAAACAAATGTACTCGTCTCCCAGACAAGTGCAGTGATATGGTGAAGTACTGCTCTGCCATTATCATAATCATCACCATCATCATCATCAGTCTGACTACGTCCACTGCAGGACAATCGCGTCTCCCATGTTCCGCCAGTTAACCCAGTCCTGTGCTTGCTGTTGCCAATTTATACCCGCAAACTTCTTAATCTTATCTGCCCACTTATTCTTCTGTCTCTTCTTACCCGCTTGCTTTCTCTGGGAATCCAGTTAGTTACCTTTAATGACCAGCGGTTATACTGTCTACGCGCTACAGGTTTGGCTCAGGTCTATTTCCTCTTATTGATATTAACTATGATATATTTAACCCCCGTCTGTTCCCTAACCCACTCTGCTCTCTTCTTGTCTTTTAATGTTACACCTATCATTTTTCTTTCCATTGCTCGCTCCGTCGTCCTCAATTTAAGCTGAACTCTCTTTGTAAATCTCCAGGTTTCTGCTCCGTAGCTAAGTACCGGCAAGATACAGCTGTTTTATACCTTTCTCTTGAGGGATAGTGGCAATCTACCTGTCATAATTTGAGAGTGCTTGCCAAATGTGCTCCACCCCATTCTTATTCTTCTAGTTACTTCAATCTCGTGGTTCGGCTCCACGGCTATTACCTGCCTATGTAGACATAGTCTTTTACAACTTGAAGTGCACTAATACCTACATCGAAGCGCTGCTCTTTTCCGAGGTTGTTGTACATAACTTTCGTTTTCTGCGGATTAATATTAAGACACACCTTTCTGCTCTCCTTGTCTAACTCCGTAATCATGAGTTGCAATTCGTCCCCTGAGTTACTTAGCAATGCAATGTCGTCGGCAAAGTGCAGGTTACTAAGGTCCACTCTATTAACTCTTATCTCTAACTGTTCCCAATCTAGGCTTCTGAAAACCTCTTGTAAGCATGGGGTAAATAGCATCGGGGAGATTGTGTCCCCCTGCCTTAAACCCTTCTTGATTGGTATTCTGTTGCTTTCTTTATGAAGCACTATGGTAGCAGTGTATCGCCTGTAGGTTTCTTCCAGTATGTTTATAAATATAATTATTGACGCCCTGATACAGCAGTGTCTGCATGACGGCTGATATTTCTACTGAATCAAACGCTTTCTCGTAATCTATGAAGGCTACGTATAGTGGTTGGTTATACTCTGAGCATTTCCCTATTTCCTGAATGATAGTATATATGTGATCGATTGTTGAGTAGCCTGTTCGAAATCTTGCTTGTTCCTTTGGTTGATTGAATTCTAATGTTTTCTTTACTCTGTTAGCAATTACCTTTGTAAATAGCTTGTGTACTACAGAGAGTAAGCTGATCGGCATGGAATTCTTCAAGTCCTTGTCATCTCCTTTCTCATGTATTAAGATGATGTTATCGTTCTTCCAAGACTCTGGTACTCTTCCCGTCAGGAGACACCTCGTAAACAGGGTGGCTAGTTTTTCTAACATAATCTGTCCTCCATCTTTCAGCAGATCTGATGTTACCTAATCCTCACCAGCAGCTTTGCCTCTTTGCAAGCTCTCCAAAGCTTTTCTGACTTCTTCTATCATTACTGGTGGGGTGTCATCTTGGTTACTGCTAGTTCTTATAGTATTAAGGTCGTGGTTGTCCCGGCTACTGTAAAGATCTCTGTAAAACTCGTCCGCCATTTTAACTATCCCATTCATATTGGTAGTTATTTTGCCTTCCTTGTCCCTTAGTGCACACATCCAATTTTTGCATATCGCAAGTTTCCTCTAAACTGCTTTGACGCTTCCTCCGTTTTTCAGAGCGTGTTGAATTCTCTCTATGTTACACCTTCTGACATCGCATACCTTACGCCTATTAATCAACTTCGAAAGCTCTGCCAGTTCTATTTTGTATGTTGTATTTGAGACTTTCATGATTTGACGTTTCCTAATGAGGTTCTTCGTTTCCTGGGAAAGCTTGCCAGTGTCCCGTCTAACTACCCTGCCTCCAACTTCCACTGCATACTCCGTTATGATACTCGTCAGATTATTATTCATTGTATCTACGCTAAGGTTCGTTTTTTCACCAAGGCCGAGTACCTGTTCTGAAGCGAGACTTTGAATTCCTGTACTTTCCCTCTCAGCGCTAGCTCATTGATTGGCTTCTTGCGTATCAATTTCTGTCGTTCCTTCAATTCAAGGCGTATTCGAGACCGTACCAATATATGGTCACTGCATCGTATCTTGCCAAGCACTTCCACATCCTGCACGTTGCCTGAGACGCTTCCTAATGAGGTTCTTCGTTTCCTGGGAAAGCTTGCCAGTGTCCCGTCTAACTACCCTGCCTCCAACTTCCACTGCACACTCCGTTATGATACTCGTCAGATTATTATTCATTGTATCTACGCTAAGGTTCGTTTTTTCACCAAGGCCGAGTACCTGTTCTGAAGCGAGACTTTGAATTCCTGTACTTTCCCTCTCAGCGCTAGCTCATTGATTGGCTTCTTGCGTATCAATTTCTGTCGTTCCTTCAAGTCAAGGCGTATTCGAGACCGTACCAATATATGGTCACTGCATCGTATCTTGCCAAGCACTTCCACATACTGCACGATGCCTGAGTGTGCACTCATTATACAGTTTATTTCATTCTTATTTTCGCCATTAGGGCTCCTCCATGTCCTCTTGCTGTTTCCTCGTTTTTGGTAGAAGTTAATCAAAATCCGTAAATTATTGCGTTCTAAGAATTCTACTAGTAGCTCTCCTCTGGCGTTTCTAGTACCGATGACATAATCTCCTACTGCCTGGTTTCCAGCCTGCTTCTTCCCTACCTTTGAAATAAAGTCTCCCATCAGTATAGTATGCTGTGTTTTTACCTTACTGGTTGCCGATTCCACGTCTTCATGGAAGCTTTCAACAGAAGCGTTGTCATGGCTGGATGTAGGCACGTAATCGTGTACCAACTTCATTTTGTATCTCTTATCGAGTTTAATTACGATACCTACCACCCTTTCATTAATGCTATAGTATTCCTCTATGTTTCCAGCTATGTTTCTGTGAATCAGGAACCCCACTCCCAGTTCTCTTCTGTCAGTCAAGCCCTGATAGCAAAGGACGTGCCTATTCTGTAGCACCGTATAGGCCTCATCTGTCCTCCTGACCTCACTGAGCCCTATTATATCCCATTTAACACCACCTAGCTCCTCGAATAGTACAGCTAGACTTCCCTCACTAGATAAGGTTCTAGCGTTAAACGTTACCAAGTTCAGGTACCAATGGCGGCCTGTCCGGATCCAGAGATTCTTAGCACCCTCTGCTGCGTTGCAGGTCTGAACGCCACCGTGGTCAATTGCTTCGAAGCTGCTGGGGACTGAGGGCCGTGAGCTATTTGACGTATGCATGTGGGAGGTAGCGGCCATATACTGCACCAGGGTGGCCAATTTTTCTCTGGTGGGGGAGATCGTTCCCGGCGGTGGTTACCGGTGAGGCCGCATCCCAGGCCTCTTAATGCATTTTCAACACCACGCGGATTTTTTTATCCGGTTGGGAACTGCGCGGCACCTGGATTTGAACTACGGACCTTTTGCATCCGAGGCGGATGCTCACTTCATCAATCACACCGTAAACTGCACTTATAATACTGATGTCCATGCTCTAACGTGAGGGCTGACATTATGCCGGACTATAAGTTACCCTTCAAACGCCAGTGAGGGCGACTTGTCTGCTAGGCCCACGACGTCCTCACAACTTTAACGCTTACAAGAACATGTCGACCACCTTGTAGCACTTGGCCCAAAGCGAAAATGCAGCATTGATAATTACTCGCTGACTGTTTTACATAAAACCGATCGTGACAAGATGTGGGGGCTGCTAAATTTTCACTAAATCGCTACTGAGGATGCAAGAAGCCTTGAGGATGCAACGTTGCTGACAGTCGACTGCTAAAGTCGTAGGTTTATATGCCCACGCTGAACAAGGCACTTGCAGAAGTGCGTCTCGACACATTTAATAGTTTTCAGATCCAGGGGTTGAAGGACAGATATGCCGTTGGGTGGAAGGTACTCAAGGGGCACATTAGTCAGCCGTACGTTGAAAATGTACGCCGAGCAGTTATCAACTATCATCATAATGTTCCGTCCTTCCTTTTTTCATGTTTTTTTGTCACGGTCAGAAGCCACTCCATAAAGAGCTCTCGAGTCATCCAGGCTTGTTTGTTTGCCCTCTAATCCCATCAAAGAGACACTACATTCTTCAAGCAGCGTTTTTGGGCAAACCTTCCAATGACAAGAGGCTTAAGCTTTTCTGTGCCTGTTGCGTTGCAAAAATAAAGAACAGTAACACGAACCTTCGATTTTTTGCCACCCTTGCACTCTTCCCCCTTAAAATGCATCGTCTTGTCCGGCAGAAGTTGGTAAAAGCACGTAGTCTCGTTGGCATTGAATATAGCAGCTGAACTGTACGACTCCATTATGTTCCTAAACTTCTCTTCCCGCCATCTGGATGCTGCACCTTCCGTCTGCTACTTTCTCTTCACCAGACAGTCTGCCAGGTGATCCCATTTCACAGTCAAAAACGGTTGAGCCAAACAGAAGGTGCTTCAGCCTGCTGCATTCAAAATTGTAGCAAACTGTCATTCCTTCTCCTGAATCAATGGGCCCCGACACAAGCACATTCTTGGCTCTTACATCTTCGAACAATGTGAGCATCTCAGTGTCTAGCGGCTGGAAGTCACCAAGCCACAGTCTATTCTTCGAGGGAACAAGGTGTGATTAATTCTGGCACTTCATTATTTCGTCCTTATCTGTAAGGATCGTGGAAATGATGGAACGTGACTCGAAGTTCTTTGGCTACAGCAGCCTGCTTTTTCCTTCTTTCGTCGTTCTTTATTTTCGTTTTTCCCCCTCCGCACTGTCGCAAGTCTTTTGAGAAGCAGGGAATCCGTTCGCTATGTCATCTGCATGCCTACTGCTTGTATGGTCATGAAGAATTTCAGAATATGAGTTCGATGTACTGAGGCGTTCTTAATATAATGCGGAATTAAATATGGCACTCTAAAATATAAAAAGTTAGGTATTCTGAAGTATGTAGTCGTAAAATAGTTTTAGAATGAAACTATTAGCAGTCAGCGTGGGATTTTAAACATTAATCTGAAAAGTTCAATAATGTGGTGTTCGTCGGCTTACCGGCTCTCCAGTGGCAGTTTCTATCCTTTATTGTCGTGCAGGTTTAGAAGAGAAAAAAGTAGCATACAAGAAACTTTAACTGGCTGGCTTTTGCTACACTACCATTTTATTTAGCAGAGAAAAATTGCCCAATGCTCGTCTGCTTTGCAGTTGCACTCTCACCCAGGAAGACATCATCTAGATGCTTGACGCATCGCATCAGTCGATCTTCCGCGCAGCTGCGTTCAACCTTATTTCGAAGCAAGCACAGCAAATGTCTCCTCTTGGAAACTGTCAGCACCTATCGAGGTGGTTCGTCATCGCCGTCGTCTCCACCGTTGTCTTTGCCATCCCCTACGTTAGTGACCGTTAGAATGACTTCGACGTCCATCATTCCTCTGGTCCCAGCCACATCATTCGCACACAGCGCGTACTCTAGAAAAGGCACGCCATTTTCGGTGGCACGGTTACCCGTAAGCTTGATGACCTCTTGACAAAGTTCCTCACGGTCTCAGAAGACATCTGTCTCTGCCGTCTCTGCTTCTGGCAAAGGGATGGCACGTGAAAACCCAGCGTGCGCAAAGCAGTTGGTGATAGCGGATGCGCGAACTTGCTTCCAGGTGCTGATGGGAAGGTGTGGACTCTAAGGCAAAATTACCCGAAAAAAGAGTAACGGAGCCCTATCGGCGCACGCGATGAACGGATAGACCATTGAGGAGCAACACCAGAGGGAAGCGTGCGGCGCGAAACCATTTAGTCTCCACTAGGGATGAACCACACGGGCATTGCAGGTAGCGCGAAAAGCGTTGCCAAGGTGACAAACCATCCTTCTCCACAGAACACATGTTGTCCTCCTCCTCTGCTGGCTTAGTCTTTTTCCGTATTTTGCCGGCGGCGGCGCGCTCGGAGTGCTCGAGGACGGACGCCTGGATTCGACGATCTAAGAACTACGACGTGGTGCTTTGTGTATACGCCTGGATGAGCGTGGGCTGCTGCTTTAGCATTTCGCTGCACCCATGAACTCCGGAGCAAGCCTCGACAGGTCACCACGCCGCGCTGTATATCTCTGGCTTCAAGATAGTCATGACCAACATGCGACAGCAACAATTGCGAAGGCCAATATGGCAGCGGAGAAGAACAGGCCTATCGAATAAATACTTCAGTCCGACTCAGGGCAGAAAACAGCGCTGCATTCTAAGGCAAGCAGGTTGTCATTCTTTATTTTACTCTACTTGTCACGCGTGCGATACGGATCGCGCTTTCCGGCAACGTGCTCGGTCGTGTTGTATATCGCACGCATGAAATGCATCGCGAAGGTCAGTTTCGGCGTCTGCAGTTTGCCTGTGCTTTGCGACCGCCTGGGAATTGGCCGCCATTGCCGTCGGCCTCCCGTACGCTCGCTCATCGAGTGCTCGCCTGTCTTCGCCGCCGCGATGAGGTCCGTGCTGACGGTATTTATTGGGCTGAGACCTCGTCGCTAAGTTGGGAGTCGTCGAAAACACGCTGCGGGTTCTCGTAAAGAGCTTGGTTGAAGTATGTCACGCGCTGTAAGTGCACCAGCACGGACTGGCGGGGCTTTCGCAAGCGTCGGAACTCACTGAAAATTGGTCGCCATTACAGTTGACTTCCCCGTCAGTCGGTCGCAAGCAGCTCGGTGCAGTCCGTTGGCCGTGGCGGCGGACTCACGTTTGCGCGCTGCACTCGCTCGAGTTTGTGGGAAAGGGCCGCATTACCGCCGATTTCTTTGGCGCTAGCTCCAAACCAGCTCGGCGCTGTTCGTGGTGGCGGCGAAGCGTATGCTGGCTTTCCTGTTCGAATTTCGCTGGCGGCAGACACTCCGCGTGCAACGCCGTGTTTGGTCTCGAGTTCGCTTGCTCGAGCTGAACGACGTCGCTCGCTTGGAACTCGCCGACTTGTTAGTGGCACGGAGATTCGCGGAGTTGTGGTTGCAGCCAAAGCTCCGCTGTTGACTGCGGGGATCGAAATGAGTCTTTGACGATGTGTGACATCACGGTGAACTTATTAGCATGTCATATCTCACGTATGTTTTTATTTCACCTTGCACGTATTTTGCATATGCGTTTGTATTCATCCTTTGTCACGTTTGACTCACTATTTTACATACTTATTGTGCAGCCGTAGGCACACACCGGGCCGAAGACTGTGTGCGCTGGCGTCTGCGATGCCTGTCATCCATCACTTTCGTCAAAGCAGCTTCAGAAGGACTGTGCGAGATGTGAAGGTAAAGTTATTTGTGTGTCATATTTTAATGCTTGTTTTTATATTAACGTGCACATACTTGTCATATGCGTGCACCTTCACCTTCTGTGACCAGTGCCTAGCAATTTTTACTATATAATTGTACGTGCAGCCATGGGAACACAACAGGCAGAAGGCTGCATGTACCGGCGTCTGCAATGCCTGTCATCTATCGCTTCAGTCGGAGGATATCCCCAAGGAGTGAACAAGATTTGACAAAGAGACTGGACTTGTACACTTCACCATGAATTCATTTAAGAGAATGGAGAAACTTCATGTGTATGTAGAAAAAAAAAAGATTTCCATGTCTCACTTTTGTCTTTCGTTGTTGCCGTGACTGTGAAAGCAGTTACACATAGGTGGCTAACTACTTTTTCGCATGTTCTTTTCCGCAGAATTTGTTGGTCACTGCGCTGGAAAACAGGCGAAAAAAGTATTCAGCGTTGCGGAAAATAAACAAAAAACAATGTTTGAACTGGGGACAAGAAGTTCATCCGATTGGAGTATTTGAGTGGATCAAATGTTTGTCCTGCAAGGTGCAACTGTGAGGACTAACCGTTCCCGGTAAGGTGTAAATGTGGTGATTAACAGTTGCTCTATAAGGTGCAAATATTACGACTAAATGTTAGTCTTTTGGGGGGAACTGTGAGACCGACGGTTACTCACTAAGGTGTAAATCTGAGCACTAAATACTAGTCCCTTCTGGGGACTAACTTTTAGACACAGCGCTAAGAGTCCTCAAAGAGATTAATGGTTGTGGCAGCCCCATTAGTCCCCAAAAAGACGAACCACCCACCCTTTTACCAGCCTTTTGCCTTAGAGTGTACTGCTCCCAGCTGGTCAATTTCATAGCCTTTGCTGTTTTTATAAGACAACGAAATTCTGTGGAGATGGCTCTTTTGGTAGAAGACTTTCTCGGTTCTTTTTGGTAGATTCCATGCATGCTGCACTCACACTAGGTTGCCGCTCCTCATATTCAGCGAAAAATCCGTACCGCTCAGTTAGCGCAGATGAACAGAAATCGCAACTCAGGGAAAACGATGAGCCACCGTCAGCAAAAAAATATACACCGTGGGATTTGCGCAGATGAACGCAAATTACACCTCAGGAAGAATCATGTGCTCTACACAAAGCGAACAATACAAGCTACGCCAAGCATAGGCAGAGGGCCTCCCTGCTCAGCGCATGTGTCACATGGCGTGCCACAGGTTTTCTTGACAAAGTTGATATGTCGCTTCTCTGAGACTTCACACACTTTGCGTAAAGCATTGACGTACTGGCAAGCACAGCTAAATAGGAAAAAAATTAGTGGACTTCAAGCGTGGCAGCATTGCACAAATCTTGTGAAATGAACCAATGATTGAATTTTCATTCCGCTCCCAGTCAACATTTCGAGTTATCCGCAATCCGACCCAAAAATACTTCGACAAAGGAAAAAATAGACGTAGGACGTAAATAAAAATGTTCCGTGCCGCGGAAAACTTCAACTTAGCCGATTTTTCGAGATATGCGAGTTCGAGATAACAAGGTATTGCTGTAGACAGAAAAAGGGCTACAAAAACTTAAAATGAGATTTTCAAAAATTTGATTTTTTCACCTTCTCTCGAGTTGATTCCCGCGTCCCCCCTTAAAAGCACAGCCACATTAAGATTTTTATGCTTCCAGTTTCCTGTGCTAAGTAAAAAATACTATGAGACAGTGGGACTACTTGAAATAGATGTCAGTGGGGTCAGTGACAAGTAGACCACTGAGGTATTATACACTGCACTGAGACAAAGCAATATCCTCTTACTAGACTCCACACAAAAGAGACAAAAAGGCTTTTGCAAATACCGTGGAATGGAATGAGAGAACGAATCTTTGGAAGATTAGGAGAAGCAGATGGTGAACTGTTGCACCTGGTGTGAAAGAATTGGAGGAAAAAAGCAATGGTAGGGGGTTAATTTATGACACAGTTGCAATGATGACTTTCGCAACTTCATCAAAAACGAGACAAAGCCATTTTACATCTGATTCAACGTTTTGACAGGGCGATGTGGCAGTTCGAATGGCGACGTTTTGTCGTATCGGACTGCCTGATTACATGTTCGGCGTGCATCAAACCGGGCAGTTATCTGCGTCTCCAAATCAGAGGGCCGCAGCTAATGACAGCACAAGAGGCATACGTTTCCAAGATGCTAGAAATGCCTCTGTTGCCACTTCGATCGCCGTCGCCAAGGCACGTCGATCCTCGAAACAACTGCTGGCATCGCTGCTTGTGACGGCATGACACACATAAAGTATAATTTGCTTTGACGTGAGATAATTCCTAAATGACTAAAGTGATTTTTGAAGTGTGCCATTTCTGCAAGTCAGCACTCACTTCCAAACAACTAGCAACATCGCAAGCAGCGATGTAAGGCCATTTCGCAGGTAAACGCTGTGACACCGTGACACCGGCTGTCTCAGTCCCTTTCATTTTTGTTTTTCGCATTGAGGGTATCGAAGAAATAAATCCCACATATAAACATGGAATGTAACACCAAAACAAGCCCTCCATGACAAGCTCGTGTTTTATTGCACACAATGTAAACGACAGCCGTCATCTGCATTGCTAATTTCTACCTCTCAAAATCCTGACTGACGCCGGGCTGGTGCGAAATGCTTACACTGGGGTACTGCTCTGTACCACAGTGTAAATCGCCCACTCATAAAAAGGGATCTGGAATTCCCATCTATCCTAATGAAACGAACGTGGCTGTCCTATTCATCAGAACATCATTTCTGCTGTCCACAGCTAGAGGAAGTGATCACCACCAAATGTTTGGTAATATCGCATTAATTTTACTAATGCCCCGGGCCTGACTAATTCAAGTAGGTGTTAACGTTGCACTTAACCTTCAAAGCCAGATATACGAAGCCATGAAGGCCACAAAGCAGGCCCAGTAATAGATAAAATGCAGTAGATTATTCCCCTTCCCTTCGCCTATCCTTTCTTGTCCCCCTTTTTTAACCCTTTCTGCCCTAGCGTCCTAATAACAACAAAAAGAAACTTTGCTGACACATGTTACAGAATTTTGAATGAAATTGAAAAAGGTGTCTGAAATATTCTCAATACACCTGCACAAGCATAGGTAATAGTTTCTTTGTCATCACCTACTTTGGAACTCTCAAAAGGGGAAAACAAATTGGTGTATTGAGATAACGACGACAGTCACTGCATCCAAGTTATAATGAACACCTTACTGGTATACTAATATATCAATATCTATTGTATGTCTTCATGTAGTTACTAAGTGATTAACTTGATATTTAAAAATGGGTCTTTCCCGACGCTAACGTATTGCTCGCAGTATTGGAGAATCTTCATCTCCTAAATATAGAACACCAGGGCTCAGTCGTTGTCAGACATCTAAATGCATTCAGAATAGTCCAGATGTGTAGTTCTTGTACAAGCTCCCTAATTCTTGTTCTTCTAGCCGAGAAACCTGCCCAAACCCCTTAGATAATATGTACTGTGTGTCTAATATCGAGATAGTAGGTTATCATTTTTAATCTGGTTTATGGAATATAATATTGGAGCGCGATGGAGCTGAAATATGATGATGATGGAGTGCAGTTCATCCAGCTTGCCCTCGCAAACATGGGTGGAAATAATTCTGGCACTGCAAAGCAGGATTCTGCAATCATTTATGATGTTAGATCTTCCAAAGTGTTCAATATTTCGAGTTGCCATTCAAGTGCAATGAGAAGCTGCGTATTGTGAGCTCAAAGATTTGCTACCAAGGAGCTTAGACACTGTAACTAATAAGTAATTGCTGTATGTTAAGTTCACAACAATAACTTGCACTAACATGGCAAAAATAAAAATATGTATTTAAGTTCACTATATTTCACTTTAATAGAACTTCGCCCTGGTTTCCTATATTTAGGACATGGAGCCACTTTTCTTGTATACTGATGGGATGCTCATAAAATACTTTCGTGCTCCTGAGGGTGCAGAGGTCACTGCGGTCGCCGAGGTTAACGGACGCTCGTCATCACGTCGGCTCCGTTCTCATAGAATAATTTCGCAGCAAATACAGCCAGGCACCGCTTGAATTTATGTACCATCTGCTTTTCTCGTCACTAAGAATCCGAAGAGACCATATTCTAAGGTGCGTGATCTTTTTCGAAATTTGACGACCGAAAACCAGCTCCCGCCAAGAAGCCTCTACTATTCCAACGACCGGCACTTCGCATCGACTGGGGTGGCCTCACGAAGCAAGGCCTCGTTGTTCACGCCATACATGCCGTAATCATCAATACTGGAGGTATCGCAGCAGAATGAAGACGCTGCCCAACGGGAAGATGAGAAAGAAAAGGGATGGACAGAAGTTCGAACAGAAAAAGTGCTAAGGAAGGTAGCCAGCAACACCCCGGTAGCTCTACCCCTACCCGTACGCCTGGAACGTGCGGTACAAATCTGATATCCCAGATAACCAGTGCTAGCAAAATACTAAGACTGCCAACATGCGACTACAAGATAGCTATAAGGCTAAGAGGAGGACTGCAGCTATCCAAGCTCAGCTTTACGGAGCTAGACAAAGCTGTGTACGAAGCAGCCGAGATCTCTTATGAAGAAAGAGAGATGGACACGATGTGTCCGAATAATTTCCAGAACACCTTGGTTGTTAGCACCCCGAACCAAGGTCATGCAGACAAATACCAAGGTATCAAGCACATCAAAGCCAACGACAAACTGTGTGAGGTGGGAGAAATCTAGATGGCCCCAGAACTCACGGCCAAAGGTGTAATCAAAGGAGTTCCCTTGAACGAAACCCCACGGGACAGCACCACAGTAATTATTACAGCCCGAAATCCTACGGCGATCACAGCCAAACATCTTGGCAACACCACGACAGTGATAGTCCTTTTTTGACGGCTGCAAAGTACCGACGCACGTCATGTACAGAGGAGTGCTCACACGCTTTTTACTATACAGGAAACAAGTCGACTTTTGCAAAGAGCGCCACAGACTTGCGCACAGGAGCGACATGTGTTAGAGGCCAAACGACAAGCTATGTGCGGGTTGTGGAACGCCTGATTTGAGCGAGGACCTACACTGTCAGCCACGATGTCAGCTGTGCGGCAAGGATCGTCGCAAGGCCGTCAAGCTCTGCAAGGCCAAGTTCAAGACACCCCACATCGTAAAACAACGCCAGTGGTTCCTATAACTGCAACAGACGCACGAGGATACTACCCCACTACAACCAAGCCAATCGATCGCGGGAGGACCTAATTCCAGACGAGGGCTACGCTTGGGTCCAGATCAAGTTCCTGGTCCTGCACAGCGCCACGCGGCCACATCTCCCAGTCTCCGGGACCGAAAAGACGCACTCCATCCTGTTCCATATACCGGTCTGAGCCAAAGGGTGGCAATGGCCATCAAGGGAACCCGGCATTCACGGTGAGCTGGTCAGACGTGGCTAAAGGGACGTGCCTTGAGCCTTCGGGGGAGACTGCGTATAATGTCAGTGACATAGCCAAGCTGAAAAACGTAAACGCTGAGCTTAGAGAATTGATAACACAGCTTACTAGGGAAATTCAAAGTCGTAAAAACTGCACAGATAGAACTTCCAGTCAAATACGTTCTGCGGCCCAAGAGAGCCTCGAAGAAATGCCAGCTAAGCGAATGGATGAGGACAGTGCCTTACCACCTCTTACAAGAAAAGCTCAGGTGTCTAATAACAAAACTACGACGCAACCTCGAACATCAATCAAACATTGTCTGAAATACAAAAAGCAGTTAAGGAACAGGCAGAGGGAACCAACAACCTCTCGCTTGCAATATCCATGATCATGAATGGACTAGATAAACTCGAAGCTAACGTAGCCAATTTCAACTCTAGGACACCTCTGGTACTTCCAGCTACCAACCTTTCGATGAGCACTGATGGCAATTCACACCTATATCAGAACACCACATCAGCAGCTATATCAACTAATTTTATCAGGCCTGCCTCCTTTCAGCCTCCTGCCTCTTCGATAGCCAACTCAAAACAGGAAATTCTAGAAAAAGAGACTTAATTATTTGGCAGTGGAATCGCAGGAGCTATGAGTGGAAGATAACAGTCCTGCAACAATACCTTAGGGACAGAACCAAACTGGATGTTCTAATTTTGCCGGAAACCCATGGTTTAGCTAAGCTACCGGGATATCAGGTGATTGGCCCCACAACAGGGGATATTAGAACACTAACCACTCTTGAAAGCAAGGGACTCGTAGGAATCTTCCACGACACCCACATCACAGAAATTGAGCATATACTCGTACAACTTGCCCCTACAAGAAAAAAATCTCTGAGCATGTTTGTTCTGAATCTGTACAGCAATCCCACACACATACGACCACGCTTCCTTCTTCTCTTTAAGAAGGCTGTAGAAATAGCGGGACCCAATCCACTCGTCATAGGTGGAGGCTTTAATGGTCCACACAGTGCTTGGGGATACAGATACACAAGCGCCAAAGAAAAAACGCTATGGCAGGATATTGAAGAAACAGTCCTAGCTCTCATCACCAACCCCGACTCCTCTAAGCGCATGGGAACTTGGTTTGCGAGAGACACCACTCCAGACATAACGTTAGTTCGTAATGCGGGGACCACTAAATAGAAAAACACATTCGATGGTCTGGGGAGTGATCATCTAATATTAGATATTGACATGAAAACCATGGCTGCCACAGAAATTCAGATTGGATTGATTGATATGTGGGATTTAACGTCCCAAAACCACCATATGATTATAAGAGACGCCGTAGTGGAGGGCTCCGGAAATTTCGACCACCTGTTGTTCTTTGACGTGCACCCAAATCTAAGCACACGGGCCGCTGCAGAAATTCAGAGACATATTAGATGGACCGACTGGGATAAGTTTCCGGAAGTCAGAAACGCGAAAAAACAAGACTCTATCAGCAATACTGAAGAATGGATCAAAGATGTCACTAACGACGTCAGCGAGGCAATGTGAACTATCACTTCAAGCCCACAACTAGAGCAGATTGATAGCCGTTTTGCACACATGTGGGCGGCCAAGCAATCACTGCAGAATAGATGGCGGGGACAGAGGCACAACAGACCCTTGCGCAAGCGCATAGCGAAGCTGAACAAACAGATCGAAGAACATTGTAAGCAGCTAAGCAACCAAGAATAGGACCAACCTTGTAATAGTCTCGACGGCAAAATGAATGCTGGCCAGACATGGCGCATGCTCAAGCACCTGCTAGACCCAGATAACACTAAATCAGCTCACAAACAAACCTTGCGTAAACTGGTGCACTGGTATAACGGCAGTAAGGAGGACTTTATCGCAGAGGCTACATTCCCGCTATGCCTGTCATAGAGCACGGATTATATATCGGAGGCCCGAACGAGCTCTTAGATGAGAAGTTTACCGTGACTGAAATCATGGCTGCACTACAAAAGCTATGCACCAAATCTGCACCAAAACCAGATGGGATCGCCTACACAACACTACGAAACCTTGACGACCTGGCCATAGAGAACATCACGCAATATATTAACGATTGCTGGATTGAGGGCACTATACCAAAACGGTGGAAAAACGCTAAAGTATTCCTCACGCTCAAGCCTGGGAAACCCCCCATTCTATTGAATTTAGCCCCATACCACTAACGTTCTCTGCTGGGAAGCTGATGGAACACGCTTTTCTAGAGAGTGTCAACACCTATCTTGAGGAAAAAGAAATCTATCCAGGTTCTATGTTCGGGTTCCGCACACGGCTCTCCACGCAAGGTGCCTTGCTGCAAATTAAGCAGCAGATTCTAGACAACAAAACAAGAGCTACCCGAGCGATCCTGAGATTAGACCTAACAAAAGCCTTCGACAAAGCATCGCATACGGCGATATTACATCAGATCTGCCGATTAATCTTAGGATCGAGAGCTTATACCTACGTCAAGGACTTCTAACAAACAGAATGGCATCTATCCTAATGGGAGAACTGAGATCTGAGGAAAAGCTTAGGGGCCGTGCTGGTGCTGTTTGATCTCCTAATGATAGGACTCCCAGTGCTGCTTAACTCAATATACGGAATACATCATTCAATATATGCAGATGATATCACCATCTGGGCATGTGAATGTAGTGCCGGAGAGATAGAGCAGTGGCTACAGGAGACCATCCCCACTATTGAGGAGTATCTTGAAGGTACTGGCCTCGAGTGCTCGTCAGATAAATCCAACCTCCTCCTGTATTGCCCCACGCTTAAAGGCAGACCACCAAGGAAACCAACCGGAAGCGTGTTTACGAAGAGATCCATACCCACGCCAAAAACGGCAGGACTATTCCTATAGTGCAGAAAATCAGAGTTCTTGGACTCATCATCGAGTCTAAGGGTACAAACGGTGAAACTGTCAAGAGGTTAGTAACCAAAGTCACTAAGGCAATACGCTAATCAACAGAGTCACAAACAAACACCAGGGCCTGAAAGAGGCTAACTTCATCAGGCTTATTTATTAATTCGCCATAAGTCATAATATATACGTAGCGGCATATCTAAACTGGTATACAGCCGAAAAACTCAAGATCAACGCACTCATACGAAAGGCATACAAACAAGTTTTAGGCCTTTCAGATAGCACCAGCACCGAAAAACTGTTTTGACTGGGCCTACATAACACTTAAGAGGAGCTGATAGAAGTGCAACAGATTGCCCAATTGGAGAGACTAGCCAGCATGCACAGGACGGAGTATCCTTGACAAGTTGGGGATAAATCACCATAGCCTACAAGGAAGTAAATTGTCGGTTCCAAAGGTGATCAGGGAAAAGATTCAGGTTCCTAATCTGCCCAAAAGCATGCACCCCGAACTTAATCAGGGCAGAAGAGAAAGCCGCGATAGAACTCTGCTTGAGGCCTACGGCAAGGACAAGGAGGCGTTGTTCGTAGACGCAGTGGAGTACCCTAGTCAGAAATTCAGCGTAGCGGCAGTAATAAACACCGACCGCATAAGCGTAAGTGCGTCGTCGATACGCTCTGATAATTCAAAAACCGGGGGAAAGGTGGCTATAGCACAGGCCAAAGTTTTCCCAAAGTCTAGAAGCGTCATCAGCGACTCGCAGTAGGCAATTTGTAACTATGCACCAGGAAGGATATCTCGCGAGGCAACTAACAAACTCCTCCGCAAGGCACATCTCATATCATCCGAGGAATTTGAAGAAAGGTTATATTATATGGTTCTCAGCCCACACCCAGTGTGCGTCCCCCAATCCCAACCTCAACAAAGAAGCTCACAGCGTAGCGCGAGGTCTCACTTACCGCACTCGCGATGGAGCTTCTCTTGAGATGCCGGGAGGAGAGGAGTGGTCGGAGAGGGGGAGAATATTTAGGTTCTGTGACATTATCCAGTACTACCAAAAGTCGAGGCGCAGATTTTCGCCACCTAGCTCCATAATAGACAGATCTCAGGAGGTTGACTGGAGGCGACTTGAAACTAGAACATTTCCCAACACGAAGCACCTAAATCACATCTACCCCTAACTATACCCAGATGACTCGTGTAAGCTATGTAGCATTTGACACGCCACCCTAGAGCATATTTTATGGGAATTCACACAGATACAGTACGCCAATCACTCTCCCCAGAACAGCTTGGGGCACGGTGGAGAGCCACGCTGATCAGATCGGATCAAGCAGATCATATATGGGCCATCCAGCGAGCACGGGAGGCGGCTGAGAGACAGTGTCTCTCCACCGCTCCTGGCGCGGCTTAGGCCCACGCCTCAATCCGCTGGCGAAATAACGTTTGCTCACTGACTCACTTTAGGATGCAGTAACTCCAAATCAACAAAGAAAAGAGTTTCTGCCGGCTATGAAAATTCTGGGCTGAAAGGGTTAAACACAAAAGCGTTTTATGCGGGGGTCAATAAAAACCCTAATGATCTGTTAAAGTTACAAAAATTACGTTGAACATTTTCCGTCATCAGACGGAAAAAAGGTCTGTCAATCCACCACCATTCGATCCAGGATGGCAGTTGCTGGCTGCGCTTGATTTTACAAATGTGATGTTGGTACTCACGTCTGTTCATGGTTAGTGGTCTTAGTGGAGTCGCATTGCCGGTTTTTACGGAATCATAAGTAAAGTAATGAGATCGATGCCATCGGCTGTCGCACTTTCTTCCCTTTAGAGGAACATTCTCAGTCCCGAAGATGATGATAAACACGCCGTAGATGCAGCTGTTGTTTTCTTCTATATTCAACAGTCAGTAGGCACACGCTGCCTTGTTCGGCTCAGTGTTACTGCCTTAGCAGGAAACTAACAATAACCACTTCGCGTATTTCGTGCAACAGTGACCAAACCGGATAGTTTTTCGCACAAGAATTATGATTCGTTCCAGCGCGACGTGAAGTTTTCGTCATAATACGTCGCAGCTCGCGCTTTCGAATTTTGCCCGCAGTAGGCACAATAAGGTTCGCTAGATGTTCTGCCACCGGGTGGTTCCGTGAAATGTTATCGTCTGAGCTTTGCGGTAGAAACTGTGCTTGTTTTACGTGCGTATAGCAGTCGTCAGTGCTTTTGTCTTGCATGAATCTCATAATATTCATTAAGCGCGGAAAGTCGTGCGACCTCGCGATTTGCTCTCTGTAAACTTGGTAAACGTGCACATATAGTTGCGCCGCTTGCTTTTATGCGTTCGTTGATAGATGGCAGCACACTGCAAGCGATTCGGTTGTTGGCAAATTGCTCACCGCACTCTGTTAAACGTGGTGTTGGTTTTGGTGTTGTGTGTGGCGAGGTCCGTGGTGTTGTTGTTCAAGTCGTTCGGCGAAAGGAATTTCTAAGCTACCTTTCAGTGATGTTGAAAAACACTATCTTGACCCTGAGGATTTTTTAATGGACGTAGAAGGTTGCCAGCGCATTGAGAACAGCGACGATGAACAATCAGCTGCGAACTCACGAGGAGCGAGTTGCCCTTCACGTCCCATCGTGCATCAAAGTTTTGTTTTCACGCTCGTAAGGTACTTTGACTGTATTGAAGTCTAATATCATTCAATAAAGTCAAAATGAAAGCATAGGTTTTCTTGTAAATTATACGTATCCGAATTATAGCGGATGCTAAGGAGCGTCGCACACGCCCAACACGCTCGAGCTCGACCAGCAAAGTGAAACGGTTAGAACGTTAAAACGTGCAGTTACAAACACAATGCACGCCTCAGTGCTACTTCTCCTGCACTTTACCGGTGCTTTCCAAGTGGCGTTGCTGTTCGACAAATTTTCGCAATTTCGTCGTTGCTAAAAGCAGGCATGTGAATTCTTCTCGGTATTCTTGTATCGATCCCGCTGATGGAACCTGCTACATACGAGTGCAGTGAAGTGTGAAGAGTTTGATTATGATCATGGATGTGACACAAGCGCTACATGATGGGAAGGTAAGTGCTTATGTTCCCTTGAAGAAGCAACTCCATGTTGCGGACAGCGCAAGTAATGACGATGACATAGTATCTTTGCCAACGATCGCCATGGTAAATATTCGACGGCGTAGTGTGTTTTCCAACCATCTCCATGGTAAATATTCGGTCCCGTGCAGCCACGATGGCGCGCTACTAGATAGCGGCCTACTACGGCGGCAAATTCCTCAGGCAGGCTCTCGGTGCACATGACTGTGAAGAGCCATTCAGTCCATATGGCAATTTTAATTCGTGTAGCCTTCTGTAGCGCATGCAGGATTATGCACGTCATCGTTGATACGCGGTTGACTAACTCAAGCCATCACCTGTCGCACTGCGGTAAGAAAAGAGGTAGCGAACATTTTAGCAGTTCGTATCCTTTGAGAAAGTACTTTGTTGATATATACATGCATTTTACAATGAAGAGTTCATCCCCTAAAAGCGCCAAGGGGCGTTCGTAGGTCCGTGCGTCCTGTGTTTTGCTATGCAAGTTCACTGGTTGACCCTCTTCCCACAGCCATCTTGGATTGCACTGCGCGCCACCTAGTCATTGGGCACTGCGATTAAGATCGCTGTCCAGAAGAATCGGTGTCGGTTCTAAGCAGTTGTTGTCTACAAACAAGCGATCAGCAGAAAGCCCGAAATGCCTTGCACTTTCCGTCTTGTCCTGCTATTTTTCTTTTTTTCTAAAATATAGGGCTTAATGGTGCACACATCTGGCTAGCTTCGCCTTAGAGCATTACCGCTGCCCCACCGTGGTGGTTTACTTTTCTACCTCCAGCCACCGTAGTTTACGGACGTGTGAAGATGTGCTCCCTCGGAGAAACTACAGTGGCCGAAGACCGCGGAATCAGGATTACTGAAAAGCCGGCTGCATATTATCAGGCTGCGTTACCGTATCTGCCCACAGGTGAATCAGTTTCTAATACCGTTTTTATCGCATGGTTGCCTGAAGGCACGGCCCTATTGCGTGGAGCATTTTCGCGATGCTCTTCACAAGATGCCGCTCCTGCCAGAAGTGGTTGCTTTAGGGGCGTACCAGATGAATCTTCTGTGGGAAGTAACAACTAAGAACGAAGAAGGGAAGAAGAAAATGCTTTCATCAAAAGCCATTTCTGTCAAATACAAGCACTCCATGGTCATTGACCCTTCTGATTGAGATGTTCAACTGAAGCTGTACTGGGTACTGCATGGTGTACCCGACGACGCCGTACAAACAGCATTAACACCACCTTTCGGAAAAGTCACCGAATATTCACGAGACATTGGAGGGTGAAAAGCTGCGTGAATAAAGAATCGCCCACACGCTCAGAAACCTTTAAACTCAAAGCGGGCGTTGCCGTAAGTGACACATCAGGCGCGAGACTCTGAAGACGTCGCACTCGTCCAGGTCCCATGTAGAGCCCCACTCTGCCTCCGGTGCCGCAGCATCGGCCACATACGTCGCGATTGCCGTGTTTCAGGTTGGGGGCTCTGTCGTTGCTATGGCCACGACGAGATATAGTGCGTGCGTTCCTATGCCTGCGTAGCATGCTTCGCCCGGGAAGATGCTTTGTCCGAACAAATAACGAACGCAGCTAATTCAGAAGGAGCCATGCATGGTCATAGCGAAAAAGAAAAAAGACTACGCTGGTAACCGATCCAGCGACAAGAAACTAGATCCGAATAAAGACCCCGGGCCCAACGCTACGGCTGAGAAATAATCAGCATCCAACGATGAAGGAAACCACGTCGAGAACCCCGTAGAGGTATCTTTGCCCGAAGGCAACGAAAACTCAGGCTCCAGCGATGTTGACATTGAAACAGCCAGTGAACCTCGAAAGAGGTCTCGAGAAGAGAATGATGAATCTTCGGCTCGTGCGCCCAGAGTCAGCGAGGAACCTTCCTGAAAGACTGCAGACTCCCGACGACAGTCTTTTAAATCTGCGCCCAATTTGAATGTTGCGCCCAACTTGAACGTCCCAGAAGTTGAGGAAGCCATTGATGAACTGAGCTCAGGAAAGTCACCTGGGCCAGACGGTCTTGGGGACACAGTGTATAAATATTTGAAGGTGAATCTGCAGAAGCACTGCATTGAGTTATTGTTGAATGCAATGGCAAGAAACTAACACCTCTGTCATATCGAACGTCACACAATATACTGTTTCCTAAGACCTGAGAACCATCAGGAAACCATAGAGTAGAAGCATATCAACCGATAAGCCTAACAAACACGGATTACGAGATTTTCATGGAATTTTTGGCTCCACGCTTTCAAAGCGTTATCAAATCATTTATAGGTTCTCACCAGACATTCGAAATTAAGAGATATTATTTTTTACAAATATTCATGTGGCAAGAAGTGTTCTTGAATGTTGTGACGCCACGGAGCGTTGAAGTGCTATGATTTAACTCGATTTTAAATAAGGCTTTTGACAGAGTGATACATGAGATATTTTTTCCAATACTGGAACACGCGAATGTGGGATCAGTCATTTTAGAAGGTGTTAGAATGGTGTATGACAAATGTAGTGCGAAGTTGGTGATCAACAAAAGGCCGATTGAAAGTGTTTCCATAAAAACCTCCGTTAAACAGGAATGTTGTTTGGAATCCCTACTTTTTGATCTGCATTTAGAGCCCTTTGAATTAAAAGTTCTTGGAAATCCAAATATTCATGGCTACACTTTTTTCTATAGCGAGGTCTAGGTTCTCACTTATGCCAGTGATATAGCTGCGGATGAAAGCAGTGTGTACAAAGCAATTGCAGACGCTAAAGACTTGTGTAATGCAACTGGCAGCGTCATTATCTGGAGGAAATGTATTGGCTTCTGGCACGTAAACGGGAAGGATGCCTTAGATGCGGTAGGCAGCATACTTTTTAGCACATTGCCCGGAAACTGTTTAGGAGCGCTCTTGATCAATACAAAAAGCAGTAAAGACTACTGGGCAGATGAAGCAAAACGAGTGAAAATGCAAACACAAATGCGGGGTGGACATAGTTTATCCATGTTTGCAAGAGCGACTGTTTGTCATGTCTTTTGGATCGCTGAAGTTCATTATGTGCTACACGTGCTAAGCATGACTAGAATCTCAGTTCAGAAGCTGCACAGGATTTTCGCAGTTTTTATCTGGGGGTCATCTTAGGAACGTACGAGCCATTCCAAATTTTTTGTTCGAGTGAAAAACGGTGGCTTGGCACTATCGCATTTGTTCTTCAAGCAAAGTGTCACAAGGTTTTTTTTTTACAGGACCAGAGGGATCATTTTCTTCATATGGTAATCCAAGTGCGATTACAAGAGCCTCTTAGAGACTTCGCTATATCAACGTATTCCTTGAGGGCACAGAAATTGTCCACCTTCTTAAGTGAAGTTGTCGCTTCAATGGAAATTCTTTAGGCAATATTTCCTTTGCAACACTTGGCGGTTATGACGCGAAAACATTTGTATAAGGATTTACTTCATGTCTTTTTGCCGGTTTCGTTCTATCGTGCATTGTATAACTCAGGCCCTCCACGTGATGTGCTTAAGCGGGTAAAACGAATGCCACTCAAACCATCACTGAAATCTTTTTTCAACTGCACACGTAAACCCTCCCTGCGAAGCCATGGTTGCAGAGCAAAGGCTACTTTGTTGGATGATTGGTTAACTGTAATATCTGTTGAAAACAAGGAACCACCGATCACATGTTTCTGGACAGCGATGATGCAATTTTCTTCTTGAATGTGCTTCAACGGACATTGAAAAAAGACTTACCATCAAGCCCCTTTTGGTGTTCTCTACTTGCTGTGCGCGGTAGGTGACGAAGTACCATGCGATAAGCTTATGCTCATGTGTGCGCATATTATCCAGCGTACGAGAATGAACGTCAGACATGTGCATTTTGAAAGTGTTTCTGGCCAATCATTTCTTTTTTAAAAAGTTATGTATGTGCGAGATAGACTGCAGGCAGTAAGTAATTCCCCAGAGTAGATAGCACTTCTGGATGAACTTGTCAAGATTAAGTACTTTTCAATTTAAACAATCTAGCTGAGCAGCTAGTGATCTGACAATTCTGTGCTGCATGCTTGTTACTTTCATGTACTTATATTGAATAAAAAAAATAAAAAGAGCCGCGGTGGTCTAGCGGCTAAGTTACTCGGCTGCTGACTCGCAGGTCACAGGATCAACTCTCAGCTGCGGTGGCTGCATTTCTGATGAAGGTGGAAACGCTGGAGACCCGTGTGCTCACATTCGGTGCGCATTAAAGAACCCCAGGTTATAACAAAAAAACTCCACCACAGGTGCAGGTGAACCCCCTTAAAGCAAGCAGAAACGTGTTCAGAAGCGTGCATGGCGGTGACATCAGCCACGCGCGCCCTCCAAATTGCATGTTGAAGAAATCTCCATCTTCTCAGCGAAGTGTGTTCAGTTAATTCGAATGTCGTGTACGTGTTAGAAATGCCGTAATAAATTGGCACCTCCAACATCCATCTTCATCAAAGGAAGACCACTATACTTTCATTGTGATAGTAATTCTATGGACACTCTCGGCTAGATTTTGCCGTAAGCGTCGGTGTCATCGTCAGTGTCACCGTCACTCTCGATATAACTATATGTCTCTATATAAAACTGCAAGAAAGAAAAAAACAGAAAAAATTGGCCCGAATTTACATATTACTCTGTAAATGTTGTTGAAAGACGATATAGTCTTCTGTCTGGAGAGAGTGAACAAAACGTTTATTTTATGTTCTGAGCAAGCAAATCGGAGAATGGTATTCTGAAGGTGCTGTGTTAGAGTGCCTCAAGCGCGTAGCGGAGGCGAACAAGCGCATCTAGGCACGTTAGACACGAGCGCCATCTGACAGTTATCTTCGAAACGAAGGCGTGCGCGACCGCGGAGAAAGATGCGCGCCAGTCTAGGTGGTGATGAGGTGCAGAATTCAAAGCAACGGGCAGGTGCCACCACCGTGTCGTCGTAGCAAAGCGCTGGAAACACCTTCTTGAGCATCGCGTTCCATTGTCAGTGCAGCGCGATAAACGCTACAGTCCTTAGAGTTACTTGTGTGTGCCTCTTCAAGTATAAAGGCAGACATAGAGAACATAGACGTGTTGTTATGGCACTTCAGACATGCGCAATTCTTGCTTTTTTAATTGACAATCGCACAACTATGAACGCTGAACCTTGAAAAATATTGGTCGGTGCTGCGGATGGGGTTGGCCGTTTGATGCCGTTGAGGTATCGTTAAGGCGGACAAACAGACAAATATAGAGACAGACAGACAGACAGACAGACCAAAATTTTTTTGTCGAAGGTCCCCCAAAAAGACTATTGTCTTTAAAACACTCCAGTGCGTGGAAATGAACGTGGGATCTCTGCATTGTAAAAGCGCGGTGTCAACCACTGAGCCACCCCGGAGCATGTCGTTCACCATTCAAACGGCAAGGTATTTATATCTACCACTCAACGCAGAAAAGAACACGCGAAAAAGTAGTTAGCCACCTATGTGTAACTGCTCTCGCAGTCACGGCAACAACGAAAGACAAAAGTGAGACATCAAAATCTTTTATTTTTCTACGTACACATGAAGTTTCTCCATTTGTTTAAGTAAATTCAAGGTGAAGTGTACAAGTCCAGTCTCGCTGTCAAATCTTGTTCACTCCTTGGGGATCTCCTCCGACCGAAGTGATAGATGAGAGGCATTGCAGACGCCGGTGCATGCAGCCTTCTGCCTGTTGTGTTCCCATGGCTGCACGTACAATATTATAGTAAAAATTGCTAGGCACTGGTCACAGAAGGTGAAGGTGGACGCATATGACAAGTACGTGCACGTTAATATAAAAACAAGCATTAAAATATGACACACAAATAACTTTACCTTCAGATCTCGCACAGTCCTTCTGAAGCTGCTCTGACGAAAGAGATGTATGACAGGCATCGCAGATGCCAGCGACACAGTCTTCAGCACGGTGTGTGCCCACGGCTGCACAATAAGTATGTAAAATAGTGAGCCACACGTGACAGAGGATGAATACAAAAGCATATGAGAAATACGCGCAAGGAGAAATAAAAACATACTTGAGATAAGCCATGCTAATAATTTCACCGTGATGTCACACATCGTCAAAGACTCATTTCGATCCCCGTAGCGCAACAGCCTAGGAGTGGCGGCCACAGCCACATCTCCGCCAACAACCGTGTCGCCAACATGTCGGCGAGTTCCAAGCGAGCGACGTCGTTCAGCTCGAGCAAGCGAACTCGAGACCAAACACGGCGTTGCACGCGGAGTGTCTGCCGCCAGCGAAATTCGAACAGGAAAGCCAGCATACGCTTCGCCGCCACCACGAACAGCGCCGAGCTGGTTTGGAGCTAGCGCCAAAGAAATCGGCGGTAATGCGGCCCTTTCCCACAAACTCGAGCGAGTGCAGCGCTCAAACGCTAGTCTGCCGCCGCGGCCAACAAACTGCACCGAGCTGCTTGCGACCGACTGATGTGGAAGCCAACTGTAATGGCGACCAATTTTCAGTGAGTTCCGACGCTAGCGAAAGCCCCGCCAGTCCATGCTGGTGCACTTACAGCGCGTGACATACTTCAACCAAGCTCTTTACGAGAACCCACAGCGTGTTTTCGACGACTCCCAACACAGCGACGAGGTCTCAGCCCAATAAATACCGTCAGCACGGACCTCAACGCGGCGGCGAAGACAGGCGAGCACTCGATGAGCGAGCGTACGGGAGGCCGACGGCAATGGCGGCCAATTCCCAGGCGGTCGCAAAGCACAGGCAAACTGCAGACGCCGAAACTGACCTTCGCGATGCATTTCATGCGTGCGATATACAACACGACCGAGCACGTTGCCGGAAAGCGCGATCCGTATCGCACGCGTGACAAGTAGAGTAGAATAAAGAGTGATAACCTACTAGCCTTAGAATCAAGCGCTGTTTTCTGCCCTGAGTCGACTGAAGTATATATCCGATAGGCCTGTTGTTTTCTCGGCTGCCATATTGGCCTTCCCAACTGTTGCTGTCGTGTGTTGGTCGTGAATATTTTGAAGCCAGAGATATACAGTGTGGCGTGGTGACGTGTCGAGACTTGCGCCAGACTTCATGGGTGCAGCGAAACGCAATAGCAGCAAGCCACGCTCATCTAAGCGTACACACAAGCACGACGTCGTAAGTCTTAAATCGTCGAATATAGGCGGCCTGGTCGAGCACTCCGAGCGCGCGCAACGCGATCCGTCGCTGGCAAAGTATGGGGAAAGACTGAGCAAGCAGAGGATGAGAGGGAGGCCTGGTCATCTTGGCAACGCTTTTCGCGCTGCCTGAAATGCCCGGTCAGTTCATTTCTTGGTTTCACGCGCGACGCTCCCTTCTGTGGATGCTCCGCAACGGTATATCCGTTAATCGCGCGCGCCTATTGGGCTCCGTTACTCCCTTTTCGGGTAATTTTGCCGTACAGTGTAGAGAGAGAGACAGATATATAGAGAGGAAAGGCAGCGACGTTAACCAAAATCAACAATATGTAAAATTTGCACAGCCCAGCAGTGGAGGCCTGCTAGGAAATCTGTGAAGGGAGTTTATGCGCACACCCTCCAAATGTGCGCAGCCAACGGGGCAGGGTGCGATAATCTTGTAACTCTTGCAAAAATTCTGCGACTGATTTCTTGTCCGTGTGTGCCTCGCGTGTAGGCACGACCAGCGGTAAGCGAAAACTGTGGTCTGGTGTAGCCATGCGTTCTATCCACGTGTTCAGCTTCTCGATGATACGAGACGTACCTGGAGCAGACGCCTGTTGCGCCTTGTCAGGCATAGCACTAGACTTTGGGTACGTTGGGTTATTACCCTCAGGAACTGTAATTTTACCAGAACTCAAGAGCATTGCAGTACGCGCAAAGCATATAACGTTTGAGATGGAGAGACTGAATGGAGACCTTATGCGTGCGGTTCTCGTGGTGCAAAAGCGACCTCGAACAAAAAGAATGAGTACTGCATGAGAAAACGACGTTGAAAGGAGCAAAGGAAAGGGCATATATATGCGAAAACTACGTTAGACGCCAGATGAAGGCCTCGCCTCTGCTCTGGGGGGTCAGTTAGCCAAAATTAGCAGTGCACGAGCCAGCAACGCAGGGAACGAGAACCGTCTTTAATGCACGACTCAAAATAATCACCAACAGCCTTCCAAACCAGCTCAACACGACAATGACGCACACAGGAATAGTGAAAAGCCGAAACAAACGATCCCCGCAGACTGGCGGTCAATGGGACATACACAGCGAAACAATGGTAGGAAAGCCAGCACGAAACATAACAGCAAGAACTCACACGCAACCCGCCGTAGAATACGGGCCATCGGCTTGCCTTATATCCGACGTCCCCAAAACCGGCAAGGCCTCGCCTCTGTAGCACGCGCGAAGGAAACACCCTTCGCGCCTAGCGCAACCGACGCCGCATCCCATTGCTCGCCAGCCACCGAAAAGCCCCCTTGCTCGTCGCGCACCCCTTCTTATCTGCCGCCATGTTTGCGCCCCCTGTGGCTTTTTTGGATGCTGATGATCCTCCCGCGCATGTGCAATGTGCATGTGTTCTCCTTGCCCTGTTCCACCGTGCGTGCTGAAGATAAGCGCGCATCGGCCCGACAGTGTACATTGTATTGCACACTGTGACTGAGTGATGCTGGCACTGCCGGTATGCAGGAGTGAAGAAGTGTGATCTGGTGCGTTGGCGCGCGCGTTCAAACGCTCGCTTGAATCAACGCTTGCTTTCGACATTGCTACACAACGAGTTTTCGCCGCATGCACACTGCAGCGTGTGTAATTGTCATACGCAATTTTCACAAAACCATACTTCAATAATTTCTGTCACGTTTGTAATTTTCTGTAGTAGTTGAAGCTGTAAAAATTTTCTTCGTATTTTTTTTTCATTCTTTCAATATAGATAATTACTCTGTATAGCCACAGTAATAAATTTTTCTGACAAAAAGAACCTCGCTCATTTGTGTGAACGATTTGTGACCTTGTGCAGTAATCAACTAGGATATTTACTTCATTGCACAAGCACGTTCAGCACACACATGTAGTCTCTGTGACAGCTGCTTTTGATGTAGCGGATGATTATTGACTACTCATGTACGTTACCTATATACGCTCTGATTTGACTAGTTACCTTGCGTATCGCCAAGTGAAATTTGTTATCTGCCTTTCCCCGCCATCCCTCACTTCATACAAAGAAGCATCGTCACAAAGCTATGTGCTTTTGATGCGAAAATGAAAATCACCATTATGAGATATCGCAACATTCTCTACCTACGCAATAAAGCCCGGACGTTTATATTTACACCATTGGCTTTGAAAAGCAGTAAATACTATGCACATATACAAACTAAACACCACATTTTGTCTCACTTACTCTGTTACGGTACTGTATCGTGAAATACTTCACGTGTATGGCCTTAATTTTTTGACTACACTCTACAATGATGCTTCAACTGCACCAGTGTTTTCCTAAGTGGCATATTTACTTTCATTTCCAGCCTTTGGAAGTTCATGGTCTATACAGGATATTCATCACTGCTCCAAAGGTCAGCAACCAAAGTGCTATATTCCCGGGAAAATTGCAATGCAGTTGTAGTAATTTGTTTTCTGACATGTAAGGAAATTCAGGTCACGCATGCCTGAAAGGAGCTAATCACAATATAATGTAGAGCGAAAATACCCACCATATTTATACCGTACATTACCATAGTTTTACTGTAATTTGTACGCAAAGGTAATTTCAGAACATATTCGTGCACATCATCGAAAATTCTTCAATTTCAAAGCACTAGAATCACGTGATCTTTCCCACATGCCTTCCCTGTACGAGCCAAATACTAGTTGACATGGAACCCTGATGTGAACTAGTTACTATCACCTCCCTACTATGAACATTACCTGCCTTCGTTAAATACAAATACGAAACAAAGGTCATGAGCTCTTAGTTCAGTTTCATGCAGTCTCAGTCTCATCAACCAATTTTCATTAAAGAGCCTAAACAAGTGAGTGTTACTTGTACATTGTTACGAAGTGCTATGACAAAATAAGTTGGCCACAAAGCCTCGTAATAATGTGTGATGCGATAAAATTGTGCATATTACAATTGTTCTGCATGTAAGGAGTCACGCATATGTCATAAAGAGTTGCATACGTTTTGACTGAAGAAAACCGAGACGAAGCAGCCATGAATGTATATATGCCTAATCTCCACCGCATTGGTCTAGTGCCTAAGGTACTCGACTGCTGACCCGCAGGTCGTGGAATTGAGTCCCGGCTGCGCGGCTTCATTTTTGATGGAGGCAAAATTGGTCTATGCCCATGTTTTCAAATTTGGGTGCACAATGAAGACCCCCAGGTGATCGACTTTCCCGGTGCCCTCCTATACGGCATCTGTCATAATATTATGGTGGTTTTGAGACATTCATCCTTACATATCAATCACAGTGGCCCAAGCCAGGATGGCAAGCTTCAAGATACAATGAATATTTAAATTTCTCAGAAACGTAATAGAAATAAGTACCTGAAACAAAAGAATCAATATTATAAAGTGATGTCAGATCATGGAACTGGTTGCGAAAACTTACCAAGCGTAGGTGCGAAGTAAAACGAAGTTCCGCACTAGCAGCTAGAGTTTATTTTGTGTGTAAGTGCTAAATATTTATATTTCGCGCAACACACACACAAAATATATTACATAAAAATTACACCATCTCCCGCCAAAGGAAACACTGGCGGTGGCATTGACGCTGGTGCTCATTGCACAGGAGAGAAAACCTGGTGCAGGGAAAGGGGCGTAGAGCATGCATCGAGTGACCGGTGGTTCCTACTAGGTAATGCGAACCGCTGCAAAGGGGCAGTAGTGCAGATCCCGTAAATCTAAAGAATGCGAGAAACAAAACTGAAGTGTAAGAGTGAGTTTACAAGTTGACTGCTTCTTTGACACCACATATGCCATTTGTCGGCATAGCGCAGTGCTTAGTGTGCTCAGTTAAAATTCTGAAGGTGGCAAGTTCAAATTCACGCTGCCGCACCTTTTTTTGCGGGTGTTTTCTGCATATTTTTTATTCAATTATTTTTTTTATTTCTTTAGTAGCAGCTGGTCACGGTGGTTCTGACGCTGCTTCGCGCTCCAGCAAGGCCGGCTGGAGCGCGCCATTCACCATCCGCTCCACCAGAGGCCACGATACACCATGTGCCACCAACATTTCCCCCGCCATAATCCCCCACTATGGTGGATGGAGGAATCCACCATTCCTATGGTGGACGTTTTTGAATAGAGTATATATATATACTTCTCGTATCGTAAGAGAAACGCATTTTACTTTGTTCTGAAAATCGTAGGCTACTAAATGCGACACGCGTAATGCAGTGTACCTACTATAAAGGTCAATCTGCCAAATGCAGTATGTAGGTGAAATCGAAACACCCTTTTTATATCGGTTTAACAACCAGAAGGACCTGCCGATATCAAATCATGCTAGCGTTATTAGCCGCTAATTTTACAATTTCACAACTACGATTCTAGAAGCCGGTTTCCAATCACATCATGACAGGCAATTTTGCGAATCATATTTCATCTTTAAATTTATTACAATGGCAGGTGGTTTGAATGAGTTTGAGGAAACTTGCTGTGTTGCCTCAGTGAGTGCTGTTGGTGTCATTCCTTCCATCAATTGTAATTGTTGTGCACATCTTGCGACTTTCGGCTTGATTATCTGTAAGTAGGGTCAAATACGGGTCCAAAAAAATAAATGAGAAGCATTTCTTTGCGAGTTTTGGGGAATTAGACCGTATCTATCTATCTATCTATCTATCTATCTATCTATCTATCTATCTATCTATCTATCTATCTATCTCTCTATCTATCTAGCCACATATGACTTTAAGCTCTTCTGGCCATTTCAATATTGGTATCAATACAAAACTGGTATGGCATAACATGACACATTGACGAGCATACGTGACACGTCACAGCTTGAAAATCATGACATTTAGAGCATGAAAGCCATCACTTACAATTCAAGGTCTTGCTGCTCTTGCGGTATTTCTCATTCCCTTGACATGTTACGAAAATTGTATAATATTGATACTCAACCGCCGGCACAGCCTGTCTGGAAGAAAGAGAAAGACGACGTTGGTGGCTGGTTGTTGATGAACTGTCGCCATCTTGTTCGCCGAGCACAGTGCATCGTATTTAACTTATTAAATACGTTACCCGTAACATTATTGGTGGAGGTGGACGACTCCCGTACCTCGATGGAGACGCGCAGCGGTCGCAACACCGGGGACTCTTCGGCTACTTCAACTGCCAATGCCTCATCCCCACCGGTCTCTCGATCCGAGTCAACAACCTACGTCACCCTGCCACCCCTGCGGGATCCTGGAACTTTCTCCGCTGATGGCACCATCGACGTTGACTCCTGGCTGCACCGGTATGAGCGAGTCAGTGCTACCCACCGCTGGGATCCGACGCTCATGCTGGCCAATGTTGTGTTCTACCTCGACGGCACGCCGCGCCTGCCGAACACAGCTGCTACTTCCTCGTGTGATGACTCCGTCCGCCAAGTTCCCCGATGTGACAACCTCACCCGCATCATTCGTCGTGAGGTTGAGGCAGCCCAACCAGTAGCTACTCCATTTCCAACGCCTGATCCTTCACCGACCACTATCTCACTGATACAAGCCGTCGTTCGTCAAGAATTATCGAATGACGGCCTACACCCCATTCAACTAGTCTACTCTGCCGAGCCTTTTTATCGTCGTCCATCCGCTCCTCGATATGGTTCCAACTACTCTCGACAGCGCAATTTGTCCGAATGGCGTACACTGGACGACAAGCCCATATGCTTCAACTGCCGACGTGTTGGTCATATTGCTCGCCACTGCCGCAACCACTGGGCTCCGCCGGCACGCTATGGGCCTCCTACCCAAGCCACTTCTGACCACCAGTCGTCCTCAACATTCGATTTTGGTTCCCCTATGCCGACCACATCTTCTGATTCTGCCGCACCTCTGACGAGACCTCGCTACGCCCGCTCACCATCCCCTGCTCGCCGTCAATCTCGTTCGCCCCCACAACGCCGTCCTGCCTCTCCGACCTATTCGCAGCGCCCCCGACCGGAAAACTAGGCAGTGCAGCTTCTGGAGGTGAAGCTGCATTGACGACGACCTCTGCAAGAAATCCTCGTGTGACATTACCGACCACCCGGAATCTGTTGAACGTTACTTTAGACAATGTACCTGTGCGCGCGTTGATCGATACTGGCGCGCATGTGTCCATAATGAGTGCTGCTCTTCGTCGCCGCCTAAAGAAAGTTGTCACACCCGCCTTGAACCGAGCCGTTCGAGTCGCCGACGGGGGAACTGCCGCGATTATCGGGATGTGCTCCGCCCGTGTGACTATCGCCGATAGAAGCACTGCTGTTCTTTTCACCGTTATAGAAAACTGTCCTCATGAAGTAATTCTAGGCATGGATTTTCTCACCGCTCACTCGGCGGTGATTGTTCAGCCGGCTGTCTTGACCTTGAAATGCCTCTACTTTCTGATCTGACCAACCCACCCCAAAGTCGCCTTTGCTGCATTGATTTCGCACGCCTTCCGCCTAACTGTGTCACACATATCGACCTCTTCTCTACACCACCTGTACCTGACGGTGAATACATGATGGCACCAATTCATGCCGTGATGCTTACGCATGGCGTCGCTGTTCCGCACACCATTTTGACAATCGTTGAAAACCGCGCATGCCTTCCTATTGTCAATTTCGCCCTCACAGCCCAAATTCTTCCACAAGGTATCTCCCTGGCCGAAATTACTGCTCTACAAGACCATACGGTTGAACCCTTCAGAGTGGATGATTGCTGCACCTCAGACAATGAACCAACTCTATCACGTTCATCGGGCGTCGACGTTGACCACATGGTATCATCAGACCTCGCTCCTGATCAAGCGGAAGCCCTTCGTCACGTCCTAGAGTCCTATAGTGACATTTTCGACTTCGCCAGCACGGCTTTAAGCCGAACGAGTGTTGTTACTCATCGCATCAATACTGGTGACGCGAGTCCCATTCACCGACGTCCATACCGTGTTTCCGCGTCCGAGCGCACCGTCATACAACGGGAAGTCGAAAAGATGCTTGCAAAAGACATAATCGAACCCTCTTGTAGCCCCTGGGCTTCTCCTGTCGTCCTGATCAGAAAGAAGGATGGAACATGGCGCTTTTGTGTAGATTATAGGCATCTCAACAAAATTACGAAGAAAGATGTTTATCCGTTGCCTAGAATCGACGATGCCTTAGACTGCCTTTACGGTGCTACGTATTTTTCCACTATCGACCTTCGATCTGGCTATTGGCAGATCGCTGTGGATGAGATGGACCGTGAGAAGACCGCATTCGTCACTCCTGACGGACTTTATCACTTCAAAGTTATGCCCTTTGGTCTCTGTAATGCGCCGGCCACATTTGAAAGAATGATGGACTCGTTGCTCCAAGGGTTTAAATGGTCAACCTGCTTATGTTATTTAGACGACGTTATCGTTTTCTCGCCCACATTCGACTCCCATCTCAAGCATTTATCGGCGATTCTTGAAGTTTTTCGTCGAGCCGGACTTCAACTGAACTCGTCGAAATGCCACTTTGCTCGTCGTCAAATAACCGTACTTGGCCACATCGTCGATGCCGCAGGAGTTCGCCCGGATCCCCAGAAAATTCGCGCCATCACGGACTTTCCTGTTCGGAAGTCAACAAAGGACGTTCGCAGTTTTGTGGGCTTGTGCTCCTACTTTCGACGGTTTGTTAAGGACTTCGCCATCATTGCACGCCCACTCACAAACCTCCTGAAGAAGGACACCTCGTTTTTCTGGGGTGCTGATCAAGCCTCATCTTTTTCCCAGCTCACGACGCTCCTTACAACACCGCCGATTTTAGCCCATTTCGATCCATCAGCTCCAACCGAGGTTCGCACTGACGCTAGTGGGCATGGCATTGGAGCAATGCTAATGCAACATCAACGCGGACATGACCGTGTTATAGCATATGCAAGCCGCCTGCTATCTACAGCCGAGCGCAACTATTCAATCACGGAACGTGAGTGTCTCGCTCTCGTGTGGGCAGTCGCCAAGTTTCGCCCATACTTATAGGGGCGTCCATTCCGGGTAGTTACCGACCATCACGCGCTCTGCTGGCTGGCCTCACTCAAGGATCCCACAGGACGCCTCGCTCGTTGGTCCCTACGATTACAAGAATACACGTTCACCGTAACGTACAAAACAGGGCGGTCACACCAAGATGCTGATTGCTTATCACGCTACCCTGTGGAAGAGGCTGCCCATAATGACACCTTTCCAGACCTTCTGTCTGTGATGCAGCTACTCAACCTTGGCCACGAACAACGCCTGGATGCTTCCCTGCGAACCATCATTAGCAAGCTTGAGTCAAGGCCTCGCGACGCATCTCTACAAATGTTCTTGGTAAAAGACGGCATCCTGTATCGCCGTAACCTCGATCCATATGGCCATGATCCATATGGCCATGATTTTAGTACATGGAGCTCCACGCCAACTTCTCACTGACCGGGGCCGCACCTTCCTATCAGCTGTCGTTGAAGAAATCCTGCGCTCTTGCTCGGCCAAGCACAAGTTTGCCACTTCGTACCATCCGCAAACGAACGGTCTTACGGAGCGCCTCAACCGCACCATAACCGACATGCTTTCCAAATACGTAGCGGCCGACCACCAGGACTGGGACGTTCATTTACCATTTGTGACGTTCGCATATAATTCGTCACGTCACGACACTGCCGGCTATTCACCATTCTATCTTCTATACGGCCGAGAACCCACCCTACCATTTGACACCTTGCTGCCCTCGGTCACGGAGTATGCCGGCGAAGCCATCGCGCGAGCCGACCACGCACGCCAACTCGCCCGCAGCCGCCTGCAGGCTTCACAGGAGCACCAAAGACAGCTCTACGATTCCCATCATCGAAACGTGCACTTTTCACCGGGTTCCCTTGTCCTCCTCTGGTCCCCCACTCGGCGTGTAGGGCTTTCTGAAAAACTGCTGTCACGCTACACTGGACCATACCGCGTCGTTCGCCAGGTGACTGACGTTACATATGAGATCGTGCCAGCCGATTCAACGTCATCATCGTCACCTTCGAGTGACATCGTGCACATAGCCCGACTCAAGCCCTATCACCCTCCTTCTACCGCATCCGAGTTGCGCAAGCACCGAGACGGTGCTTCTACCGCCGGGGGGTTATGATACGCAACCGCCGGCACAGCCTGTCTGGAAGAAAGAGAAAGACGACGTTGGTGGCTGGTTGTTGATGAACTGTCGCCATCTTGTTCGCCGAGCACAGTGCATTGTATTTAACTTATTAAATACGTTACACGTAACATTATGACATGACTGCATGGCTAACACAAGCGACAGACCCAAACAACAAAATCATGACATGCGTGTCATGTAACAGCATGACTACATGCCACATTCACGATGCGCTTGCCGGCGTTTCACTTCGCATGTACCAAATTTGGTATTACGGGACGTGAATGGACGACGGAGGTATGTGACTGATGCAAACATGATAATCATAAGATGCGTGAGCTCATGGCCGCTTTGTAAGCTTCACTAACACAAAATTTCGTATTTCGTGACGTCAAGAGATGATGAAGGCATGGGACAGGGGCAAACATGATACTCATCAGGTACGTGTAGTATAACAACATGACTGCTACACTCTTGATGCGCTCGCGGCTGTTTTGCTGGCTGCACATATACCAAATTTGGTGCTACGTGATTTCAATGGATGACGAAGGTATATGACTTGTGTAAACACGATAATCACGAAACACGTGTCATGTAAGCACATGACAACCTATAACACTTATGATGCGCTCGCGGCCATATCTCTGGCTCCACATATAGAAAATGTAGTATCACGTGACGTGAATAGACGATGAAGGTAGATGATGATGTAAAACATGATAATCATGACATGCCTACCACGTAAAACATGACTTTGTGCTACGCTCATAGCATGTTCGCAGCCGTTTCAACGCCTCTACACATATCAAATTTCATATTACGTGACGTGAAAGAACGACTAATGTAAATGACAGGTCCAAGCATGATAATCATGATATGCCTCTCGTGTAAAACATTACCACATGCTACACTCATAGCGCCCTCACGGTCATTTTGCTAGCCCAACTTATACCGAATTCGGTATTACGTGACGTAAATAGAGGACGAAGATAAATGACACGTCCAAGCATGATAATCATGACATGCGTGTCATGTAAAACTTGACTGCATGCTATGCTCTCATGGCATGATCGCTGTTGTTTTGCGAGCTTGACATACACTAAATTTAGCTTCAGGTGACGTTAATAGTCGCTTGAGGTAACTGGAACGTTCAAACAAGATAATCATGACATGGAAGCTATGAACGACATAATTTACCTCCATTTGGCAACGTTGTTCTTATTTCAAAATGACATATTTATGTTCTTTATTCGTACTTCGCATATCATCGACTCCCACTGTACGGCGGATTTTAAGCAGTGGCTGACGAGAATGAAAAATTACGCCTGAAGTGGGTATGCGTCACAGTTAACAGGTGATCACGAACGAGCTTTCTAAGAAAATCTTTTTGAAATTCTTAATGATGGCAACAGAACACTTTAAGGCGAAAGCTCTCATATGACCAAACGGGAGGACAATCATCAATATAAAACAAAAGTTGTAATGATGAAACTTGGCATACACGAAGAACTCTTCATTTGGTTTGATTCAGTTATCAAAGTGATTTTTAATTCGGCCACTACATGGTGCAATTCTGGTATCAATGTGGACGAAAATGACAATTTTGTCAATTTTGATTTTTGCGTAAAGTTTATTTACTGGAAGCGTCTGGAAATAATTATTTTGCAAACTATACCTTCTACAGAGTACGTATTCAATGCTCAAATATTCATACAAAAAGAAGTATTGTCATAAAAATGCAAATATAACACATTTTGGCAAAAATCTCGGAGAGATGTGTAGAAAAAATTGCGTTAATATTACGCAGCTTCAAGCCTTTTATACAAGCGCCTATAGCTTATACGTAGAAAACGTTTGGTATAGAAAGAAGGAGCAGTACCTTTCAAACCATTTAGTTTCTGAATTTAAACCCACATCACAACCTGGGATGTTTGGAAAGCACCCACATTATAAAAGGTATTTTTACCTTGTACATATTCTAGCAACTCGCTTTTTTCGATGCCAAAAATAAGCACAATCTTTTTCTAGGCCATGTGATATGATCGACAGAATGGCTGTGACGTTTAACATGGAATGAGCCTGTCGCCTTCCACCCGTGGCCAAAAAGTGGCGCGTGAAATGGGTAGCAAAACGAAGCCCCATCGTAAAGGTGTTTCTAGAATAGTTCGAGCGTTATCAATGATGTGGACTGTTCGAAACAACATGAGACACAAAGTACCCGCGCTCAACATGAAGCACCGCACAGTGTGCACGTTTTATTGTCGTTGCATTTGATTTTCCCGCAAACGATGCCGATGAGTGGGCTGCTATCTGTGCGAACAAATTACTCATCGCCTGTCTTTTTGCCGCCAATGAACATCACCGCAATCAAGCTAATTTATCTTTCGGTGAGAACATAAACTGTAGGATTAGAGGGATTCAACTTCAAAGTATGATTAATGAAGCTTGCTTGTACGTCAACAGTAATTGTTCGCGTGAAGCAGCTGCAGTTGATGCGCGTCATCAGATATCCAATATATTTCATAATTTCTCAGATCCACGAACACTTCGAATCGCAAGCGATTCCAGTATTCGCTGATCTCTATAAAAAGTGCCTGGTGTGACACAAGCGCTGAAGTAGGTGTTTTATCCTGAGGTAGTGTGCTACGACGAAAACATAAATATGTTCGTGGTTCGACCGGAGGTAGGTTTCGAGTTCCAGTAAAAATCTGAATCACACTATTTAACTTTGTAACAGTCAACTCTTTTCCTGCATGCAGACTCTGTGGGGTTTTGAAACCACGGACAGGGAAAATTCAGGTGTGTGCGGTCAATTGTCTGTCCGCGTGTTCAAAGCACATTCACATTGTTGACATGCATGCAGCACCAACTGTCTCGCTTAGGTTCACTGACAAGCATTTTTTGCAGTGTATGCATTTTCTCTTTGTACAGACGCAGTGACTTGGAAGTGACACAGTGCAGTGGGCTTCGCTTATCGAAACGCCACGATGGCTATTTCACGCGGCGTCCATCGGCCACGCAAGTCGTGTTACTTGCAGCATTAGTCGCGCCTGTACCTCCCGACCAGTACGCCTAGCCCCTTCATGTACCGCTAGACGCTGCTCTATACACATCCAGATGAACACCCCAGAAATACAAGAGCAGCGAACTCTAACACACCATGAAAACACTGCCTGGACCACTGAAAAAGCAATCCCAAAAGGGGCGCATCGATTGTCTCTTGTGTAGGGCTTTATGCGCGAGCCAGTTTGTTTACAAAAATCGAAGCCTAATAATAGCCAATAAAAAATGCGACTGTGGTGTGCAGGGTGACATATGATAGAAATTGGACTGTAGGAATTGGCATCGTGTTTACAAGTTAGTTCTTTCTGATTATAGATAAAATAAATGCGATGATTGCTGGGAGCTTCAGAATTGTTACTGATTGTGTTGTTGCTTCTGTTCTGTGGAAGCAACCTTAAAAAATAAGACATAATATTGCGATGAGAAGACCGGATTGTAAGATTTGGCAAAAGTCACCACAATTAGGGCACACGCAATTTAAAGGCTCACAAGAAAACAAAGAAATGCAAACACTAGGGAGAGAAAAAAGTATTTTTTGTTATCAAGCAAAAGAAGCAAGGAAATTGTAGCTTTGTATTTTGCAACTTAGTAACAAGATTGCAGCAAAACAAGATCTGAGCCTTTTGCAAAAAAACAAACGAAAAACTAAATCAGTTTAGCCTACCTTGACTGGGTGCCACTCACCATTCTTTTTTCCCACCTCCATTTGTCCAAAGTCAGCAAGTGTATCTAGGAGCAGGTGCCCTGTTGACAAAGAAAATGAAGCCAATGCCTTCAAATAACGGATGCGTAGGTGATAGTCTATTGCAGCGTCGTGATTCGCCGAGAGCGACTGTTCGCTGAAGTGAAGAGGCGGAAGAGGTGATCCGGTAGCCTGAAATAAGACACACGCAGAATCATTATTTACATTTAAAACAACTCTTGGCAGAACACACCGCAATTACGCATAAATTTGGGATGAGCGCTTCGCTTCAAGTAATTTATAAAAGAAAATAAGTTCTCACGCGAAAAACAAGGGCGAAAACGTTGTTTTGTAGAGGCACAGGATATACCTACGAATGAAATTCATTCCTTTCGGAGAAATCTCCTACTAGAATAAGCCTGGCTTTGTGCCTGCAATAATCACAGGGAGCCAGGAACACGCAGTGAGCGGTTATTGATGGCTTGTCCTAGAAACGTATTGCATCCTTAAATACTCGGGTAAACCATGCAAGTGCTAGCACACGAACAACATGAAGCGCTACCGTAAGACCAGGCATGTAGTATGCTACAGTTGCGCCACATAACGTTCAGTGTGCACATGCACTTAATCGATTTTTTTTCTAGCGCCACACGTCGTCGCAGATGTCCACAAATTACCGGAACCGGAAACAGAAACAATGAGATGAGTGTTGAGAGTTGGATTTGTTGGCTGTTGAAGACTAGAAAACAGCGCGAAAAGCACGCAGTGCACACAAATTGGGAGCGCACACAGTGCAGACTATCTAGATTTTTCACTGCGAAAACAATGCATCGTCTACAACAACAGATGATAACCACTTCCCTCATAGCACGGGACAGGGCATAGCACAGGTAAGCTGCCTGCAGCACTACTAAAATTATAATAAGCTCTCCCGTAGATCATCAAGTTTCTTGGGCATTATTGGGATTGACGGAGTGCGGACATAGTCGACAACCAACTGCGCAATCTAATCCACATCAACATCTTCGCGTGTTACGAGATCATGGTATTGGCTCACCACACTACATTTCTCGAAAAGCAGTGAGCATGGGCCTGAGCAACACTTCATGACTCCATTAGCAGAAGACCCTACCATTAGCAGAACGACCCGTCTGACTTACGTCAATGTTCATATACTTGGCTGGATGCTTCTTTTGGCAACATTCACGGTTTACTTAACTGCAGACAGCTGGTAGCGGCGTACGCGGAGTAGGTGCAATCCTCTCATAAACGCGCTACCCTGATGGAATATTGCGATTACCTCATTCGGTCGAGCACATTACCTGCTAGAATACTGCATGAACGATGGGGATGCTCGTGTCAAAGTTGGCGGTACCATGCTACAGTGGGAAGAGTAAGTGAGCAGTTTCAAAGAGACCATCAGACCCTTAACGTGACCGTGGGAAGCAAACGTAGTCTAGTACGAGCTGTGTGACTACAACCTGAAAGAATGGCAGAGCTCGGTTGTGAGAAATTCATTGCAGACGGTCGGAACTTGTACAGTCGTTTTAAAAAGATAGCCATTACGATCACTGCTGTACTTAAACTATTCTGCTAACGTTTCCAAGCTCCAGCTTGCTAGTAGGCACACGGACCGTGTCTGGCAGGCATCCTTGTGTGTAAAACGTAGCCTGCCTGGTTTTCTGCCTCGGGTTTCGTCGTAAATCTTCAAATCTCGAAATACCTCAACATTACCTTAGTTGCGAATATCAAGCCACTGCATATAAAGATATATACTGCAGTGTGACACCGCTATGCACAAATATGCGTGAACACAGTAACTATTTCGCCAAATACACGTTCGTAGCTTCACCAGTGCTTAACCGCGGGCATCTCTGCAGACGCTAAGGCAACGCGATCGTGATCTACGCGACCGTAACGGCTCGGGCTTAACAGCCTATAGGATTCGTAGTCACGTCCACAGTGCTGACTGGTGCGGCCAAGGCATTTGCAATGTGTGGAAAAAATAAGCACAATAAAACTTCCCCTAACGTTCACGCAAACAGCCTAACACGCCATGCGTCCATTAGAACACGCTAAAATAAATAACTATGACGTTTTAATGAACAAAGATTTATCTATATATGTAGGTATCTAGTAGTAGTGCAGAGGTCCTTCTTTGAGAGGCGATCTTTATAGACCAGGAGCTTGTATCACTTAAGTTATTGTTCCAGAAAGTGAGGCTTTCAAAGTGTTGGTGAAGTATGTTCTGTACGCTAGTGATGCATAGCGGCATCTGAATGAGGTAGAAGTCCACTGCACATAGAGAAAGTGTACAAACTGTGCCTTTTGTCCTGGTTTCTGTGTGCTGGTATTGCAGACAACTGTGTAGCACAATCTGCGAACAATGTGTTTTCATAATGATTTATTGATCGATATGTGGGGCTCGACGCCCCAAAACCACCATATGATTATGAGAGACACCGTAGTGGATTGCTCCGACAATTTTGACCATCTCAGATTCTTTACCGTGCGTCGAAATCTGAGCACACGGGCCTACAGCATTTTCGCCTCCATCGGAAATGCAGCTGCCGCAGCCGGAATTCGGTCCTGTGACCTGCAGGTCAGCAGCCGAGTACTTTAGCCTCTATACGACCACAGCGGGGCAGATCTGGATGATGCTGTATGCCATTCATACTTCCCAATGGGCATGCCAATCAAGCTTGAATCGTAAAGGGAACTCAATACTTGTACCCTTCACATGAAAGCAATGGGACTTTCGACCACTCACCAGCCGCTGACATACATCTCGCATCCTACCGCTTCATAGGACAAGTGTCCGATGAAATGGCCGACGTGCTTTGCCGTTAAGTGGCAACAAAGGAAGGCAGGGTGCTTTCTGAGTGCAACTTCAAATATTATTTTCTTTCCTAAAGAAAAGACTGATTAGATTGAAATGTGTTGATTACTTAGCAATTGAATCGCCTATCAAAACGCTTTATCTTGAGGATTTTTCTCGTAACGCATCTGTAAAAAATAAATATGGGACAAATTGCACATTTTTGCCGATTTCAAACTTTATTCGGAAAGATTTATTTCCTCTAAACATTTTTGTACAAAAATATACTTTACTGTAAATCACAATAATAATAAATTATTGCTTAGATACACTTTCAGCTAGCATAAAAAAGTGGAACTACGAAGATTTTTCTTGTTTTTGAACCTAGCTGTTTGGTAAACACAAAAGTTTCGAAAATTCAGTGGCACAAGTAAACAAAACATTTTTATTAGCTCAAGCACAGTATAAAAATTTCGCAAATATAAAATGTATATAATTTTTTGCTATTACGCACACATTAGCAAAAGCAAGCGAACTTTCAGGTGGTGACAGAGTCTCGATAAAAAGTTTTTCGAGCAAAAGTGTTTGACCCAATACTTTACAGGTCACGCTAGAAAGATGATAATTTTATCGGCAGAATATTCCATCGCCCAGCGCCACGTACGGGGCACTTGGCCTTGAACAGCTTAACATATATATATATATATATATATATATATATATATATATATATATATATATATATACATGTATATATATATATATATATATATATATCTTTATTTATTTATTTATATATATATAGGAATGAAGTCTATACCGAAAGGCTCGTTTTTCAGTGTTTTTGATACAATATTAAAGAGATATAATAGACAGTAATGCCAAAGAGTGTACAGGGGAAGTTATTAGAACCAATGGAATGTAAATAAGAAGAAAAAAAAAGTTGATGAAAAAATTACCAGCCGTGAGCAGGATATATATATATATAAAGAAGTGCATACTTAAGGGCTCGTTTTTTCGTGTTTTGACACACAGTATTAATGAAATCTAACAGACAATAATGCCAAGGATAGTATAGGGAAGATTATTAGACCGGATTGTAAGATAACTGTTAAGAAAGAAAAGTGGGTGAAAAGGTAACTTGCCGTGGGCAGGAACTGAACCTGCGACCTTCGAATAACGCGTTCGATGCTCTACCACTGAGCTACCACAGTGGCCATCGTCTCATTCACTTTATCGTGTATACATATGTGATTTTAAGCGTGGGAGTGGCAATCAGCGCCATCTGTAGCCATGGCGGTGAGTGTGGCAAACTCTTGATGAGCCTTTCGGGCATCACATGACTCGTTATGAGCTTGGAGCTGACCAATAGTCTTTCGTATACAACCTAAGGCACCAAGGCTGCCAGTCTTGGTGCCTTATATATATATATATATATATATATATATATATATATATATATATATATATATATATATATATATATATATATATATATATATATATATATATATATATATATATATATATATATATATATATATATATATATAGTAAATATTCTGAATGACGGACGCTCTGCTGTTACTGAAGAAGCGATGATGATGATCGGTGGCTGCAGTAGTAGCTCGCGCACGCCGCTCGCCGATAGCCAGATCTGCTTTATAAAGCACCTTTCGCCGAGCTGCGTCTGAAGTTTTCTCGACGTACAACACTTCTATTTTAAAGGGTGCTCACCAGGCCCCATACCAAAGTCTTGTTAGACAGTGGATGTTGTTGAGTGTCTGATAAGTAACATTATGCCGCAAAAAATTTATGAATCAGTTCATCACGAGTGGCGAAAACAGGTTTTTTGAAATTGCGCGAGACGAGGATGAGAGGAGGCGAGCTCGAAACCCTTGTGGCTCTTCCGCGTAACCTTCACCAGCCATATCTTTTTCCCACCCTCTCCCGCATCCGACCAAGAGGTGAGGTGCGCATGACGTGCCCAGACAAGTCCACCCCCCCCCCAACCCAAGCACGCGAGTGGCGTTGCTTTGTTGACCAGTGTTATTTTGTGGTCTTCTGCCTGTTTCAGCGGGATCGTTCGGAAACGCTGGCTTAGAAGCGGTAGAATACATGAGCACAATGAGTGCGCGGATGCGTAGGAGCGTTTCACGGCGGTCGTCTGCTCCATGCACTGACCGCGAGGACACGAACGCATGCGAAACGCCGACACATTAGCCCCTCATCTCGTTGCAATTCGCGGGAGAAAATGGAAATGAGACGCTAACATTCCCCTATTGCGTCTCAACATTTATCTAGAGTTTTATTGATCTTTTCAAGCAACAAATTACATAAACTACGCAAGTCGTGTTAAATAATTTTCGCAATCCCTATTGCAAGAACAGCGGGATTCCAGTGAGTTTTTTGGCAGTGGTACACGCTGGAGACACTGGTACACACTTGCGATTACTGGCACTTCGCTGGGCGCACTGGGAAAAAGCTGTGTCGCACTGGTAAGGGCACTGGCTTAACCGCTGTGATACTGGTGCGCACTGCGAAGCGCTGTAGCGCTAAAATTTTCACTGGCAAGCGCTGGTGAACACTGGAGCACGCACTGTTTCTACCAGCGCAGCGTGCACGTTATTGTAGCATGTGCCGTGATATGTTTCAGTGTCGTTGAATATAAAACACTTGATTCGACGGCAAATAAAGATGAGATGCTACCCTAAGAAATACCGAGCATACGTAATTTTTGCGGCGCATGTACATATAGCCGCAGTTATAATGCATCTTTTTCGCACATGCTCCCGCGTATACCGGCCGAATTCGCATAATCTGTGTATTGCTGTAACGATTCCAAGTTGCAGTGTTTGTAAGCCTGGATCTGCACGCTACTCTTAACAGAAACAGGAAATTGTTTTTGCCGCAAAGTTGACGAAACGTAAATCAGCTCTCTCGATCACTTTGCAAGGTTTCCCAGTGGAGGCGAGAAAAAAAGCTGTCGTTTGATTCCACCCACCACATAAATGTATGCCTGGCCATGATTATCCTTCTACTTACTTCAGGTAAGAGTTGGAAATGTTCCGGAGCTCAAATGCAGAATTATCAACCATCCCAACTTACCGCGTCGAGAGCGGTCTTTCTTACCCAGTGCCCGGCTCAGCGAACATTATGTCTGTCGTGCCGGCCGCTTTGTTGTATATGTTACCAGCGCTTCTTGCTTCGTGTACACATAACTTCGAAGTGTGAGAATAGCTGTAAAGTATCGTTTATACATTAATGAACCTAAATCAGCTATTTTGGTCTTTTGTCTATTTTCGCACAAGGAGCGCTGACGATCGAACGTCGCGCTTTCAGCTACGCAAGCTGTCACCGAAAGCTGCTGGCCGCAGCCGGTACTTCTCCAACTGATAAGTAACAGCATGCTATTTTCAGCTGGTAATGGGGCACGCCTTCGTGAACGGACTCCCTGGCATACTTTTCAGTGGAATCCAATGGTATTTCTATGGGTGTTATTTCAATTGTTGGTATTGATATAAATGTATATATCTGTACACAGGCACGCCTGCTGTTTACTGCCAGCGGAGGCCAGGAAAATGGCTGTCGCTCAGCATCGCCACTCCGTAAATGTATTTCTGGCATTTATTGACCTTCCACTTATTTCAGTTACAGTTTAGGTAACAGTTAGTAATGTTGCAAAGCTCAAATGCAGAAAATTCACGCATCGCAACTCAGCTGCTTCGAGAGCAGCCTTACCCAGTGCACCGTCCCAGCGAGGCCTATCGTGCCGGCCGCGTCAGTGTACATGCTGCCGGCGCTTTTTACTTTAAGTAGGCACAATTCTAAAGTGTAAGAATGACTGTAAAGTACAGTTTAGATATCCCTGAGCCTAAGTCGACCATTTATTCACTTGTGTGGTGCCTGCCTAAAGAGCGGAGACGATCGGTGTGTCGTGTGTTCAGCAACGAAGGCTGTCACCGAAAGCTTCCTTCTGAGCGAAGAATCCGGTACTTCTCTGACTCGTATGAACGCTACTGTAGCGCAGAGGTGTAGACACGGCTCCGCATCGGCTCCGTGAAATGACCACTTTTTCAAGCGGAGAGGACAACAGCCAGCTGATAAAGTGCTGTGTGTGGTTGCGGACGTGCTCAGGATCCTATGACTACCATTCTGAAGGCTGTAAGTGAATTTTAAAGGATTTTGTTGCCCCTGTGGTTTTCGGCCACGTTGTGCGTCTCGCCAACTCAACCATTCGGCCAAGCGCCGAGGCGGTCGGATCGGCATTCGAGGCTCCAGGCATCGGCTCGTAGAGCGTCTGCGGAGGCACTATGACAATGGAAGTGACTGTTAATGGTAGAGATGCCGATCAAGAAGCATTGGAAAGCTCGGACTGGGTGACGAAATTGTCGAAACATGTGGCGGAGCTCCAGGAGAGTCAACAACGAGAACGCGACGGCGCCACCAGGGCGGCGCCTACCAGCAGTGGATGCGGAAAAGAAGGCAGGACGGTGCCGGCCGGCTTCAATTGCGACAAGCATGGTGAAAGCGGGAGACCCTCATATAAAGCGGCGGGAAAAAAGCTGGCGGAGTGGTCTGTAGCGTCGCATCTACCGCGACTGCCAAACGCGGATCACAAGGTTATTATCAGGCCCAAAGAAGGGCTGACGCTCACCAGACGCTCGGCACCTGTGATTGATGGAGCAGTAAGGATGGCAGCAGGCATTCCATGGCAGAAAGGGCGGGAGGAGGACAGGATTGTTGTCAACGACAAGCAAGGAACATTGATATACAGCACGCCCCGGGAGGATGATGCCAAGAAAATGTTGGGCCTGAAAGTAATAAAGCTTGACGGCAAGGAGTACCAGATGAAGACATATATGGCTGCGCCTGAAAGCTGTGGCAAAGGAGTGGTACGTGGACTTGATATCAGACCCTCTGAGAGGGAATTGGAACTGGCTTTCTCACACGAAGACAATCGTCCTATTCTTGTTGTGCGAAAGATGGGGAACTCCGCTTCGGTAATCATCACCTTCATTGACAGCTACGTGCCGAGATGAATGATCTGCTTTGGGACGCCGATGAAATGTTTTCTCTACAAGAAGAGATATGAAGTGTGTTACAGGTGTGGTGAGCTGGGACATCGATCTGACGTATGTGACAGCCCGCACGAAAAATGCAGAGGTTGTGGGGTGGCCTCCCCACCCAAGGACCATGAATGTACACCGAGGTGCCGTCTGTGTGGCAAGGAGCACGTGACCTGAGACAAAAGGTCCAAAAAACTTTTTCAGACACCTTATATAGTGAAGACGCGACAGTGCGAAATGAAGCTTGAAGAAGCGCGGGAGCAGGAAGAACGACGTAAGGCTGAAGAGGACACACAGAGGCACAGCAGGACAGACGGAGTTCAAGATCGTTCGAGGCACAAATCCAAGCATCGAAGTAGATCGAGAAGGCGCACGGAATCCTTCCTCCAGTAGCCATCGCTGGAGCAGCTCGAAGTTTCTCTCAAGGCACCAGGTGATGGTGGTGATTGTACCTAGGAGAAGTCAAAATCCACATGACCACAGGTGGGTTGGGTAACTAGGGTCTCCCAGGATACTAATACAGAGACGTATAATCCTCTTAAAAAGCAAAACAGGATATTACAAGAGCAAAATGCGGAATTACGCAAACAGCTTGATGAGATTAAAGCCCATCTAACCAGTGAACCAGGGCAGGCACTGGAAACACCTCAGGTAGCAAACCAACCGCCTTTAAGGAAGAAGAGGGCTAAAGAAACCGAAAATGAAGAGAATTACGGAGTGAGAATTGAAGCGCTTGAGGTGGAAACAAAGTGATTTCAAGGTATGCTCCAAGCTGTACTAGAACAGATGAAACAAGTAGGCAACGCTATTGAGCAAATTAAGGCTGAATTTGCTAGCAGGGACCGACAGATAGATTGGCTATGCCAAGCGCTCAAGGTAAACCATGATGGCTCTGCACCCTTGCAGTTATACGATTTGGCAGTGAAACTGTAGGGGTTTCTCGCGCAAACGTGTGGTCTTACTGTGTGGTAAGCTCTGGTCTTACTGTGTGGTCTTACCGTGTGGTAAACGTGTGGTAAGGTCTGGTCTTACGCCAGATCTTACCCTGGTCAGCAGTGCCACCGCCGCCACGTGGTGCAATACCGGGGACGACCTAGGTAGTGATCATATAATTTTTGAGATTATCGTTGCTAACGGCCCGCTGGTGATCATTAGGAGAAAAGTTGAAATTACAGATTGGGTGACCTTTAGAAATATCAGGTCGGAACAGGACCCCATTAATGATATTAAAAATTGGAGTAAAGGGGTGATCCAGTCGGTTCAGGACGCGAAGAGATTGACGCTGGTAATGAGGAAGTTGTTGATAGACATCTTGTATGCATGTGGAAGAAAAAGAAAAGCTTAGAGCAAAAAATCAGTCACAAAAGAGGAGACAGAACTCTCCGAAAGGAAGTTGCTGCACTGAATAGGGAGATTGAAGATTATGCATTAGAACTTACCAAACAAAAGTGAGGTAGAATCTGTGATAAGATAGATAGAGAGATTGGCAGTGCTAAAACATTGCAGCTACTACGGCATCTATTAAACCCCCCAAAAAAAACTAAGCCGGAGGCCGGACAGCAACTTCAAAAGCTTGTGTATAAATATAAAGGTCAGACGACGGAATTATTAACGGAGGTCACGGATCCATACTGTTATGCCTGCGAGTCCACAGCGAACGTCCATGCCTCTGAAAAAGGCAATCTGTGTCTAGGCCAGCACGCGAGCCCGCCTGACGCGAACAACTAAATAGCGTCGTCACGCGGTGGTGCCTTTCTGCCGCGCACGTGCAGTGAATCACGTCGGCTAGCGAGCCGGCGCCTTCCTGTCTGGTGAGTTTGACGCAATGCGTGGCGACGTCACTCGTCCTTGGGTGCAGCCACGTGCAGCGCAGCGGCTCCAGATTCGATGAGAATGACGCGGCCCAGCGGCGACCCCATTGGAGGAGTCTGACCTCATGACCTGCAGTGCTTTTGGTTGGACATTTGGGTACTCAAAAAATCCACCCGGTGCATATAAAAGAAGCCCTGCGGCGCGTCGTGAGCAGTTGAGCTATGTGTTAGCAGTAGACCAATGTGTTAGAGAGGAGAGCTCAGCTCTTCGGGTCTCTAAGCTGTCGGCCCCAGTGCCGAATTTGTAACGCCTCTGTATATATGCTGTACATAAACCTTGTTTAACTCACCGTCGTTTCGTCCGCTCGTCTATCAGCTCCGCGCCGAAGCAGCGCGAGCTAAGAAACCATTGCTACCAAACGGTGGTGGCCATCCCAGCGGAGTTCGAAGCAGTGGTGCCATGATGGCGTTGCCGTCTTTCGAAACAGTGGTTGCAGCGGTGGGATTCGTGGCACCCTTCGTAACGTCGTCGGAGGCGCGCTCCGTAACAGTGGTTGGCAGCTGCGGGATCAGCCGGCGTCAGCGACATCGATGTGGTGAGTGCCTGATGTTTTCCCCTCAATTCGCCAGACTACTCTAGCTCAGGTTGTCGTAGTTCAGAGAAGGACTGTGTGAAGCAATAAAGTGAGCCTTGATCGTTTCAAGCAAAGTCAGAGTGCTTTGAAACCAAAGTTAAAGTGAAGGGGGTAACCACGGGAATGTTAAAAATTGCTTGCGGGTTTTGCTAGTATACTTATAGTGGGTACGGCAAGTAAATTCTTAACAGAGGCAAACAACAAGAGGCTAGTGTGAATGATGGAGAACCGTAAAGTGAAGGAACTCATCGAAAGTTGTGAGGAACTCGGCATTACTTTGGGCCGTGCGAAACGAAAGCAAGCGATTCTTGAGATCATGAAGAATGAAAAAGTGTCGGCTGAGGAAGTCGATGAAGCCTGGGCGGATATCAAAGCACGCCGCGAGGAGGCTGAAAGGCGAGAAGTAGAAGCTCGCGAACGTGAAGAAGCTGAAAGACGAGAAGTTCGCGAGCATGAAGAAGTTCAAAGGCGCGAACGTCGCGAGCGCGAGGAGGCTGAGAGACAGGAGCGCCTCGAGTTGAAACAAATAAAATTGGCAATACTACAGTGTTCGCAGGCGCCTAGCGTAGCTTCTCCGACGATTCAGGTAAGCGGTTCTAGAAATCGGGACCAACTGCCACCGTTCGTAGTAGGTTAGGACATGGCGAAGTATCTCGTCAAGTTTGAACACGTCTGTGAGCGAAATGCTTTGGAGTGGTCTCTTTGGCCGCGGAACCTGTTAGCTCTTCTTCCCGGCGAAGTGTCCGACACGATAACTTGCTTGTCGAGGGAAGCGTTTGAGAGCTATGACGAGGTTAGGAAAGTGCTCTTGAGACGTTATAAGTTGTCACCCGAGGCTTTCAGGCAAAGGTTCTGGTATGATAAAAAGGGGAATGAGTCACACGTTGACTTCGCGTTTCGTCCTAAGGCCGATTTAATTGAATAGTTGAAGGGCAAAGGGGTTTATGACGACCGCGATAAAGTGGTAGAATGCATTGCATTGGAGCAATTCTACCGCTGCATCGAGGAGGATGTCAAGCTTCGGCTGAAGGACAAACTTGGTGAAGTACAGCTAAACAAGACAGCAGAGTTAGCAGAGGAGTATTATACTCGCCGAAAGTTGCTATAGCAGGGCAGTTCGCGTTGAAAAGAATGAAAGGAAACAGGGCCTTTCAAAGAAATTTGATCAACGCAAGCCGCGAATTTGCTACAACTGCAAAAAAGAAGGGCACATTGCGATAAACTGTAAGCAACAGTTTGCAACTATCTGAGAATTGAAAAACAAGCCGAAGCCGCCAATCTGCTACAACTGCAGAAAGGAAGGGCACATCGCGATAAGCTGTCAGCAAAAGTTTGCAACTATCTTAGAATAAAAAAACAAACGGAAGCCGTGAATCTGCTACAACTGTAAAAAGGCAGGGCACATCGCGATAAACTGTAAGCAAAAGTTGGCTTTTGCAACAATCCGAGAATCGGAAAAGAACATGCGGTTGTTAGAGCCATATATCCAAGAAATTAGTGTCAATGGGAAAACGTGTCGAGCACTTCGAGACTGAGCGGCAACCATGGACGTTGTCCATCCATTATTGGTGTCTCCGCATGACTTTACAGGAGAATGCGCGTGGATCAGGCAAGTCGCTGAAGAGCAGTGTTCTCGATTACCAATCGCTACGGTTGTCATTGAAGGCTCGTTCGGTAAGCTTCGCACCGAAGCGGCTGTATCTGCCGCGCTTCCTGATCGTTTCCCTTATCTTTTCTCTAACAACTCAGAGCAGCTTCTCAAAGAGCTGGGTAAATCGTTCTTCCCCAACTTGGCGTACATGACCCTCACGCGGTCACAAGCGCGGAAGCTTTCGCGAGAGCATGATCTTGTTCTATGTGGTGAAACAAGTTCAAAAGCAGAAAATCTGTGTGACCTTGGGGGCGAGTCGAGGGAACCTCAGACACAAGATTCTCCGTGTGAGTCATTTGAGCCGTCACTCGAGCAGCCTGTCGCCGAAGCGACTGGCGCGGTTTCCGTAGCAGGGGGAGACGACATGGCGCCATTGAGTCAGAGCGAGAGGGGTGCGACGGTCTCACCTGTAGCGGAAAGAGTGAGTAAGCTGTCGAGGGTCGATCGAGAAACGCTCATTCGAGAGCAACGTGAGGACCTCTCAATTAATGCGCTAGTGGAAAGCCACACGAAAGCTGCACAAGTGTTGTCGAAGGAGTACAACGACAAATCGGCGAATAAGCGTGCTTTTGAAGTTGATAATCAGGTAAAGCGGCTGCAGCCGTCCAAAAGGAACAAGCGTGAGGTTCATTGGGAAGAGCCCGCCAAAGTAATATCTAAGCTTTCCGATACGAATTATGAAGTGAAATTAGAAAGGCGGCCGAACAAAGTTTACCACAGTAACTTGAAAGCAGTCGTAAATCTGCTTTTGAATGCTTCAGAGGAAGAGGGAGCAGAAATATTTAGTTCTAGTGCTGTAATCGAAAGGGGACTTGAGGTAATCATGGAGCAGTTGAACCTAGAGCCTAGGTTAAGTGAAGTCCAGAAGAAGGAGCTGAAAAGGAATGTTCCTTTTTATGAGAAATCTGGACTCCCCTATTGTAGTTACACAGATGTGCATCGTCGCAAGTACGAGCAGCCCTTAGTACCGCATAGGTATCGTCGCCTAAAAGTGGCCGGTTACTGAGATAGAGCATGATGCTCCAACAGCTCAACTTAGACGTTCGCTACAAAAAAGGGAAGCTTAACGCTAATGCAGACGCAATGAGCGGTGCGTGATAGTACCTTCTCCACCTTTCGGTTTCTCGCTGGCGATTCTGGGCAAAGTTTTGACCTCATCACGACCTTTGCTGAGCGCTCTCGTCCAGAGTGAGCTCAAGGAGCCAACTATGTGTTGTATTCTATTTCGTTACGTTATTGTACGTGTAAAAATCTGAGTTCTCATTTTTAGAGTCTTGTGTCCCACATGTGCCTCTTGATGTAGAGGAAACGAAATTCTGATAGACACGTAGCTAGCTATATGTTGTACTATACTTTGTCTGGTGTTCTGTCGGGTGACCGAGGGCACTTGCTTGTGCCGTGTGTTGTCTGTTGTCGAACCGTTCTTGACAAGTTGCAGAACCATCGACAAGTGCTGAGGCCAAAGATGGTCAGAAGACACGAGCGAAGCTGGCCGACAAGTTGTGGCGACAAGCCAGTGGAGCTGAGATCCGTCGTCAAGAACGGGACGTGTTCCCGGAACAGAGTCTGGAGCTGCATTCTCCCCATGGCCCTGGAGGTGAACCTGGAGGGACATGGCGAACGAGCGCGCCTGACATCCGAGCCACGTGGAAGCAGCTCGTGATTTCGGCGCATTGTCTCGCGGCGGGGGTGCTGTTATGCCTGCGAGTCCACAGCGAACGTCCATGCCTCTGAAAAAGGCAATCTGTGTCAAGGCCAGCACGCAAGCCCGCCTGACGCGAACAACTAAACGGCGTCATCACGCGGTGGTGGCTTTCTGCCGCGCACGTGCAGTGAGTCACGTCAGCCAGCGAGCCGGCGCCTTCCTGGCTGGTGAGTCTGGCGCAATGCGTGGCGACGTAACTCGTCCTTGGGTGCAGCCACGTGCAGCGCAGCGGCTCCAGATTCGATGAGAATGACGTGGCCCAGCGGCGACCCCATTGGAGGAGTCTGACCTCATGACCAGCGGCGCTTTTGGTTGGACATTTGGTTACTCAAAAATCCACCCGGTGCATATAAAAGAAGCCCTGTGGCGCGTCGCGAGCAGTTGAGCTATGTGTAAGCAGTAGACCTATGTGTTAGAGAGGAGAGCTCGGCTCTTTGGGTCTCTAAGCTGTCGGCCCCAGTGCCGAATTTGCAACGCCTCTGTATATATGCTGTACATAAACATTGTTTAACTCACCATGGTATCGTCTGCTCGTCTATCAGTTCCGCGCAGAAGCAGTCGCGAGCTGAGAAACCTACGCTACCAAACGGTGGTGACCTTCCCGGCGGAGTTCGAAGCAGTGGTGCCTTCGGGACCGTAATGGCGTCGCCGTCTTTCGAAACAATGGTTGCAGCGGTGGGATTCGTGGCGCCCTTCGTGACGTCGTCGGAGGCGCGCTTCGTAACAATACCTCAGCTGCGCGGAATTTCAAATGCTCCCTGACTACGCTGGTTCAGAAAACCCGGACCTGGGCAGCCCCATCACGGTTGGAGAAGCCAGGGCTGAAATTAACCGGCCTAAAACAAACAAGGCTTCCGGTAGGGACAAAATCAACAACAAAATGAGCAGGAATCTTGACGACAGCTCCATTCGTCAACTTGCAACCTATAAGCAAGAATGCTGGGATAAGGGAGAAATACCGCAAGATTGTAAAACAGCCAATGTGTTTTTCATTCTTAAGTTAGGGAAAAAGCTCAGTCTTGGACATCTCAGACCCATTTCCATCCCATCTTGTGTAGGAAAATTGATGGAGCACATCATCCAAACAAGACTAACTAGGTTGAAGGAAGATGAAAACATGTACAATACAATGATAGGCTCCAGATTCCATCTAACGACGTGCGATGTTATGCTACAGCTAAAGGAGGAGATTATAGACAAAAATACTGTTGACACCAAAATAATTGAGGGTCTGGACGTCTCCAAGGCGCTTTACAATATCAAACATGAAGCCTTACTTAAGAACCCAAGTGCACTACACGTAGGCGTCAAGACATACAACTACGTGAGGGGCTTTCTCTCAAATCCTACAGCCACTATCTGCATCGGAGGGCAGTCGCTCGAAAACATTAAATTGGGGAATAAAGGGACGCCCCAAGGGTCTGTACTCTCTCCGACTCTTTTTAATATAGCGATAACTAGACTTCCTGAGAAGTTGGAAGGAATCGAAACACTGCATCACACAATATACGCAGACGACGTGACCATGCATCGCTGTGGATAAACAGGGGTAGTGACAGACATATTGAAAGCGCACTTCAGGCGGCTATAGATACTATCAAACAATATCTCAAACCACTAGAGTTAAAATGCTTTGCAGACAAATCACTGGCTCTTTTTCTACCAACGCAAAAAAGGAAAACAAACCATCACCTCGGAAGGGGTTGTGACATCACTTTGCGAGTCAATGGTAATGCTATTCCAACCTTAGACAATATTAGAATTCTTGGATGCGCATACAAGCAAATGAAAAAACACAAACTATCCGGAGACTCGAAGCTAGTGTGAACCAGACGTGCCGCCTGCTTAAGTGCATTTCTAATAAGAATGCGGGGATGAAGGAAGTCAATCTTTTAAGATTAGTTCAAGCTTTCGTGATAAGTTGTGTACTATACGTTGCCCCGTATCCTAAATTAAGTAGAACAGAAAAAGATAGAATTGAAGCCATTATAAGGAAAGGCATCAAGACTGCGCTAGGGCTTCCCCCGAACACCTCTACGGGTAAACTTCTTGGGCTGGGTGTCTCCAACACTTTAAATGAGCTAATAGAAGTCGCCATGATGTCACAGCACCAAAGACTTGAGAAGTAGAACCGGGAGGAAAATCATGGAGCACTTGGGATTCGAGCACACGGAGCGTTTTAGACAGACAGCTGGCATACCTAAATTAACTAAGGCAAGACTAAAAATTATATCGCTGCCGCAAACCATGCATCCGGTGTTTCACGAAGGCAGACGCAAAGCTAGAGCTGTAGCTCTGCTGGCGAAACTTGAAGGTCGATCTGGCGTGCTTTACACGGACGCTGCACAATACGAAAGAAAGGAAGCATACAAGGCGGTCGTGGTTCGCGAGAGCGGGGACCTGGCCTCGTGCTGCACATCTAAGAACACAACCACCACAGAGGCAGAAGAACTTGCGATTGCTTTGCCAATAGCTCAAAAAGGCAAACGAGTGATTGTTAGCGACTCTAAGTCAGCCATTGAAAACTACGATATGGGCAGGATCTCTGCTACAGCCGCCAAAAATCTAAGACAAGGAACAGTACCCGCAGAACTAATCTCACCAGTATGGTCCCCGGCCCATCAAGGTCTGAAGGGGAACGAGAAGGCACACGCGATCGCCCGAGGGCTCACTTTTCGGTCGATCGACGTTGACCCACCGCCTTCGCGCGAGCAGCCCCTCTCCATAAAAGACGAACTACGGACGTCTCAAGAAATCCCCGCACACTATAAATTCGACCGTAAAATTTACCCAGAGGCAGCTAAACAGCTGAGCAAAAAGGAGGAAATTATTTAGCTAAAATCGCAAACCGGGGTGTTTCCAAACCCTCACCTCCACAGTAAATGCACCCGGAAGTGTTCAACTCCAGATGTGCGCATTGCAACATCACTGCTGGTTTAGTGCACATGGTATGAACCTGCTCATCCTACAATGATCCGAGTAGAAACGTAGAATCTTGGCAGGCCTTATTACACAACCGTGACGCCGAAGAACAGCGTCAATCGGTCTCGCCCTGACCGCCACCGAGTCTCAAGGGATTCCGGCCGATTGCAAGGGGGATGATTGGGGGCAGAGGCCAAAGCTCCTCCCTCATCTTCATCATTCTAGACGGGTGCAAATAAACGTTTTTTTTCTCTCTCACTCTCTCTATGACTCGTATGTAAGAACACGCAATTTTGAGTTAGTAATTTAGTACGCGTTAGTGAACTAACATACTGACATACTTTTCCAGCAAATTGTATTAGTCATTTCTTCGACGGTTTTTTAGTTGCAGGTATCAATATAACTGCAAATATGTAATCTGGCACGCTGAATGTGTACTGCTACATAGTTGCTTGCGCGAAAAAAGATACTCAATATTCACTCGTGTGCACGGACATCTACCGAAAAAGACATTTAAATCATCTGTACATGCTGACCAGTCGCAAGTGCGAGAACCGACTATCAAAGCAAAGAACTATCGGCAGCAACAGCTGACAATCTGTGGCTACTCTTCCAGTCGTTTTGAGATTTTTCAGAGTTAAGATGCGGGTGCTTCAAGAACCTTTGTGCTCTTGCTAATATCCGCACGTCATTCAGTGCCCGGAAGGCATTCGCCACTGTCTAATCAAGACGCAATTGTTATTTGGAAAGGAATATCGTGGCACTCTTGACTTTGCGACTTATAAACATGAAGTTGAACGGTGCGGTTTTCGGATAAATAGTCATTTTACAACCTCAAAACACAAGTTCTGTACTTTAATAAACACCATGAAAAAAAATTATGGCATGGCGTAGTGGTAGCGTACTCAGTTCAAGATCAGAAGGTGACAATTTCGAAGCCTGTCAATTAGCATTTTATTTTTTTTTGTTTTTTTAATGTGAAGGCGCGCTATTTTACTCATGTATTTATTTATTTATGGCGAGTGGGCACCCCAGTTTTAACCCTGTGAAGCCGTTTTGCGCAGAGCTTTGGGACGCTGCTGCTCGTCCTAGTACCTGCGATGGGAGGCGCTGGTACCAGCGCTATACTGGGCCCATAATCCGGCATGGCACTGGACGCTGGCACCCAGTGGCGCTGGTTTTTGCAATAGGGATATCACGTGCCATTGTCTGCAATGTCAGAGGAGAGTCGTCTACGTAGAGGACCAACTTCACTGCATATCCGTGTACGTAGGGTCATTCATACCCGCAAGTCATGCCCTCATTAGCTAGGTGCGCGCCGGCAGAGAGGAGGGGGAGCAGCTGTCATCTTGAAATTTGACCCATTTCTGCGGTGCGTATCGTTGCGAATTTCGGCAGGCGTGATCATGAACGCCTCGTCTACTCATTGCGCTTGTCAGCTCGAAATTGTCAAACCTGGTGAGTGGTACTTTCACTGGTGGAGGAGCCGGAGTTCTCATGAACCTGGAATTTCGCAATCGCACGCTATCCTCAGCGTTCAACATGACTGTTCAGGGCCCTTCTCCAGCTACCCCACCAACAACAGTCTTCTGTACTGGCGTGTCTCGGCAACGCGACCCACCAATTTTTCGCGGCAACGACGAACATGACGTTGAGGACTGGCTCGTGGAGTATGAAATCATAAGCGATTCCCTCAAATGGAACGCCCGCGACCAGCTCACGAACATGCCCTTTTACGCCGCTGATGTAGACAGCCTCTGGTTCAAGAACCGCAAAGGCTAAATCACCAATTGGTCCGCCTTCAAGGCCAACATCGCCATGGTCTTTGGTCGTCCGCCGTGCACCAACTTTACGTAGAACAGCGTCTGCGTAGTTGAACCCAGCGCAAGGACGAGACCTTTACAAGTTACATCGAAGATGTCTCGTCTTTTTGAGAGTGCGTCAATGCATCTCTAACCGACAACGACAAACTCAAGCACATTATCAAAAGAGTTGACAACGATACCTTCAAGATGCTCGTCGCTAGGACCCCACAGTCTGTCACCGACGTTGTCCAACTCTGTCAGGAATACGATGCGTTGCGTAAGCACGTGTCTCGACGTACAGGGCCGCTGGAAATACAGATGAAGTTTCCGCCCTCGTGCATGACGTCGCTACTCATCACACCGTCTTACTGCCCCACATCAAACAATTCATCTGTGAAAAAGTTCCACGTCAACTTTCCCTTGTGGCCGAAGTATCCGAGCCAGTGACCTCGTTAGACACACGTCTACGGCAGGTCATTGAGACACAGATCACGCAGGCAGTGCCTTCATCGCCATCTGTCTCTATGCCGCTGACCTACGCTGCTGTCGTTGCTAGGCCACCAGCCCCACCTGTCTCTGGCGCATACCATGGCACCTGGACCTCCTACTCTCGACGCTGCCTACATACACGGCACCCCAGTTTACTTGGTCCCCTGCACCTTCTGTCGTTAACCCATGGCGCCCCTTCGATAATCAACCCATCTGTTTTGCATGCAGTTTTGTGGGACATATAGCACGCTACTGTCGCCGTCTCCACTTCCGGCCTTCAGACGGTGGGAATTCTGCAAATTACCTGGCTGGCCAGCATCTTCAGCGACCATGTTCCCCTATCGCCGACTCGTTGTCCCCACGACGCCCTGTCGACTATCGCTGGTCATTACCACCCCGTCGCCGATCTGTCTCGCCAATGCTTCGGCGCACGAGTCGAGAGGAAAACTGACAGCCGCAGTTCCAGAGGGAAGAACTGTGTCGTAATCGAACTTTTCAAGGCCTTTTCTTTGTCCGCTCAACGAAATTGATGTGCTAATAGAAGGTGTCGCTGTACTTTCGTGCAGTTGTCGACCCAGGCGTGGCCGTTTCTGTAATTTGTGAAAAACTGTGTCGCGATTTGAGGAAAGTTACAACGCCGCTTACGAATCTTGGCCTGCCTACAGCCACCTCCCATTTTAGCGCACCGACGGCTCAGTGCACAGCATGTGTTTTCATTCAATATCTTTGGTACGCCGTCAAGTTTGTTGTTATTCCACGTTCATCTTACAACGTCATACTAGCATGGGATTTCCTTTCTACCCATCGGACTTTCGTCGACTGCGCTTGTGCGGAACTCACGCTCACGAATCCGTGCCTTGATATCGACCACTACAGTCCCCCGAAAACGTTGGCTGCCGGATACATCCCCGTCGTGCCCCTCTCCGCCGTCCTATTGGGTATTCCCCTACTGCCACTAAATCGATGCTCCTGTTCCAACCATCTATACCTATAGTGCGCACCACTAAACCATCGTCCTCCCTTTTGCGGTCATCAGATTTTCCAGTGGTTTGGCGAAACTTATGCGTTTTGCACCGTAAACAATTTGCACCGAAGCCAAGAAATATTTCAGCGTCGTAAAATCTGCGAATACACTTATATAAGTGCGTATGTTTTCACATCACCGAAATGTGTTGGCCAGTGCGAGGTTCGCTTTCAGAAATAGTGAATACAAATACAGTGCAGATAAAAACTTCTCCGTATGCACTACGCGACGTTTGCCGTATGCACTACACGATGTTGCAACGGGAACTGCCGGCTATTTGTTTTTCAGCTGAGGTTCCTCGCATAAGCTGGTTCATATGAATTTGATGGTAGAGGCCTACGCTAGATGCAGATGACACCACTCTAAATATCCTCCACGGTAGGCGAGGGATCACGCTCAAAGTTTCGAACCTCCGAAATGTATTTACACTCGTTTTAGCACAGATAATCACAGATCAAAGCACAGGAACACCAACATGCTCCAGTAGTCTGTACGGTGTTTTCGCTCTGCCGACGATCGCACTCGGAACCGGCGCAATCACAGGCAGCCGGCATTCGTTGGATTTGTCGGCGTCACTTGAACTTGTCACGAAACCCCGTCACTCTGGTAGCACTCGCAGTCGTTCGTCATGTAGCTGACGTTCTAGATTGCGAAGTGGTCATTCAGAAACGTTTGGAGTAGTTTCCGTGCTTCCTTCCAGCCCTCGGCCGTGCCTTCGAAGCGGCGGCCTCTGGTTTCATGGTGGTGCTGTACGCGTGGTGACGTGTTATACACGTGGCAAAAATATGAAGCCTGGCATGATTCTTCGCGCATCGTCGCGTATGCCCCTCTGACGCATGCCTGTATTTGGCACTTAACAGTGCACAGGGGACCGGCGGATTATCTGCCTGTCGTCAAAAAGTTCACGTCTTACAGGGAAGACCTTGTATGGCCGCAAAAGCCCAGTACGTGTACCTCCAAGTCTCGATAATTGTGCGCCACAGAACTTACCCATGATTTTATGACTTTTTCTAGTTTTGTATTATTTGCATTTTGGTTGTTGTGTTATTTGGAGAGAGGGCACGAGCCCCCAAGTGCACGAAGGTGGCGTTTTTGTGACAGGGTTTTGATCAACCAAGTGTGCTGTTCTATCAGAAGACAAACAGACGATGATCCGCCGAGAGGTCTGTAAGAGCGGAGCACCGAGGGAATAAGCAGAGGCCCAAGGAGCTCTGGCAAGTGTGCTGAATCGGGCTTGGGGAGTTAGGCACCGTCAGCTCTACAGTATTCTGTAAGGTCGCCCTACAGAAAACGGTTCATTTTCAAAGTGTTTTCTTTCTCTTTTTTTAGTAACGTCGATGTCTATTCTCAAGTAAATTTTGTACCAACTGTGAATACAAGTTTTTCTCAGCCACACTAGAATTTCTCCAGCGTTTCTACTTTATGTTAAAGCAACCAGCAAGTCAATCGCCGTGATTCCAATAGCGGCAGCGTGTTTCGTCTCCCACTTCACTATACCACCTCGGGTGGTGCGTCTCGGGCGCCGAGTGGGGAGAGTTGGTTTCTACCACATCGCAAAGAGCCTAGATTTACTCAGTCGATGACCTGCAAGAGAGTATCAGGGCGTTCGGTTCGGGTTCTAATAATTAGTGCCCATGGTCTTTTTAGTAATTAAGGCTTGTTAATATATTAGTACAATTCACCTAAACTGTTTTATGACGTTAGGCCGGTGCCTGATTGCTTATGACCAGTGTGCGTGATGAAATTTTGTATTCTAGGTATACTCATTGGTGATGATTTGATTTCACGTCCATAATGCACACTTATTTCGCAATTCTCGCTTCTCTTCTTTATTTTAATTAAAGTTTTCTAAATATCCTAAGGGCACTGACAATGTCAAAAACACACCACCGTGAGCAGGAGAGGCCTTTTTTTAAATATGTTCAGCACTCCTAACAACTAAGAAGGGAAGAGATGAAAATAGTAAAATCTAATTTAATGTATTTTAAATAGTGACTGTAGTATCATCTGTGGGCACGATTTGGAATATTCTTTAACGTGTACACCTATAATACAACATTTAATCATCGACACTAGTGCTAGGTGACGGTGCCTCGGCCTATACCTGAAACATAATAGAAACAGCTTAGGTTAACCATACTTGGTTTATTTATTTATTCAGATACCTACAGCGCCCGACTGGGCATTACTGTAGGGGGGAAACAAACAGGAAAAGATACAGGTAGTATACACAACATGAAAAGCAATAAACATTATGTAAGAATAAAGATAACATAAGCACTCTAAACATAAAAAAACATTATAAAGAGTCTAAACATCACGTTACTAAGAGGTTGATACAGGTTGTACAACACAAAAAAGTAACAAAACATAATATTAAAGTAAACTTTTAAACATAAATTGCCTTTATAGATACATAACCTCATAAGAAAGACAGAGTAAAAAATACAACTTGACACAAGCTGTAAACGATGAGCAAAAGCTCAAAATATCTCGCATAAGTCACGTAAAACCTAGTTTAACAAAAATTCTGCGAGGGCTTCATCAAAGGAAGTCGGCAACGACAACACAACTTCATTCGGGAGACAATTCCAGTCAATGGCTGTCCTCGGAAAAAAAGAATGTTTATGAAGGTTGATCCGACACCTGTATTCCCTAACCTTCACAGAATCGTCTACGTGGGTAGATCTATAGGTAGGATCAAGTATGTAGGTTTCTTTCCTTAAGCCTGTTGCACCTATAAAAATTTTGTGGAACAGTTTCAGGCGCATGTATTTCCGCCTGTCATGCAAAGACGGCCGTCCAAGACTGTCCCGTATGTCGGAAGAGCTTTTTCTGAAATCATAGTTTCATGACACAAATCGTGCTGCACGCTTTTGTATGTGCTCTAATTCGTCATGTCTTTGTACATGTCTTTGTACCGGGGTCCCAAGCGGAACATCCAAATTCTAATATAGTGCGAACATTTGAAAAGTAAAGAATTTTCTTTAACATAGGAGGAGCTTGCTTGAAGTTTTGCCTTAGGAAAATGAAGACCTGACTAGCCTTCGCTGCTAGGCAAGCATTATGGTCATTCCAGGAATATATATTTTTGTATAAATAGATATATTGTATACAATAAATATATCAACATATAGCACCAAGACAATGAATAATAATATTAGAGCACGAACACAATGTCCACTATTGTTTTGAAGACCATCCACTGCACTTTATTTGTGTAGCTTGCGACTAAAAGCGGCTGAATATAATCTCTACTTTGATGGTCCACTACTTGCCCCTTAAGTAATGAATTATGATGCGCTGTCAGAAACGTGTCCATCTCGCGAGGCATAATTGCAAGGCACTCAGTATCACCTGACAAGTAAAAAAAAATGAAAGGAAATGTTGCATGGTGTAAGTTTGATGAAATTGTTGCTATTGAGTGTGCAACTATCTAATTATTCAGCCATCGGTCTGCTCAGTCAGCTTCAGTACTTGATTGAAAAAATGTCATATTGTACGAAAATTTCATGCACAGTTTTTTTGGTAGTATATGTTTTAAAGGGAAGAAAAAACACTTTTCACGTTGGTCCTGGAATGCGTCAAATCCAAAAATTGTCAAACCTGGTTGCGTATCAGCCCATTTCTGCAAAGTGATCCTGTGCAGAAATCGGCTGAATAATGAAGTAAAATCATCTTCATTTGTATTGATGCACTAAAGAGGCCTCCACAAATGTGCACATTCAGTTTTAAGTAATTTGATCAAACACGTAGTGCGCGACGTGGCATTCAATTTCGCGTGTACTGAAACGCATAGAGAGGATACCGTTAAATAAAATAAGCAACATTGCCCCTTTTTTAAGTTTTCTAAAGCAGTATTACTAGAACAAGTGACAACTGTTTATGACGCGCACTATTTGCTGCCGAAACGTACAACTTGCAGCTTTACACTGATGTGCTGTGCAGTGAAAGCGTGGCAAAGGCAAGCTTCATAATACCGTGTCTTGTTTAAGATGGAAACTATTCTCAACTTGAAAGAAATCGACTTTTCGAAAAATATCTTCTTGTTTCGTTATAAAAAAAAACATAGTATCCAACAACATACACGGCATACTTTTACTGTTAACGGTAGATTGCAACAAAATTATGCCACTGAGTTAAAATGCCATGTTTTTTTTACTTCCTCGCTCTACTATGGTAATGCTTTTACTTGAGCTTCTCCTGTAAACTTTTACAACTCTCAAAAAGAAAATGTGAGTGCGTTACTCACAAAAGAAACTATAAACGTTCAACACAGTGCAGTCTTTGCCAAGAAAGAAAACGAAAAAAGTTAGAATCAAAATGAACTATCAAAGTCATAAAAGCCTAACGCTAAATACCAAAAGAAAAGGGATTCGCAGTAGTTTCAATTCAGTATTACTATATAAATTATTTATTGCAACAAAGTTTCGCTGTGGTGCACTAAGTTTGAAGTTCATTTCGGTGACTATATATTTTTATAGAAATACGACTCCTCAATAACTACTTCTTACATTAACAGATACCCACAAGATTTTTTCAGCATGATTGGAAATAGTCGAAAGTTGACCAGGTACAATTTAAAAGCAAATAATTGATTGATAAATACGTGGGGTTTAACGTCGCAAAACCACCATGTGATTATGAGAGGCGCCATAGTGAAGGGCTCTGGAAATACCGACCACTTGGGATTCTTTAACGTGCACCCAAATCTGAGCACACGGGCCCACAGCATTCTCACCTCCATCGAAAACGCAGCCGCCGAAGCAGGGATTTGATCCCGTGACCCATGGGAGTGACCCATATATATATTGCCTTTGAACACTAGGTCGTCCTCTCTAGCGCCTTCTAGTGCGTCGCCCTCTTCGCAAGGAGAAGAGCATCTCGCACAGAGAATCGGTTCCCGTATTGACTGTCGCTGTCGTGCATTATCGCCGAGTGTCCGCCAATAAACATTTTAACGATTTGGTGGAGAGTGATGTGCCCTTCATACACCTTCGGTCCGCATTCGATGCCCTTGGAGGTTCGATCTCGTACCGTGCCACCTACCATGCCCCATGACGCAACTCAGCAAACGTTTCTTCCTGCGCAGACACCATGTCCCGGTGCCCCCTCATCCGCAACCCTCGTCTCTATACACCGGCACGTATGGCACCGACGTCGAAGATGGGCTCGCCATGTACGAATACGTAAGCGTCCCAAATCATTGGGACGAGGCAGGTGAACTCAGCGACCTGGTTTTCTACCTCGCGGGTGTGGCCGGCATGTGGTAACAACCACGCATCTGATTTCCCGACTTGGCCTGCTTTTAAAGCCGCCGTCATCGACGTATTCGGCGGTCTTGCGGTTCGTAATCTGCAAGCCGAACAGCGTTTAAATGAACAAGCACCGCAGACTGACGAGTCCTTCACAAGTTACATCAAGGACATCGTTGACTTGTGCAAGAAAGTGGACGCGAGCATGTCAGAGGCTGAGTTAATCACGCATGTTCTGAAAGGCACCGCCAATGACGCATTCACCATGCTTCTGGCCAAGAACCCTCGCACCGTGGCAAAGGTCATTACACTATGCCAAAGTTACGAGGAGCTGCGGCGGCAGCGCTTGATGACCCTACGACCGCCATCACGTGACGTTGATTTTTCGGCCTTGTCAGCAGTTCCTGCCCACACAACCTTTCTCGTCCAAATCAAATCGTTCGCGCGTGAGGAAGTTGCTGGCCAGGTCTCTCCACTGACTTTCGCTTTCCCGCAACCTGCTCAACAGCCATTAACTTCACTTCTGCCTCCCCTCCGCCGAGCGATTCAGCAGGAAATCGCGGAGGTCATTCCTGAATACCACCAGCTGCCTCTTGTATCTGCGCCACTGAGTTATGTCCAAGTTGTCGCAGGTCGCCCTTGCCGATTACTGTGGCTGGTACCCTTAGTTACACCGAAACCACCGCTAGGCCCCAGGTCTTTGGAGAAACGGTGCCACCTACATAATCTGACATCATCCTCGTGCCCCTAGTGCCGCCAACCACGAAGTCATATCAGCAGCCGGCTCGCCCATCGCGTTGTTTGACATGGATAGGACCCACGAACCAATGGCGCACTTCTGACAATCGCCCCATCTGCTTCGCTTCTGGTTGCGTCGGCTCCGTAGCACGCTATTGCAATCGTGTGCAGCAACCGCAGGTCACCTCCAGCTTTCCCAGCCAATCGAACCACTCTTATTATGACAACCGTCATCTATGTCCCCGTCATCCCACCCCGCTCCGTCTACGCACCATTCACCATCTCCACGATGTCGCTCACTGTCGCCGATGCGGCCTCGTCCACTCGAGAGCGACCAGAAAAAATAGTCGTCGCAGTTGACGAGGCAGCGACGCTGTCGAACTGCGGGAGCCCTCAGGGAAACCCATCAAACGTGATAGGCGTGCTTTTGGATGGTGTTCGTGCATCTGCCCTTATAGATACCGGAGCTGCTGTATCCGTCATGAACGCCAAACTTAGCCGATTGCTGCGCAAAATGATTACGCCACCTTCCGGGCTCTCCCTCCGTACAGCCAGCGCCCAAAGCATTCACCCTACAGCGGTGTGTACAACCCGCTTCATTATTCAGGACGTGATGTAGGCAGTCGAATTCTACATAATGCCTGCATGCACTCAAGACGTCGTCTTAGGATGGCATTTTCACTCACGCCCCGACGCCGTCCTTCATTGCACACCAGCAGAAACAGAGCTCACACAATTCCCTTCTTTGACGCCAGCCGACTGCCCATCTGCTGCAAGCAAGCTACTCGTGAGAGACGACACGCAAGTGCCTGCAAACTCGTCCTCGGTGGTGTCGGTCTACTGCGCAAGTCTTACCGACACAGCTACACTCCTCTCGCCATGTCATCGTGTTTTCATCAGAAAGGGCTTGCTGGTTACTTTCGCGAGCGTGCAAGTCACTCATCGCAAGACCATTATTTTTGTTCTGAAATTGTCCCGGTACAATGTTACGTTGGTGCGAAGGGAAAGCCTTGGCAGCGTGGTACCCATCGAAGACGCACAAGTTATGGATCAACCCAATGACACGCAGTGCCCACGTTCTAGTACGCTCAGTGCTGTTTCGACATCTTCATGATCCGCTGATGTATTAGGTCCCTTCATTCCCGACAACCTTGCGCCGGTCCAGCGCTCCAAGCTTCTGGCCCTGTAGAAGATTTCCGCTCTTCTTTCGATGTCGCTCAACCTTCTCTCGGCCGCACATCCACTGTCACGCATCGCATCGACACAGGCGCACAACCACCACTATGGCAACGTCCATATCGCGTATCTCCCACAGAACGCCATGTAATCAACGAGCAAGTGGACGACATGCTTCGCCGCGATGTTATTCGAGCCTCTAACAGCCGCTGGGCGTCTCCTGTCGTTCTCGTCGCGAAGAAGGACGGTTCTGTGCGGTTCTGTGTGGACTACCGACGCCTCAACAAGATCACTCGTAAGGACGTGTACCCACTACCGCGGGTGGATAACGCAATTGACAGCCTGCAAGGAGCAGAATTCTTTTCGTCTCTCGATTTCAGCTCAGGGTACTGGCAAATATCTATGAGTGAGTACGCTCGACCGAAGAGCGCTTGTTTCACCCGCGAGTGCTTGTACGAATTCAACGTCATACCGTTTGCGCTGTGCAATGGGCCCGCCACCTTTGAGCGCTTGATGAATACGATTCTCCGTGACCTGAAATGGCACACGTGCCTGTGCTACCTCGATGACGTCGTCGTTTTTTCTCCGGACTTCACGCATCTTCAACGCCTGCAGTATGTTCTGACGCGTCTGAGTGACGCGAGTCGACAACTGAACCTAAAGAATTGTCAATTTGCAGCTCGGCAGTTGACAGTACCCAGCTACGTCGTGTCCAAGGACGGAATTCTCCCTGATCCAGCCAAACTTCAGGACGGGACCGAGTTCCCCAAGCCGACATCCGTCAAAGAACTGCGCAGTTTCGTAGGACTGCGATGCTACTTTGGGCACTTCATTCGAAACATCACTACTATCATATCGCTGCTGACGAAGCTCTTCGGAAGTAACGGGCTTCTTCATTCGTGGTCATCACAGTGCGATGACGCTTTCAGAACGCTTCGTCGTTTGTTTATGTCGCCTCCCATACTTCTTCACTACGACCACACAGCATCTTACAGAGGTAAACACAGACGCCTGTGGTGCCGGCCTCAGCGTGTCCTTGCGCAGCACGACCCAGGGTTCCTGGAGTGTGTCATGGCGTATGCAAGCCGTACACTTACAAAAGCCGAGAATAATTACACCGTCACTGAGAAAGAATGTTTGGCAATTGTCTGGGCCCTTACAAAGTTTCGGCCTTATTTGTATGGTCGCCCATTTGATGTCGTCACCGACCATTCAACACTGTGCTGGTTGTCATTGAAATATCCCTCAGGTCGTCTCACTCGGTTGGCACTTGGCCTGCGAGACTACGACATCCACGTGCTGTACATCAAGAGAAGGCAACAAGCTGACGCCGACACCCTGTCGCATTCTGCCTTGCCTGACGACAAAGCCCAAAGCTCAGCGTCTCACCTTGCCGTTTCTTGCATAAGCATTCTTACCATTGCTACTGAATAGCGCAAGGATCGATAGATTGCCTCACTGATAGACTTTCTGACTCACCCACCCATTCTATCCTCTCGTGCGTTGCGTCGTCAAGTGCACCAGTTAACAGTTCGCGACGACCTCCTCCACCAACGCAATTATAACGGTGCCGGCTGCCAGTGGCTACTAGTCATACCCTGCAGTCCGCGCACTGACATATGCGAATGCTTTCATTTTTATCCGCAGTTTGCGCACTCCGGGGCATCGAAATCTTACGACCACATTCGCCAACACGGTACTTTTGGCGTGGCATGTACCACTACGTGCAATATCCATTCACTCCTGCATAGGTTGTCAGCGCCGCAAAACTTCAACGCACCTGTCACCGGTAGGTCTGCAACCTCTGCCTTGCCCTGCCAGGTCGTTTGGGCGCGTTGCGTCAATTTGTATGGGACACTTCCACTAACGTTGGCTGGTAACCGCTGGGAAATCGTCGCTGTGGACCACCTCAAGTGATACGCCTAAACTGCCACTCTCCCCGCTGCTTCAGCGAGTGATGCAGCCTCCTTCTCGCTCTAACGATTCATCGTGCGACACGGCCCACGCCAGGAACTTCTCAGTGATCGAGGCCGTGTTTTTCTGTCCGATATCGTCGAAGCCATTCTCAAAGAGTGCAACGTTGTTCGCCGCAAAACTGCGGCTTACCACCCGCAAACAAATGGCCTCACCGAACGCTTCAACAGTACGCTTGGCGACATGCTCTCCAAATACGTCACCACCAATCACACAAATCAGGATGCCATTCTGCTCTTTGTCAGCTACGCATATAATACCACCCCTCTTAGCACTACTGGCTTTTCACCTTTCTTTTTATTATATGCAAGGCACCCGTCACACACTATTGACACGATACTTCCGTGCAAGACAGATCCGTCGAGTTTGCGCCTATCTCTGCTACAGCCAAGCTTGCTGAAGAATGTCGAGAGCTTGCAATGACCTTTACTGCGCAGGATCGAGAACAGCGAAAAAACATTCGCACTCACGCCAGCACTACTGCGCCCACGTACTTCTATGGAGCACTCGTCTAGCTCTCGATCCCTACGACAGCAACTAGCCATTTCAAAGCTATTCCCCAAATACGAAGGCCCCTACCGTGTCGTCGAATGCACTTACCATGTAAACTACTTGATTGAACCAATCGAACCATCTTCGGATATGCGCCATTGAGGGCATGAAGATGTCAACGGGAAGCGCCTCAACGGCTACCACGACCCGCTCACAGTAACCAGCTTTTAGGTCGCCAAGCGGCTGCTTTTGCGTACCCTAGGTAGTTGTAGCGATGCCTTCGAACAGTGAGTCGTCCTCTCCAGTGCCTTCTAGTGGGTCGCCTTCTTCGTAAGAAGAAGAGCAGCTCGTGCAGAGAGTTGGTCCCCGCAGTAGTACTGAAAAGTTTTCCTATGAGCCAAACGTACTTAGGAAGAGAAAAGACACAACTTAGCAGTAGTCTCTGTTTTATTTCCTGCTGTTTAGACCGGTAGACCGGTCTTCGTCAGGGTTTGTGAATAAACAAGGTTCACTGGTAGAAACTGTTGGAAATAAAACTAAGACAACGGCTAAGTTGCGTCTCTTCTCCTTTTCTCTCTCTCTCTCTCTATATATATATATATATATATATATATATATAATATATAATATATATATATATATATATATATATATATATATATATATATACTGTGTATTCATGTAGAATACTATTACTATATATTATTGTTAATGCCAATATTTTTATCGTTATTATTGTTATAGTTTACTTCAACACTACATAAATGGGGACCTACCAATAATGCATATATATAACAGTGCAAAAATATCGCTTTATTACAGCATGCTATTATGCAGCCACTGCTAGCATTTGGATTCCTCGTACTTGTTCCCCTGGTGCTTTCCGAATTTCTGGATTGTAAATATATGGCGTATATGACGAAACGTTCTCAAACCTCTTGTCTTCTTCGTACCGAAATTTTCGTTTCAGAATCCTTTTATTTGAACCAGCTGCATCTCATAACTCTCATGATAGCATTTTCCGCCTCCTTTTTCTATATTATGGCAAAACTATGTCAGGAGAGAGGCTATTAAAAAAACACTGAGCAAGGCGGTACAATCTGCATCGCTTTATCTTTGCACTAGCTTTGTATTTGTCATCATGAAACCAAACCATTATATTCGCATTGACAGCTATATTAAGTGTGTTTAAGGTCTACTGTAGCAAAAAGGTTCTCCCAATAATTTCTTGTTAAAGTTAACTTCTGTGATCTAATTTAATTATATTCCTTTGAACTTCTGAATTCCTAAACTCCATAGAACACTTTGCTTGTCTCGACAGTGTTTCACATACCTTGATAACCATTATGGTGCTTTAAGTGTCGTCCTCTGGTCTATCCCACCGTTTACGTCGCAGCCAGTTTCAAGATAGAAACTTATTATTTCGTTTGTTTTATAGAATGAGGAATAAAAGCTAAAGGCCATGTGGCCTGTCGAAGGCTCTTAGGTTTATTAATTTCGCTTTATGTAGACTAGAATATCCGCTACGCATATTATATATAAACCAGATTTTGCTCGTAGCCATGTCCGTCCAGGGAGAGTTGGCACAAGTGCATTGGCGCAAGCGCCCCAATGCACATGCGCCCAACTCTCTCTCTGTCTCTCTCCTAGCGTGAGCGAGAGAAGGTGGGAGGACCCTCTCCTGGCACACTCTCCTTTGCAACGGCGCTATTGACAGCGAGATCGAGCAGAGTCGCTGCCTGGTTGAAACTGGTCGAAACGGTGAAGGGTGCATTTCTCCTTGCGTCGTTTGCTGGCCACACCTTCTTTCTATGTGCGCGTTAGTCTTGCACTTTCTCAATGTGTAGTTTGTCCGAACATGTCAGCACGATTGTAACTGTTTCTACGTATGCCTGAACCGACGTACGAAACATTTGATCTTGCTCGGCTGCTACTGTATTGTAATGAGATCGGCGAGTGCATCTTTACAGAGTGATATTTATATTTGTCGTACCCTCCATTCAGCAAAATGATTTGAGATTGTGTTCCGATTTCTTTTTCAAGCACATCGCAAATCGCATCATCCCAAACATTAGGACTAATAAATATTGTGTGAATTCAGCGTTTTATAGTGACTCGGTTGTAAGCAGAAAAACAAACCTGTTCTAGTCCATGCACTTGCGCGTGGTGGGTACGGGTACAACTTCGGCACTGAAGTTTATAGATCATGTGAGGATGCTCAGTTTTGTTTATTTTGCCATAGCACCACAGCATAGAAATATTACTGTCACATAAACTGCGTGATTCCGGTAATTTCACTGCAAATAAAAAAGAGTTACCGTGCGCAACCGTGTGCTTAAATTTGAAAATGCTTTAAAAAACTCAGACGTTGAAAAACAGTTCATATCGCATCCCTTATATATATATATATATATATATATATATATATATATATATATATATATATATATATATTGTGAAGAGGTTTATTAGCCGTTAAAGGCAGCGACGAGACAGCGTGAAGAACCGTCCAGCGATCGGCACAGCAACGAACCAAAGCACGAGCCGAGAGAGCCGGGCGTTGGCGATGCTGCTTGCTGCTGGCACATCTTCTTCTTCACAATCGCCCCCGCTGAAAAAAGAGCCATCCTGGCGACCTAAGAAGTTTCAGGGAGAGGCTCATGATACGGTTTTAGGCGGGAAACATGGACGATGTCACGTGCACGCCGGCGCATGTCATCCGATCGGGAAACTGGCTCAATTAGGTAATTAACTGGAGAGGTTTTCTCTAAAACGGTGTAAGGCCCCTCGTACCGGGGGACAAGTTTTGATGAGAGTCCCGGAGTTTGGTATGGGATGGCAAGCCACACGAGAGACCCTGGGGCATAGTTGAGATCCGGAAGAGAGGTGCAACGGTTTTCTTTCTGGCGTTGCTGCTCGTCCGAGGTGAACGCACGGGCGAGCTGGCGGCACTCTTCGGCTTGTCGAGCAGCATCGGAAATAGGTGGACATTCTGAAGCATCAGGATGGTAGGGAAGTAGAGTATCAATTGTATGGGAAGGGTCACGTCCATAAAGAAGAAAGAAAGGTGAAAATCCCGTGGTTGCTTGTATTGCAGTATTGTATGCAAATGTCACGTATGGGAGAACACGGTCCCAGTTGCTATGATTAGATGCCACGTACATCGAGAGCATATCACCCAGCGTGCGGTTAAACCGTTCCGTTAGCCCATTAGTCTGCGGGTGGTATGCTGTCGTTTTCCGATGAATGACGTGGCATTCCGAAAGCAGAGCTTCGACGACCTCGGAGAGAAAAGCGCGGCCTCTGTCACTAAGGAGCTCTCGAGGTGCGCCATGTCGAAGGATAAATTGACGTAAAATGAAAGAGGCGACATCCTGAGCGGTAGGGCTCGGTAAAGCGGCTCTTTCGGCGTAGCGTGTTAGATGGTCGACCGCCACTATAATCCACCGATTGCCATCTGATGTCAATGGAAGGGGGCCGTAGAGGTCAACGCCAACGCGATCAAAAGGCTTGGCAGGGCACGGAAGTGGCTGCAATTCGCCAGTAGCACGTAGCGGTGTTGATTTGCGTCGCTGGCAGTCAGGACAGCACTGCACAAATTTGCGTACGAAATTGTACATGCCGCGCCAGTAATAGCGATGGCGAAGGCGTTCATATGTTTTGAACACCCCGGCGTGGCCACATTGTGGATCGTCGTGAAGAGAAGCGCATACCTGCGATCGCAAAGCGCGTGGAATGACCAGTAGCCACCGGCGGCCATCAGGAGAGTAGTTGCGTCGATGAAGAAGTTGATCGCGGATGGCAAAATGGAAAGCTTGACGTCGGAGGGATCGAGATACCGGAAGGTTGGGCGTACCGGATAGATATTCGAGAAGAGATGCGATCCACGGGTCACGACGTTGTTCGGTGGCAATTGAGTCAAGATTTAACGATGACAAGTACTGGAGGCACGTGTTTCCGCCCGTCGGATCTGGTGGCAAAGGTGAGCGGGACAGGGCGTCAGCGTCAGAGTGTTTGCGTCCACAGCGGTATACGACGCGAATGTCGTACTCCTGGATGCGGAGTGCCCATCGCGCAAGGCGGCCAGAAGGGTCTTTCAGCGTGGAGAGCCAGCAAAGCGCGTGGTGATCAGTTACTAGATCGAACGGGCGGCCGTATAAGTACGGCCGGAACTTTCCAAGCGCCCACACCAGAGCCAAACACTCTTTTTCTGTCACGCTGTAATTAGTTTCGGCTTTCGTCAGAGTGCGGCTAGCGTAGGCTACAACGTATTCTGAATAGCCGGGTTTTCGTTGCGCGAGGACAGCACCTAGCCCGACGCCGCTGGCGTCGGTGTGCACTTCGGTAGGAGCCGTCGGGTCGAAGTGGCGAAGAATGGGTGGCGAGGTGAGCAGACGGCGCAGAGTAGTGAAGGCAACGTCACATGCAGGGGACCAGGAGGAGAGGTTCACGTCACCGCGAAGAAGCTGGGTTAATGGTGACATGATGGATGCGAAATTGCGAACAAAGCGCCTGAAGTATGAGCATAGGCCTACAAAACTGCGAAGTTCCTTCATGGTTGTCGGCTTGGGAAATTCTGCGACTGCTCGAAGTTTTGCTGGGTCAGGTAATACGCCGTGCTTCGACACGATGTGGCCTAGGATGACGAGCTCGCGTGCAGCGAAGCGGCATTTTTTCAGGTTAAGCTGCAGGCCAGCGTTGGTCAGACAAGTCAAAACCTGCCTGAGGCGAAGGAGGTGCGTAGGAAAGTCGTGCGAGAAAACCACGACATCGTCGAGGTAGCAAAGGCACATGTTCCACTTGAGGCCACGTAGCGTATTGTCCATAAGTCGTTCAAACGTGGCGGGCGCGTTACAAAGCCCGAAGGGCATGACGTTAAACTCGTATAGTCCGTCAGGTGTAATAAATGCAGTTTTTTGGCGATCGGCTTCAGCCATTGGAACTTGCCAGTAGCCAGACCGCAAATCCAGCGACGAGAAGAATTCCGCTCCGTGAAGGGTGTCGATGGCGTCATCAATGCGCGGCAAAGGATATACGTCCTTGCGGGTTATCTTATTCAAGCGACGATAGTCTACACAAAATCGGATAGATCCGTCTTTCTTACGCACCAAGACGACAGGAGACGCCCAAGGACTGTGAGATGGTCGAATAACGTCTCTACGAAGCATATCTTCGACTTGATCGTTGATGACGCGGCGCTCTTCAGTGGAGACACGGTATGGTCTTTGACGCAGTGGCTGGTGTAGGCCGGTGTCAACATGATGCTTGACTTGCGACGTGCGGCCTAGTTGAGGTTGGGACACATCGAAGGAATTCCGGAACTCATGCAGAAGATCAAGCAGGTCGGCATGTTCGGTGGGAGTAAGGGTGTCGGCGATGGCGCTGGAAAACGTATCCTTAGACGACTCCTCGAGGGCCGACAGTGATTTTGGGTGGTCGCAGTATTCATCCGGGACATCAACCAAAGACGAAGGGTCGAGATCCTGCACGCGGCCGAGACATTCTCCCGCAAGCACAGTGACAGTTGTGGAAAGCGGGTTGAGTATGAACATATTGCTTCTTCCGGCGGTAAGGTCAATCGTTGCGAAAGGCAGCGGCAGAGCTCGACGACTCGTGAAGATATCGGAAGGCATAAAAAAGACTGTAGCGTTCGTGTAGGCGTTGCATGAAATCGGAACAAGTGCGAAGTTTTCAGGCGGAATATCGGTGTCTTCATGCACAAACAACTTCGGCGGCTGATGAAGAGCGTCAAGTAATGGGACATCACAAAAGGGTGAAAACTCAACTTCAGCGCGTGCACAGTCGATGACGGCATTATGGCGGGATAGGAAGTCCCATCCGAGGATGACATCATGCGAACAGACAGCAAGGACAATAAACTCCACAGTGTAAACAATGCCTTCAATGGACACTCTTGCAGTGCAGGCTGCGAGAGGCGTTACTTGCTGTGCACTTGCGGTGTGGAGTGACAGTCCAGAAAGCGGCGTCGTGACTTTACGTAATACACGGCAGACATTAGCGGCAATAACAGAAACAGCGGCGCCGGTGTCTACAAGGGCGAAAGTAGAATAACCTTCAACTGTTACTGCGACCACGTTAGCAGGAGAGGGGCGAGGGCTTAGACAGTTCGAAAATGGCGCAGTTATTGCCTCTTGAACTGCGGTGCTTAGTTTTCCTGGTCAGGTCTGGGCCGGTGACGCATGGGGGAGGGCGATCGCCGATGAGGAGAGGGTGCGCGCGGCGTCACGAAGTCGGGGTCGTTAGGAGGGGCATAGCGAGGTGACGAGACCGGCCCGTATTGCGCGAAGGGTTGGCTGCCGGTTTGCGACGATCGGACATAGTCGCCGAACGCCTGAGGTCGACGGCGGCAGTAGCGAGCAACGTGTCCGGGAGTGAAGCAGGCGTAGCAAATCGGTCGGTTATCGGGCGTCCTCCAGGGATTGGCGACTGGTGCTGCCGCCCAAGGTGCAGTGTAAGCAGCCGGGTGTGCGGGCTGTGAGCGCGTGGTGTAGGATGGTTGCGGAAGCCTACGCACGGCGTCTGCATATGTGAACGGCGCTGCTACAGGCTGCATAGCTTGCGAGCAGGCGACAGGAGGAGCCACAGGCTGTGCTGCATACGTTAGGGGCGCGGCCACAGGCTGCATGGCTGGCGGATAGGCGACAGGAGGGCCTACTGGCTGCGCGGCACGCTGGCAGTGGGCAAGGCTGGATAGAGGCGGCTCGTAGTGCGCAACAGGAACAGCTTGGGCAACCTCTTCCGAAATAGCAGTGCGAAGCGGGGCAGGTAGACGGGTGGTGGTCTCGTGAGTGAAGGGCACTAAAGAAAGTTGGCGGGCGACTTCCTCACGGACGAAGGCTCGAACTTGCTGAAGCAGTGGTGAATTGTCCGGCAGGGTGTCGAAACTGGACAATGACTCACCACCATGCTGAGGCTGCCGAGTCAGAGTGCGTTGCTTCTTTAACTCGTCGTAGCTCTGACACAAGCTGACGACTTCGGAAACTGTGCTCGGATTTCTTGCCAAGAGCACTTGAAATGCGCCGTCGTCGATGCCCTTCAGGATGTTTTTGACCTTGTCAGATTCGGGCATGGTGTCATTCACACGTCGACAAAGGTCGACGACGTCCTCAATATAGCTGGTAAAGGTCTCGCCAGTCTGCTGAGAGCGGACGCGCAAGCGCTGTTCTGCCCTCTGCTTGCGGACAGCCGGCCGACCGAACACTTCGGCACATGACGTCTTGAAGACGCTCCATGTGGGGATGTTGTGTTTGTGGTTATTAAACCACAATTCGGCGACGCCAGTGAGATAAAATATCACGTGGCCCAGCTTGTCGGCTTCATCCCACTTATTGTTGGCGCTCACCAGTTCGTAGTGCTCGAGCCAGTCTTCGACGTCGGTCCCATCCGCACCGCTGAAGACCTTCGGCTCCCGTAGCGTAGGATGGCCAGGGCAGTTGAACTGGAGCGAAGGCGTCGATGTATTGGCGTTGGCAGTCATGACAGGTGGTAGCGTGCGGCTTCGCAGCTCCAGGGTGTAGCAACGGGGATTAACAGCACCTTCCACCAAATGTGAAGAGGTTTATTAGCCGTTAAAGGCAGCGACGAGACAGCGTGAAGAACCGTCCAGCGATCGGCACAGCAACGAACCAAAGCACGAGCCGAGAGAGCCGGGCGTTGGCGATGCTGCTTGCTGCTGGCACATCTTCTTCTTCACAATATATATATATATATATATATATATATATATATATATATATATATACATACATTGTCGTATAATTTAACTGATTATTTTGTCTTTTTACACTGTTTTCATCGTTTGTGTGGCATTGTTAGGGACCGAGGGAAGGCAATAGTAACTTTTTGTAAGGAAAGAAAAACCAACCTGCTTGTCCCGATAACCAGGCTTTTGTTGTAGCACCATCATGCACATAATTCACCAATAAAAGCTTGCTGCTGAACTCATATATAAGGTTCTTACTGGTGCAAGGAAGTGTGTGTATACGAGAAAAACGCATTCCAGCGTAAACTGCCGTCAGCCACTAAGCTTTTCGGACTTGACTTATTGACTGTCCCACATTTCACGGAATAGAGAATGAGAGAAAAAAAATCATATGCTTATAAGGTGTGAACGGTGTAAACTGAAGAAATCCTACAGATATGTGCTCTATTAACAATCTTTCTTTCTCTCACTTTTTTTTGTTGTATGCAGATAACAAAAATGTAAATAAGTAGTTTAGTCAGGCTACAGCAGTGCGTAGCAGGCGGAACACAAATGAACAACGTAGAAACAACACATCAAATGCGTAATTAAGTGCGAAAGCATGAAGAGAGTCAACTAGGGCGAGCATCCCCATGAGAGGCAGAAAACGCTTTACTTGCGGTTAATGTAAACATTACATCGGTGTCGTGCACCAATTCAGTAGGGAAGAGTGTAGATATTACTAGCAAACTGTAGTCAACGCATCGGCTTAGACCACACGCAACGAAGTGCTACTGCGTGTACTTGTATACGCGCTGCCGACCGCCTATCCACACAATTGAGGGACGGTGCTGCCACCTATAGCCCAATCTCACCACAAATAGACGTAAACATTAGCGCCAATTGTAGCAGCATCGGTTACATCAGCTACGACAGAAGCGCAAACAGCGTGATCAGCTCCACTGAGTAGAAGACGAAAGTTCACAAAGCAGAATGTGAATGGAAGTGCTTAGAAGTAGACCCCGAAATTCGCGCTCGCTAGCCCGAACTTTACCGGCAACAATGAGCTGGAGACACCAAAATCTTAGGTTACGAAGCCCAAGCGCAACGCTACCACCCAGCCGAGGACCCCGAGACTGCGAGGCAACGGAAAGCCAAAACGCAACAGAAGCGGCAAGCTGCAAATCCCAAAGCGACTAGGCAAAGTCAGTCTGCGAACAATGACAGTAAGGCCTGGTTCACACTGAGCATTCCGGCCGCCGAAAGTGCTCCAAATCCGGTTCGGCGGCGGCGAGATCCGCCGAACGGGCCCTCTTCGCGCCGATCGCTCTCGGACCGACTTTTGCGGCGTCTGCCGCCAAATCGGTCACTGCGGACATATAGGAGCGCTAGTCAAGGAATTTTGAAAATGGCGGCCAAGCCCTGCTCACTTGTTCTGCTGCAGTGCAAGTAACTGAATGTTGAAACCAACGGGGGTTTAACCTACTCTGTGCCTACTTCGCGTCCGTATTTCGTGAAAGAGGTGCCCGAGTTTGCTGTTGGCGTGATCGAGCTTGTTGCGGTCTTGCAGAGCAAAACGAACCCACCAACGCCACTGGCGTCGGTGGTTTTTCTGCTCCTCGTGCATTACAAGACAGCCACTTGCCAGCAAAGCAAGCAGTACTGTCTTTTCTTGCTTCTTGCGTACGAGAATCGTCGAAGTATACACCACCGGATAGCATAGCGGCGTTTGCGAGCCGCGACAACAACCGGGTGACAGCGCATCCATCCCGCGCTCGCCCCGTACTAGATGGCATATTCGGCGGCGCGGGGCGCGTCCAGTGCGAACAACGCTGCGTTTCGGCGGGAGGGGAATTTCGGCCGCTGTAGAAAGCGGATGTTTCAGTGTGAACTAGGCTTAAGGCGTTCGACAAAACTGCGACGACCGGAAACAGACAAATGGGAGGGGTAAGTAACATAAGCGGCACACCACATGTACGCAACTCTTCGACAGATATAAAACACACAGAAACATGTAAAAGGAAAAGAGAAATGGAAACATAAGTGAACACGAGTGCTGCTTTGCATCCCCAAATAGTTTTCTTTAGTGAGAACTTGTGCAGTTTTTGTTCCTTCACCAATACAGGCGTCATCCATTATCTCCATATTACTCATAACTTCTTTAATGCGAAGGCTTAGTTTGCATACTCCAAGCACTCTTGGCACATATCTATCTATCTATCTATCTATCTATCTATCTATCTATCTATCTATCTATCTATCTATCCGCCTATGTCTGGGTGCTCTTATGACCAGCCCCTAAACTGGGGGTACACCAAAGTTTGTACTGGAGGGTAATATGGTTCGACGAATAGCACTCGCTGGCTGTTACTTCAATAATATCTCAATCTCATCAAGTACCTCATCGAACAATTTCTAAAAAGCAGTGGCACATACCCCGAGGTCGGTATGTGCCACTGGTTGCGGGTAAGTGCCACATGTGATAATTTTTACAACTACCCAGGAATCACGAGAACACACCTGGGAAACTAGAACGCTTGATCGAAAAAAAAAGCTGTCATAGGCAGCGCTGACAAGGCGCATGCAAAAAATAAACGCCAGTGTCCCAGCAGCAATTGAAATCTGGCATTCTGCGTGGCATTGAAGTATTGTATCGTGGAGCCATACCAGGCTTCGAATATACTTTTTAAGTAGACCCTCATGTACTTGTAATGTCAATTGTGGTTGCAGTACTGGCTATCTAATTTCGCTAACATTACTTATGTAGCTATGTATTACAGCCCTTATGTCGGCGTAACGTGAATTGTATTTAGGCGCCATTCACTGAAAATAAGCTAAGTAATGGCAAGATACAGCTGTTATATACCTTCCTCTTGAGGGATAGTGGCAATCTACCTGTCATAAATTGAGAGTGCTTGCCGAATGTGCTCCACCCCATTCTTATTCTTCTAGTTACTTCAATCTCGTGGTTAGGCTCTGCGGTTATTACCTGCCCTAAGTAGACATAGTCTTTTACAACTTCAAGTGCACTATTACCTATCTCGAAGCGCTGCTCCTTTCCGAAGTTGTTGTACAATACTTTCGTTTTCTGCAGATTAATTTTAAGACCCACCTTTCTGCTCTCCTTGTCTAACTCCGTAATCATGAGTTGCAATTCGTCCCCTGAGTTACTCAGCAATGCAATGTCTTCGGCGAAGCGCAAGTTACTAAGTTATTCTCCATTAACTCTTATCCCTAACTGTTCCCATTCTAGGCTTCTGAAAACCTCCTGTTAGCACGCGGTAAGTAGCATTGGCGAGATTGTGTCCCCCTGCCTTACACTCTTCTTGATTGGTATTCTGTTGCTTTCTTTATGGAGAACTATGGTAGCAGTTTGTCCCCTGTAGATTTCTTCCAGAATGTTTATGTATACTTCATCTACGCCCTGATTCCGCAGTGTCTGCATGACGGCTGATATTTCTACTGAATCAAACGCCTTCTCGTAATCTATGAAGGCTATGTATAGTGGTTGGTTATACTCTGAGCATTTTTCTATTAACTGATTGATAGTATGAATGTGGTCAATTGTTGAGTAGCCTGTTCTAAATCCTGCTTGTTCCTTTGGTTGATTGAATTCTAACGTTTTCTTTACTCTGTTAGCAATTACCTTTGTAAATAGCTTGTATACTACAGAGAGCAAGCTGATCGGCCTGTAATTCTTCAACTCCTTGTCATCTCCTTTTTTATGTATTAAGATGATGTTAGCGTTCTTCCTAGACTCTGGTACCCTTTCCGTCAGGAGACACCTCGTAAACAGGGTGGCTAGTTTTCTAACACAATCTGTCCTCCATCTTTCAGCAGGTCTGATGTTACCTGATCCTCACCAGCAGCTTTGCCTCTTTGCATGCTCTCCAAAGCTTTTCTGACTTCTTCTATCATTACTGGCGGGGTGTCATCTGGGTTACTGCTAGTTCTTATAGTATTAAGTATTATAGTATAGTATTATAGTATTATTATTATAGTATTATAGTACTTAGCTACGGAGCAGAAACCTGGAGACTTACAAAGAGGGTTCAGCTTAAATTGAGGACGACGCAGCGAGCAATGGAAAGAAAAATGATAGGTGTAACCTTAAGAGACAAGAAGACAGCAGAGTGGATTAGGGGACAAACGGGGGTTAAGGATATCATAGTTGAAATAAAGAAGAGGAAATGGACATGGGCCGGGCATGTAGCGCGTAGACAGGATAACTGCTGGTCATTGAGGGTAACTAACTGGATTCCCAGAGAAGGGAAGCGGGTTAGGGGGAGACAGAAGGTTGGGTGGGCAGATGAGATTAAGAAGTTTGCGGGTATAAATTGGCAGCAGCAAGCACAGGACCGGGTTAACTGGCGGAACATGGGAGAGGCGTTTGTCCTGCAGTGGACGTAGTCAGGCTGATGATGATGATGATGATGATGATGATGATGACTGAAGGTATTTGTGTAGCAGTGTTGAGGGCTACCATTCTCGCGTGCACTTGCACTAACACCACCGCTTCTGGTGTTGCAAATATCTATTTACTTGTTGGCATCGGTAGGCAACTGTAAACTATTGCGAAAATAAACAAATGCTGCTGTCTAACTTATATGTGTGCATGAATTTCTTCCTATGTTGAGCGCCACATCATAACGTCTTGCTCTATGAAAAAATAATGAAACACAATTACCTTTCATTTGAATGCTTCGCATACCGTCGATTGCCATGGTACATGACACCTGCCTAGTTTTCCTTTTTATGTTTCACTGCACACTCTGTGTTTTTTCACTTTACATCAAATTGCTGTGTTAGGCTCCAGGTTTCAGTCTTTCATGTCGTAATTAGCCGATCACAGGCATTGTTTACTTTTTGCCGTAAACACGGCGGCAGACTTTTTGAAATTTGTGCTGTACCTGACGTATGCACTTCAGCCGATTCTCGCTTTCCGGTGAACTGATTTCTAATGGCGGAGCGTACACGTATGGTATAGGTAGTTATTAATGGCGGAGCGTACACGTATGGTATAGGTAGTTATCTTAGGCATATATCCAATCCAACGTTTCAGTACTATCGCCTACTAACAATCTTCTGGCTAGTGAGCAGTGTTTTTTGTTTATCATAATATTTTAGAAAGCATTTTATAGTAGTAGTTTTGACTCCTAAATATAGTTTCGCAAATGGTTATCAGTGTTAATGGAGCTCACTGATATCCCAAATCGTTAGTCAGTGACACAATATCCCATATTTAAAACGCTTGCTAATACTTCGTAAAAAACCACTTGGGAAATTTTAGTGAACTTTCATGTTTTGGTGTGCACACTTCAGTTAGCGTGAATACTTGTGTTTGTACGAATCCTGTGTGGTGTGGAGACATTTAAGTAGTAAAAAACGTGAACTCATTGCGGTAATGTTGTGCTACGTACATGTGTATAGCCTTTTGATTGCTACCGAGTAGGCGACGTTGATTTTTGTGTAAAAGGAGTAGCCGGCGCCACGCATTCGCACCAACCCTTCCTTGTATACATTTAATAAAAATATTCTGAGGATAACAGCTTCTCGAGTGACGCCTTCTGCAACGGTAGTTTTATAATTCGTTATGGTGGAGAAGCAAGGCAGCCGCGAAGTTGTGTTTGTCGGCTAAGGTAAATTCTAAGAGCACTTAGATGTACACTGTCAGTGGGATTTTGCCCTCCCCATCACCATCACTTTCTGTTGAAATCTACATCACAGACATTTTTTCACGCTTCATATGTTGTTTCCGGTAATAAAACCACATAACCGCTAGGGAGGAAAAGGGCTACAGTGGCGAATAAATGAAACTGTGATGAAAAAAGCGAGGCCAGCAGTTGATAGCTCCTCATTCAGATTGATTCATTTGATTGATGATTGATTTGTGGGGTTTAACGTCCCAAAGCCACCATATGATTATAAGAGACACCGTAGTGGAGGGTTTCGGAAATTTCAACCACTTGGTGTTCTTTAACGTGCGCCCAAATTTGACCACACGGGCCTACAACATTTCGGCCTCCATCGGAAATGCAGCCGCCACAGCCGGGATTTGATTCCGCGACCTGAGGGTCAGCACACAAGTATCTTAGCCACCAGACCACTGTGGCGGGGCAGCTGCTCAATCAGAAAGGAAGCACCAGTGCTGTTTTTGTCTAGTTTGTGTGCGAGGAGTAGAGAAAAATGACGACGTTTAGTTTACTTGGAATGTATTGATTCTAAAGGGTCAGCTTTTAGCCTGATGTAGTACAGTAAACTTCTGGTGGGTTTCTTTCGGTGAGTCTCTTTCATTTCTGGATTTTTACAATAATTGCATTTTTTTCTTTATTTTGCGATGCGCATGTTGTTTTAAAACTTGTCTACATCACGTCGATTTGTTTTATAATGTTTTATATTTTCCCTTCGGCAGTATTTCTATTTTATTTCTTTACCTTAAGTGTGCAGTATCTAATCTTAACTTTTATTACTATTTATGATTGAGTGTTGTCACTTTTGCTTTTCGATTGTTAGTCATTTGCATTCTCTACATTTATTCAGTACCATATTTATTTATTTATTTATTGAAAATACCTTACAGGCCAGAAGGCATTGAGGAAGGGGGGTTACAGTGAAAAATCGCATGTAAATTTCAAAATAAAAACGGTACAATGTCGGTTAGTAATAACAAAAAAAAATTAACAAAGCAATAAGTCAGCAATACGTAAACATGGCGATGAAGTATATAAGAACACTCCGTAACATAAAAACCCTCGGAAAAGAAGTAAAAGAACGTCAAGATGAAATATTAAGGAAATGCGTCTGAACTTTTTGCCGAAACGTGTTGGGGTTGCTATCAGAGGCGATATCGTCGGGAAGATCATTCCACATGCGGATGGCTTGTGGTAGTGCGGATGTGTTGAACGCGTTCGTGTTTCCAAAAATGCGAGTGAAGCTGAGATGGTTATGTAATCTGCGTGACGTGTAGAGCGGGCGTTGAAGGTGCAACGACGATGTTTTGTTACTGTAGACGTACTTATGAAATAGGCATAACAAGGACACGTGACGACGAACATTTAATGCTTGGAGGGAATGATGGAGTTTAAGCTGAGTCACACTGGAATTGATGTCATAGTTTCTAGAAATGTAACGGGTGGCTCTGTTCTGGATTGTTTCCAGCATGTTAATTTGATACTGAGCGGAAGGGGACCAAACAGATGAGGCATATTCAAGTTGCGGGCGGACGAAAGTTAGGTAAGACATTTTGCGAATGTTAATGGGACAACGACGAAGGTTTAGGCGTAAATACCCCAATGTTTTGGAGGCTTTTGCACAAACGTTAGTGATGTGATCAAACCAGGAAAGCCCTGGTGTAAGGTGGATGCCAAGATACTTGTAAGAAGTCGCCGTGGAGAGCCTGTCACATTGCATATGGTAAGTGAAGTTAGATATGACCTGTTTACGTCCAAAAGAATCAACTTTACACTTATTAGTATTCAACCTCATAAGCCAAGTGCTGCACCAGTTAGAAATAGTGTTCAGATCATCTTGAAGGATGGAGTGATCGTTAAGACAGTTTATAGGTCTGTAGAGCATGCAGTCATCAGCGAAGATTCTGATATGCGATGATATGTTAGTTGGGAGGTCGTTGATGTAGATAAGAAAAAGTAATAGGCCAAGAACGCTCCCCTGTGGGACGCCAGAAGAGACATACGAAGAGGGAGAGGAAGAATTATTAACGATTGTGAACTGCTTGCGAAGTGACAGAAAATTGCGTAGCCAAGATAAAGTGAGGGAGTCTAATCGGAGGGCAGATAATTTTGAAATAAGGCGACAATGGGCGACACGATCGAATGCTTTGGCGAAATCAAGAAATATGCAATCAGTCTGTAGGCCATTATTTATGTTGTAATGAATGTCTGTAGTGAATTCTAGTAACTGTGTTTCGCATGACATGCCCTTTCTGAATCCGTGCTGGTTTGAAAAGAAGAATTTGTTAGTCTCGAGGTGACTGTATACGTGGGAGGCGATTATGTGTTCGAGGAGTTTGCAACATATGCATGTGAGCGAGATTGGGCGATAATTTTTAGGTGAGTTCTTATCTCCGGATTTAAAAATGGGTACTACTTTGGCTATTTTCCATGGCTAGAAGGTCTACCTGACGGTGCTTAATTTAGGACCTTCTCCTTTATGACTTATAAACCTACTCACTCGTGTTTTTATGATGACAAAAACAACTTCACACTTCGATCTTCATGAGTCAACTTGAAGGGACCCAAAGAGACCGTTCTCGTCAATTCAATTTCACCACATATATACACTACACTGCAAAAGCATTGTACAGAGAAGTCTTCAAGTGAGAGATTTTGAAAGCAGTTTTGTAAATTTTATTTGAATTAGGCAAAAAAAGAAAAAGCTGTCTAAAAGGTGTACATTTTTTTGCAGGGCCCTTAGCACAGCTTGTTTGTCTGACACGTCTCGCACATTTCTAACATAGGCTGCAGCCTGTGTTACTTTATTATGGCTAAAGGTACAGAATTTATACCTGGCTGAGCCGTTAGAACTCTTACGTTCCTGCCATTTCCCTCACTACCATTTCGCATCGGCGCAACCACATGCCAGAGCGATGGTGCACAGCTGTCAGTATGAGGGCGATATTGGAACGGCACGTATTGGCTACGCTAATGCTGTAGCGCAAAAAAAACTTCATTTAATTGATCTTAAAATTGAGCCCGGATTTTCAGATCTACTTTGTTCCACTTTAATTCAGACTATTCGGTAGTTCTTTAACTAGGACACTTTTGCACAGCACGATGCAAAAGGCCACCCGTCCTTTCCAAACATTCGTTATTGCGAAGTAATCTTCAAAGGGCCACTCGCCAATCGACGTCTAAAGACGAAGGGTGCTTTCCTTCTCTCCTTTATACACACGATGCATCCTTCTCACCCCTTTGTTTTTGAATGCACGTTCACCATATCAGGTCTAAGCGCTAGAGCCTATCAGGATTTTGTGCTTTTCGGCTGCATGCTGTCATCGCCACTTGCGCAATCGCAAACAAAAAAATGAAGTTTGATTCATTGATTTTGCACAATATTCATGCGAGACAAAGAATAACGGATGATCGGATGCATGGCGAAGCAGTGCAGGAGACAAATCACAAGTGATTTTTCACGTATAACAACGAATTGAGAGTATGTACGCTGTAGACTGCGGCGATAGCGCAGTGGTCAGAGCATTCGCCTCGCATAAGAAATGTCCGTGGATCAAATCCTTGTGCCGCGCAGTTCCCAACCGGATGATAAAAAATCTGTGTGATGATGGAACTGCATTAAGAGGCCTGGGGTGCAGCCTCTCCGGTAACCGCCGGGAACTCACTCCCTCACCAGAGAAGAATTGGCCACCCTGGTGCAGTATCTGGCCACTGCCTCCCACATGCATACGTCAAAGAGGGTTCAGGTTAACTTGAGCCCGACGCAGCGAGCAATGGAAAGAAAATAGTAGGTGTAATTTTAAGAGACAAGAAAAGAGCAGAATGGAGTAGGGAACAAACGGGTGTTAAGGATATCATAGTTGAAATCAAGAAGAGGAAATGGAAATGGGAGGGGCATGTAGCGCGTAGACAGGATAACCGCTGGTCGTTAAGGGTAACTAACTGGATTCCCAGACAAGGCAAGTGGGTTAGGGGGAGACAGAAGATTAGGTGGGCAGATGAGATTAAGAAGTTTGCGGGTATAAATTGGCAGCAGCAAGCACAGGACCGCGTTATCTGGCGAAACATGGGAGAGGCCTTTGTCCTGCAGAGGACGTAGCCAGACTGATAATGATGTTGACGCTGTGGACATCACCGGAACTGCTGTCTACGTCACAGTAGGCGCCAAGAAGAACGAGAAATATCAGGAAAGAATATTGCGCTCTTTTTTGTATTTTGGAAGCCTGGTGAGTGGCCCTTTAAAAGGAATGCTTACCATCCTTCACTGTTTTTCTGTTTGGTAGCACAATAAAAAACATAGAATCTTAAGTGTCGAATCTTGTAACTGTTTCTCTGAAAAGCGTGTAAAAATTAAATTTTTTGTCTGAGTTTGGTCTCCTTCTATTATTGAGATAAATTTCCAAAACACTGGTCAGTGGAGGTGACGACGATTGTACCACCGGTAAAAGTCGAAAACTTAAACCTCGTATGGATTCTGCAGGCTTTATTAAGTTTTGTTTATTAAAAAGGAAGAATGTTTTAGAGGGGTTTTAAATAAAGCATGCAGGCATTTTTTCTTGTGGTTCTTATGTTGACTCACGTTTCTACGCTGTTTGCAGACACGCATGCCGGCATGTGAGCACAGAGCCGGCAGCGCCACCAGGAGCCTCTTTGAAGGCGGGAGAGAAAAAGCAAAGTTTATTCCTTGATGCAGCCTTCGTTAAGCTGCTTAAAGTGCGTAAAATACAATTTCTGATATATACGTTTGTATTTAAGCAAAATGAATCTACATGCAGAGACCTCTTGTCCTGCCAGTAGAAAAAACAACTTTGCCGTTTGGTGACGCTAGTGGTCATCCTTTGCCAACTTTCAACACCAGAATAAAATTGAATTCATTTTCAATGAAAGAAAAGCTCGCTTGCAACCGCCGGTGTGATCAACAATGTTCTAATTTATTTGCCGCAATCAAAAAACTTTTCCGGGCTGTGGACAGTCCTTTTAAACTGACGTTCGTACAAGCAACAGTCCACTGTACAACAATCAAAGTTGTTATTATCGCCGTATTTGCTTTGTGCTTGTGGAGAATCCAATTTTAAAAGTGTTTCCTCCATGTTGACGTAGTGTATCTATTTAGGACTGCTCACAATCATGGCCCAGAAATTATTGCATATATATATATATATATATATATATATATATATATATATATATATATATATATATATATATATATATATAAATATATATATATATTTATATATATATATATATATATATATTTATATATATATATATATATATTTATATATATATATATATATATATATATATATATATGAATATATATATATATATATATATATATATATATATATATATATATATATATATATATATAAGGGAAAGAAGTGTATACCTAAGGGCTCGTTTTTCCGTGTTTTTAACACAATAATAATGAGATATAACAGACAGTAATGCCAAGGAATGTACAGGGGAAGTTATTAACATTAATGGAATGTAAATAAGAAGAAAGAAAAGTGGATGAAAAAATTACCAACTGTAATTTGCTTACAGTTGGTAATTTTTTCATCCACTTTTCTTTCTTCTTATTTACATTCCATTAATGTTAATAACTTCCCCTGTACATTCCTTGGCATTACTGTCTGTTATATCTCATTATTATTGTGTTAAAAACACGGAAAAACGAGCCCTTAGGTATACACTTCTTTCCCTTATTTCATTGAACGAGGGTCTCGTACTGGCAGACTTGGTGTGTTTAGGTTGTATAAGAGGGACAATTAATCAGCTGCCCGCTCATAATAAGTTCACGTGCTACGTGACGCCAAACATGCGCATAAGAGTGTTTTCACACTCGTTGTTTGGCTTATAGATGGCGCTGACTGTCGCTCCTACTTCTAAAAATTCACAGATAAACCCAAAAAAAAAAGTGGATGGAGGGAGTGCCGCTGTAATAGCTCAGTGGTTAGAGCATCGAACGCGTAATTCGAAGGTCGTAGGTTCGTTTCCTGCTTACAGTTGGTAATTTTTTCATCCACTTTTCTTTCTTCTTATTTACATTCCATTAATGTTAATAACTTCCCCTGTACATTCCTTGGCATTACTGTCTGTTATATCTCATATATATATATATATATATATAGGTACCCCGTAAAGTGAACAGAGGATGGCCATCCCTGTAGCTCAGTTGTAGAGCGTCGGACGCTGTATTAGAAGATTGCAGATTGATTACCTGCCAGCAGAGAGTTACCTTTTGTCCCAAGTTTCTTTTGTCAGATGCCCATTACAACATTACTAGTAACACCCCTTATACTTTATACTTTGTTGGCCCAATGAACCATCAGTTCGCATAGCATTATTAATCTGTTTTCATCAGCAACGTAATATATATATATATATATATATATATATATATATATATATATATATATAGTCCAGTAGATCCTCCGTGAGCGGTCACAACGTGGTTTATTTCGACGTTTCGGCCTAGAGTCTGGCCTTCATCAGGAATAAAGATACAGTTTGTCGGTGCTCAGCTTTATACACTCTCAAATCAGAGGGCAAGGAAAGAGGGAAAAAAAAAGAAAAGAAAAAAAGAAAAAAGAAAAGAAAAGGAAAGAAAAAAAAAGAAAAAAGAGAAAAATAATATACGGTGGACGCCCCTCGGGGCCACCCTTCCACTTTTCCTTCCACTTCCCACCTCATCTCTCCCCCTCTCCCCTTCACCTTTCTGGTGCCAGCGGTCTGTGTATGTTTCAGTTCACTAGCGCATTCCTCCCGGTCAGACGGCCCCTCCTGGCACTGGCGGTTCGGTGTGGGGCAAAAAAGAGCTTTTCAGGAAGTCCTAAGCCTTTAACTACTCGGGGTCCCGTAAACAATTCGTCGTAGAAAGACGGGGGCGGCGTATTTGTGCGAGAAATTCAGAAAGCTAGATTCTGAATTTCTTGCACAAAGTTCCTTGAAACGAATGTTATACAGAAGATACATAGACGACATCTTTCTTATTTGGACCCACAGCGAGGACGAACTTATGAGCTTTATAGACACTTACAATGCTGTACATCCGAACATACGCTTCACACACACATACTCGCAAGTTACCGTAAATTTTCTTGATGTTACCATAACGATAGAAGAAGAGAAGCTCTCTACAACCCTATATCGCAAGCCAACGGATCGACAACAATACCTTCATTACCAAAGCGATCACCCACGCCACTGTAAAAACAGTATCCCATGCAGCCAGGCTCACCGGTTTAAGCGAATCTGCTCTAGAGACGCTGACTTTGACACGAGCTCACAGAAGCTAAAACTTATGCTCGAGCAACAAAAATACCCCCCCACACGTAATTAATGACGCTGTTCAAAAAGCGAGAAAACTAAAGCGTGAAGACTTACTTATGAAGCGACTACCACGAGAAGACCCACAACGAACAAACCTCTGCTTGACTTACCGCCCAAACTTCCCCGATGTAAACAAAATCCTTAAACGACATTACAACATTCTGGAACAAAGTGAACGTCTGAAACGCGCATTCCCATCCGCTCCAGGCGTCGTTTACCGACGACCACGTAACCTCAAAGACACCCTTGTCCACTCCCAAATGAACACATCACCCCCCAATAATTCATGCCGCCCTTGCTTAAATCCACGATGTCTTGTATGTAAGGCCATGCGAGAAACAGACAAAGCAACCAGCACGCAATCCAAGTTTTTGATTAACATACGAGGAAACCTAACATGCGATTCCTCTAATGTGGTGTACCTACTCGAATGCAACGTGTGTGGTATGCAGTACATCGGACAAACAGAAACACCTTTTAGGATTCGCTTCAATAATTGCAGAGCCCATGCGAAATCAGCCCTAAGTCTACCTCTATCAAAACATCTCAATCTTCCCGACCATGCATTCGACAAACTATCAGTAACGCTCTTAGAGACGGGATTTAAATCAAATCGACAACGTGAACAACGAGAGTGATACCTTATCCACCGATTTAACACCCTCGATAGAGGAATAAATGAGAATCCTGGTACACTTGCAGCAATTAAAGCATTAGAAAACAATAACGGCAACAATGAAAATAGTAACTGAGTTCATGGCACTGCAGCTGCGAAGGGCACTGGACAACCCAAAACAATTCCAAGTGTAACTACTCTTCCTAAGTGCAGCTGTCCTTTGTTTTCTGTTTTATTTTATTTTACTACCCAATAAATTGTGCCATGCACGACATGCCCAACAGCAACCATGTGCACAGCCGCGAGGCCCCCACGACCCGCGTAATTTAGAAGCGGGCAAGGAATTCGCATTGCACGCGCTTGCACAGCCTACCGCAATACGGGGCACCCCCAATTTTACGACGAAATGTTGACAGGGCGCGGAGTAGTTAAAGACTTAAAACTTCCTAAAATGCCCGCTGACCAGCCTCTGCCACAATACGCGGCCCCCGTCCTTCTATGACGAATTGTTTACGGGACTCCGAGTAGTTAAAGGCTTAGGACTTCCTGAAAAGCTCTTTTTTGCCCCACACCGAACCGCCAGTGCCAGGAGGGGCCTTCTGATCGGGAGGAATGCGCTAGTGAACGGAAACCTACACAGACAGCTGACACCAGAAAGGTGAAAGGGAGAGTGGGGAGAGAGATGAGGTGGGAAGTGGAAAGAAAAGTGGAAGGGTGGCCCCGAGGGGCGTCCACCGTATATTATTTTTCTCTTTTTTCTTTTTTTTATTTCCTTTTCTTTTCTTTTTTCTTTTTTTTTTCTTTTCTTCTTTTTTCCCCTCTTTCCTTGCTCTCTGATTTGAGATTGTATAAAGCTGAGCACCGACAAACTGTATCTTCATTCCTGATGAAGGCCAGACTCTAGGCCGAAACGTCGAAAGAAACCACGTTGTGACCGCTCACGGAGTATCTACTAGACTATATGCAACGCTACGGCCCCTCAACCACCATGCCTGCCTACATATATATATATATATATATATATATATATATATATATATATATATATATATATATATATATATATATATATATATATATATATATATATTTATATATACAGGCATGGGGATGGTTGAATTACCGTAGCGTTGCATATAGTAAGCTAGTAGATCCTCCGTGAGCAGTCACAACGTGGGAGCGGTCAAACCACGTTGTGACCGCTCACGGAGGATCTACTTCACTATATATATATATACATACATAAGGGCAGCAAAATGAGTGTGAGAGTAAATTATACCTCAGAAGTTACATTGAAGTTCAGCTCGTCGTAACATTCTAAACGCATGGTCCTCAACTAGCGATTTAAAATAACTTTATTTGTTTGAAAATGCAGTGAAGGTAACTTCATACTTTACGAACTCGTGCGTTCTTTAAGGCCCGTGTACTCAGATTTGGGTGCACGTTAAAGAACCCCAGGTGGTCAAAATTTCCGGAGCCCTCCACTACGGCGTCTCTCATATTCATATTGCCACGTTCCATTTCACAAGTTTTTGTTATCGTTTTGAAACACCACACGATTCCCGGCGCAAACCGCGCTGCAGGTTTCGAGAAGGTTCCGGACTGTAGTAGATCGATTCGATAAGGTCACGCCCACTGTGCGAACGGTACGGATTGTTCTGGAACCTACGCCACCGCCAGCGATAACGCTAGAACATTCGACGGCAAGGGTATAAATGCCGACGCGCTTCGCCGCTTGTCAGTTGTTGATCGAAGGCCGACGCTGCGTTCGCCGCTATCAGTCCGAGACTGCTATCTGTGCAAGACTACTGCTGTAATTAGACTTTCCCTTTACCGGGCACAGGTTCGCCCTAATAAACAGTTGAATTCCAACACGAAGTTTTCTGTCTTTGGCCACGTCACGACCCCGTGACATCTGGTGGAGGTGCTGCTTCGTTCATGTACCGGACGCCCCCGTCAAGCCGTGAACCCAGCCCCCTTCGTGGAGAAGACACCGACGCCAACCAAGAGCAGCGAACGAGCCGCCGACAGCAAGGTCTCCCACCGGAGTACGGCCTGCTTCAAGACAAGGCGCGGAAGACCAAGACCATGACCTCGACTGCAGCGACAATGACAACCGGAGCGTCCCAGCCCGCGATCGTCATTCATCAACCCAGGGAACCACCAACGTTCCATGGCTCATCGTTTGAAGACCCGGAAACCTGGCTAGAAACATACGACCGTGTGGCCGCCCTCAACCACTGGGACAACGAAGAAAATCTCCGTCGTGTGTACTTCTACCTGGAAGACACCGCAAGGACCTGGCTAGAGAATCGGGAGTCCACGCTCCGAACGTGGGATGTCTTCTGCGGCGCATTTCTTCAAACGTTCGCAAGCGTCGCTCGCAAAGAGAGGGCCGCTGCTCTACTCGAGACCCGGGTTCAGCTACCAAATGAAAAGGTTGGAATTCTCACAGAGGAGATGACCCGCCTATTCCGTCACGCTGACCCAGACATGCCTGAGGAAAAGAAAGTTCGTTTCCTCATGCGAGGGGTCAAACAGGAGCTCTTCGCGGGACTAATCAGGAATCCACCGAACACCGTCCAAGAATTTGTATCCGAGGCGACCACCATCGAAAAAACGCTGGACATGCGCACCAGACAGTATAATCGTCGCCTGACTCCAGAATGCGCTGCTGCTCAAGCCAGTGACCCCGACGACCTGCGTGAAACGATCCGAGCGATCGTGCGGGAAGAGCTGCGCAAACTGTTGCCTTCGGCGCAGCCTCAAGTGGATTCGATCGCCGACATTGTGCGAGAAGTCCGGCAATCGCTTCGAATTCCCGAAACACCGCCGCCCGAGCCAGAAACTATGAGCTACGCCGCTGCAGTGCGCCACAGCGCTCCTCCCCGTCCACGCCAAAACGCCGCCCCGTCACACTTCCGTCGCCAGACGCCACCGCCGCCACCACCCCAACCGACGTCCTACCGTTCCCCAGCGGGCCAGCGCAGTGCACCGAGGAAAACGGACGTTTGGCGTGCACCTGACAACCGCCCCCTCTGCTACCACTGTGGCGAGGCCGGGCACACATACCGCCGTTGCCCGTACCGACAGATGGGACTGCGTGGCTTCGCCGTCAATGCACCGCGTCCGCAGCCAGGAGATCGGCCACGTGACATTGCCGACTACCTGGCAGGAACTCAATGGACACCACGAAGTCCCTCCCGTTCGCCGTCGCCCAGCCGCCGCATGTCACCGCACCCCCGGCAGTACTCTGGCCCAACGCGGGGCCGGTCTCCTAGCCCGTATCCGGGAAACTAAGGGCAGCAACCGATGGAGGTGCGGTTGCTGTGCGACGAACTACCGAAGATCCTCCGACGCCGACGCCGACGCGACGGAGCTTTTTGAACACAACCCCAACCAGGCAAAGCCCTGAAGGCAAAAGCTCACTTACCGAAGGTGGCCGGACGACGCAACATGGAAGCAGCGGAACAAGCCGACGCAGCCGTGACCCGACGCCACGCCCTAACTGTAATGCGAGACGGCGAACTAGCGACCTCGAAGTTCTTATCGACGGCCACAGTGTGACTGCTCTCGTCGATACTGGAGCCGACTATTCTGTCATCAGTGGGTCGTTCGCCGCGAAGTTAAAGAAAGTTAGGACAGCTTGGAAAGGCCCTGAAATCCGCACAGCCGGAGGCCATCTCGTAACGCCTGCAGGAATCTGCACAGCGAGAGTCACCATTAACGGCCGTATTTATCCTACAGACTTCGTAGTCCTACAGCGTTGCTCGAGAGATGTCATCCTTGGCATGGACTTCTTATGCCTCCATGGTGCTGTCATCAACCTAAAAACAAGGTCGATAACGTTATCCACAGAAGAAGCACTACCGCCGCGCACGCCGTCAGGACACCATGCCTTGAATGTGCTGGAAGAACAAGTCACCATTCCGCCTCGCTCAAGCGTCATTATTTCAGTCGGCGCTCCTAAATCACCTGACTTGGAAGGCGTCGTTGAAGGCAGTCAGCATCTGTTGGTCACCCGAAATATTTGCGTCGCAAGAGGAATTGCAGAGCTGCGGGGAGGCAAAGCAACGGTTATGCTCACGAATTTCAGCAATGAGTACAAACATGTGAACAAAGGAACAACGGTCGCATACATCGAAGAAATTGTCGAAGCCACCAGCGCTTTCGCCCTCGTCGAGTCTGTGGAACCTGCTCAGAGGAACCAAGCCCCTCCCATAGCTTTCGACGTCAATCCCAGACTTCCGAACGATAAGCAAGAACAGCTCAAGGCACTGCTCCTGCAATACGAAGATTGCTTTTCGTCGTCATCGAAAATTCGGCAGACCCCAATCACGAAATATCGAATCATAACCGATGAAAATGCCAGACCACTCCGTCAGAGTCCGTACAGGGTTTCGACGCGAGAACGTGAGGCAATGAAGAGACAAGTTGATGAAATGCTGCGAGATGACATTATCCAGCCGTCCAAGAGTCCGTGGGCATCCCCAGTGGTGTTAGTGAATAAAAAGGATGGGACCCTACGTTTCTGCGTCGATTATCGCCGCCTGAACAAAATCACAAGAAAGGACGTGTATCCTCTCCCACGAATAGACGATGCCCTTGATCAGCTCCATAACGCCAAGTACTTCTCGTCAATGGACCTCAAGACTGGCTATTGGCAAATCGAAGTCGACTAAAGAGACCGAGAGAAGACGGCGTTTATAACACCGGACGGCCTCTTCGAGTTTAAGGTGATGCCCTTCGGCCTTTGCTCAGCGCCTGCAACTTTTCAACGCGTTATGGATACAGTACTGGCAGGATTGAAGTGGCAGACTTGCCTTGTGTACTTGGACGACGTTGTCATGTTTTCCTCGAGTTTCGACGAGCATCTTCGGCGCCTTGAAGCTGTACTTCAAGCCATCAAGACGTCCGGACTCACACTGAAGCCAGAAAAGTGCAGATTTGCGTATGAGGAGCTCTTGTTTCTGGGGCACGTTATCAGCAAGTCTGGTGTTCGTCCTGATCCACGGAAAACAGCCGCCATCGCCGAATTCCCGCCGCCCACTGACAAGAAAGCTGTGCGCCGATTTCTGGACCTGTGTGCCTATTATAGGCGGTTCGTGAAAAACTTTGCCCGCATCGCCGATCCTCTCACTAACCTTACCAAGGCTGACGTGGAGTTTAAGTGGGAAACGCCGCAGGAACACGCTTTCCAGGAGCTTAAACATCGCCTCCAGACGCCTCCGTTACTTGCCCATTTCGACGAATTCGCCGAGACAGAAATACATACTGACGCAAGCAGCGTAGGTCTTGGCGCCGTTCTTGTGCAGAGGGCTGACGGACTTGAAAGGGTTATTAGTTACGCCACCCGATCGCTATCCAAAGCAGAAGCAAATTATTCCACAACAGAAAAGGAGTGCCTCGCCATCATCTGGGCTACGTCGAAATTTCGCCCCTACCTATACGGCAGGCCCTTCAAAGTTGTGAGCGACCACCACGCCTTGTGTTGGCTAGCCACCTTGAAAGACCCTTCAGGTCGCCTCGCACGATGGAGCCTGAGACTTCAAGAATATGACATTACTGTCATTTACAAGTCCGGAAAAAAACACTCCGACGCTGACTGTCTCTCTCGTGCGCCTGTCGACCAACCGCTACCCGACGACTCGGATGACGACTACTTCTTGGGAATGATAACTACCGACGACTTCGCTGAACGACAGCGGGCCGACCCGGAACTGAAAGCCCTAATAGAATACCTCGAAGGCAGGACCGCCGAAGTCCCGAAGGTATTCAAGCGCGCACTTGCGTCGTTCTTTCTACGAAACGGTCTTCTACAAAAGAAAAACTTTTCACCGCTTCGAGCTAAGTACCTCCTTGTGGTGCCTTCAGCTCTGCGACCAGAACTCCTGCAGGCTCTGCACGACGATCCGACGGCAGGGCACCTCGGTGTTTCCCGCACGCTCGCGAGGATACAAGAAAGGTACTACTGGCCACGTCTTACCACCGACGTCACTCGTTATGTGAGATCATGCCGGGACTGTCAGCGACGCAAGACACCGCCGACAAGGCCAGCGGGACTTCTGCAGCCAATTGATCTACCTTGCCGACCTTTCCAGCAGATTGGCCGTTCCCGACGTCGGCTTTCGGAAACAAGTGGATCGTTGTAGCTACCGACTACCTCACCCGCTACGCCGAGACAAAAGTCCTGCCAAAAGGCAGTGCATCCGAGGTAGCTAAGTTCTTCGTCGAAAATATCGTCCTACGTCACGGCGCCCCGGAGGTCCTTATCACCGACAGAGGAACGGCATTCACTGCCGACTTAACTCAAGCGATCTTGGCATACAGCCAAACAAACCACCGCCGGACGACAGCGTACCACCCACAGACCAACGGCCTCACCGAGCGGCTTAACAAGACGATCGCCGACATGCTGTCAATGTACGTCGATGTCGAACACAAGACGTGGGACACCATTCTTCCGTATGTGACCTTCGCATACAACACGGCGGTGCAGGAGACGACGCAGATATCTCCATACAAACTGGTCTACGGAAGGAGCCCGGCAACGACGCTCGATGCCATGTTACCCAACGTCACCGACGAAGAAAACCTCGATGTGAGCGAGTACCTTCAACGCGCCGAGGAAGCCCGACAACTTGCGCGTCTTCGTATCAAGAATCAACAGGCGACCGACAGCCACCGTTACAACCTTCGACGACGCTTCGTGGAATACCAGCCCGGTGAACGTGTTTGGGTGTGGAAGCCGATACGCCGACGTGGACTAAGTGAAAAGCTTTTGCGACGGTACTTCGGACCGTACAAGGTGGTTCGACGTCTCGGCCTACTTGATTACGAGGTTGTCCCCGACGGCATCACGAACTCTCAACGACGCCGATCGCGACCTGAAGTCGTCCATGTCGCGCGCCTCAAGCCGTTTCATGCACGTTAACAAACTGAAACAGTGTTTTTTTGTATTATTGTTGTATTGTAATTTATTCAATGTAATTTCTTGCATTATTATTGTACCTTCATCTTTAGTTAAAGCATCGGGACGATGCCTTTTTTCAGAGGGGGGCAATGCCACGTTCCATTTCACAAGTTTTTGTTATCGTTTCGAAACACCACACGATTCTCGGCGCAAACCGCACCTGCAGGTTTCGAGAAGGTTCCGGACTGTAGTAGATCGATTCAATAAGGTCACGCCCACTGTGCGAACGGTACGGATTGTTCTGGAACCTACGCCACCGCCAGCGATAACGCTAGAACATTTGACGGCAAGGGTATAAATGACGACGCGCTTCGCCGCTTGTCAGTTGTTGATCGAAGGCCGACGCTGCGTTCGCCGCTATCAGTCTGAGACTGCTATCTGTGCAAGACTACTGCTGTAATTAGACTTTCCCTTTACCGGGCACAGGTTCGCCCTAATAAACAGTTGAATTCCAACACGAAGTTTTCTGTCTTTGGCCACGTCACGACCCCGTGACGATATGGTGGCTTTGGGACGTTAAACCCCACAAATCAATCAATCAATCAATCAATGCGTTCTGTCTACAAGCTTCACAATACAACATGAAATATTGTCGTAATAATGCGTGCTAGAAGCGAACATTGCCATTGGGTGTAAGAACATGAGATTATTGCAATGACTTCATAGCGATAAGTCAGTAACGCACTACAAAAATCACATGCCTTACTGCACCCTTAAAACAACGTAGTGATGGCAAAGAAAGATCGAAAAGATTTCATACACTAAGTGTTTGAAGTACGCTTTAAGAACAGATTATCGGTAGACTATTAATCTCCTAAAGCCGAAGCCTGAGGGTACCCCAATTTCATTCTCTGTTTCTATGTTCAAACCTGTCACTTTCAAATGACCATGGATGTTCGAGGGAGTGCCCAAGCGGTAACGAAAAAGGCATGTTTTTCAACAGCGGTGAACAACACTGCCTGTGTGGTAAGCAGTATGTCTGCCTAAACAGCAAGTTTAGCTAAAGCTTAGCATCAAAGTGGTTTTATGTGTGCATGTTTAACCATTTTCTTGCACCTGAACGTGGCTGAAATGCGTTGCGAGAAAAACATACGTTTTCTCCTAGCAACTAAGCATAGTGGAGGGAGTAAAAGACAAAAGCAACAACTCAAATAATAATATGTAGTGGGCGAGACAGTTAGTTACTGTTCCTAAAATGTGCCAATTGACTTTTGGATGTCGTTTACAACGCAAAGCACAAATAATAAATAATGAAAATTGAACAGAGACATTGCGTATAAACAGAAGAAGTGACTTCCACATGAACTTAAAAACGGCATAATATATCTTTACTGCGCGTTACTTTCTTTTGGGACGTAGCTAAGATAATGTCACTCTCCTTAGACTTCGAATATTTTACCTGTAGACCATGAAACGAACGGGGTGTTTGCGATACACGGGAAGAAAAAATTGGTCTGTATAATTTATACCAAGGCGTCCACGACCGAGAAAAGGTCTTTGGTGAGAATGAGTAGCGAAAACATTTTTTGTAAGTTGTTTCATTTATCAGCACGAAAGCTACTAGTTGTAGTGTCCAGTAACGGAATGGTAATTTTTTTCTATCTGGCCTAATATGAAGCCTCACATATACCACACATGCTACAAACAGTGGAAGGTAAAGTCGAAAACTGTTGGTGCTTGCGCATGGTGACTTAGTGGGCGTGCGTGCACTGTGAACGCATGCGCATCGACTTAAACACGGAAACATAAAGAGGAGAAACAAGAAGTGGTCGAGCGAGCGCCACAAGAAAGGGTGCAAGAGCGGCATGAGGCCTGCAGGACAAATAGATATTGAGGTTCAATTCAAAGGTGGTTAGCCGAATTGAGTTTAAATATGGCGGTAACCGCTAACCTATGTCAATTTGGTGTGTCAAGTTATATAAAGTGTCCGTTTCAGTGAAGTGATATCATTTATATGATTGTATTTGCGTTATAAATGATTGATCCATATGCGGTGTTAACGTCCCAAAAGCACCATGTGATTATGAGAGACTCCCTGTTGGAAGATTCTGGTAATTTCGACCACCTGGGGTTCCTAACCTGCGCCCAAGTCGGTGCAACTGGTCAGCAGCATTTTCGCCTCCATCTAAAATGTAGCCGCTGCGGCTGTGAGTCGATCCCGCCACCTGCGGGTCAGCAGCAGAGTACCTCATCCACTAGAGCATCGTTGCAGGGCCGTAAAACTTTGAGTGGTGAATTCGATTACATTAATTCCTTGAACATCGGTATGAATTTTCAAGACCCCTGTAAACACTTTCTCACAACAATTCATGTGGAATGTTGTTTAATACTCGCCATAATATAACAAAGTGGCGGGGAGACGTCGTTGCACACAACTTTGACTCATCGATCATGATTCCACAGTATACTATTCTGGTAGTTATTTCAGGTAAGTGGTCTCAAAAGTATAACCGCCAGGTGAAGAGGGCAGAGGTCGGTCTGAGTGCATCATCATCCTCACTTGAGACAAAAAGACAAAACTTTTTTCAAACGAGGCCCCTCTGAAACGGATATTGGGATAACACGATTCGAGCTTCTTGCTATTGCATTTAATGCGCTGCCCTCTGATGGAACTGTGACTTCTTTACACGTGTAACTTGTTTTATTTCATATATATATATATATATATATATATATATATGTTTGTGTGTGTGTGTGTGTGTGTGTGTGTGTAATGAAATCTAACGGACAATAATGCCAAGGAATGTATAGAAAAAGTGGCTGAAAAATAGCTCAGCTGTTGGAGCATCGTGATAGCTTAGTGGTTAGAGCATCAAATGCCTTATTCGAAGGCCGTAAGTTGGATTCCTCCTCACGGCAGATCATTTTCCAGCCACTTATCTTTCTTCTTATTTACATTACATTGGTCCTAATAACTTCCCCTATACATTCCTTGGCGTTATTGTCCGTTAGATCTCATTATTATTGTATGAAAACACGGAAAAACGAGTCTTTAGGTATACATTTCTTTCCCCTATATATATTGTCACGCAACCGCGACGATGAAGGAATGTGCAAGACAGGATCAGGAGCAAGCCGCAACAAACTTTTATTTCACTGGGCTGACCTGCGCCCGAAATAAACAAGTGAACCGCCGTACAGACGGCGAAATACTACACCGGTGCCCACGGCTGCCCTCGGCTTATTGGCGAGGGGCGTTTTTCGATAAAACGCGGCACGAAGATAATTTCACGGATCACGCCTTCATACACACTAGCCACGTGCGTCACAAGCAAAGCGATAAGGATGGCAAGTGATTGCGGCATTACTCCCCTTTTAAATAAGCATCGGCCCGATGCTTAAAAGAGCAAACAGTGAAAACTGAGAACAGTGTCGTAAGAACACACGAGAACAACTGTAAGGTCTATTGCTGCGTGTAATAAGGTTTAAGGCGCACGACATGCACAAGTTCTGGGTTAGCGCGGCGCCGTTGCGGTGTCGTCGCGCCATCGGGGACAACTTCATAGTCCAGTTCACTAACACGACGTATGACCTTGCGAGGTCCAAAATAATGACACAACAACTTTTCGCTGAGTGGCCGCGGCGGCGAATGGGGGTCCAAATCCACACATGGTCACCGGGTTTGTATATCGTATGGCGGCGGCGTAAGTTGTGGCGTCGAGCGTCGATGGACTGTTGTTCCTTAATCCGCAGGCGTGCAAGTTGTCGGGCTTGTTCTGCACGTTGAAGGTAGCTGGCGACGTTGTGGTTCTCTTCTGTGACATCTGGGAGCATGGCGTCCAACGTTGTAGCTGCCCCTCTGCCGTAGACGAGGCTAAAAGGCGTCATGCGTATGGTCTCTTGTATTGCAGTGTTATAGGCAAATACGACGAATGGAAGGATGCTGTCCCAGGTTTTGTGTTCTGCATTGACATACACGGCAAGCATGTCAGCAATACTTTTGTTCAGCCGTTCCACGAGGCCGTTTGTCTGCGGATGATACGCAGTAGTCTTCCGGTGGCTGGTTCGACTGTGGTGCAGGATAGTTTGCATTAGCTCTGCCGTTAACGCTGTTCCCCTGTCCGTGATGAGGACCTCGGTGGCACCGTGTCGCAACAGGATGCAGTTGACAAAAAACTTTGCGACCTCCTCCGCTGTTCCGCTCGGCAAGGCTTTCGCTTCGGCATAACAGGTGAGATAGTCAGTTGCTACGATTATCATTCTATTGCCAGAAGTGGATGTCGGAAAGGGACCGAGAAGGTCCTTTCCAATCTGTTGGAAAGGCTTTGCTGGGAATGGTATGGGGTTCAGCAGCCTGGCTGGCCTGGTCGGTGGCCTCTTTCTTCGTTGGCATTCACGGCAAGTCTTTACGTACCGCGCGACGTCAGTGAGCAGTGTTGGCCAGTAGAATTTCTCTTGGATTCGGCGAAGAGTGCGCGCATATCCAAGGTGTCCAGCAGTCTGTTCGTCGTGGGAAGCCTGTAGAATTCCTTCTCGAAGGTTGCTGGGAACGACAATAAGATACGTAGTCTTATTGGGCGCAAAGTTCTTCTTTACGATGACACCGTTTTGAAAACAGAAGGATGAGAGTCCCCGCTTAAATGGTGCAGAGGGTGATGAAGTTTTGCCTTCCAGGTATTCATGGAGACGCTTGAGGTCAGGGTCTGCGCGTTGCTGTTGCGCAAAAGTGCTGCTATTGATAGATCCAAGGAAGCTGTCATCGTCGTCGTCGTTCTTTGGGGCTTCATCGACAGGAGCCCTTGACAAGCAGTCTGCGTCAAATGCTTCCTCCCAGACTTGTATGTTACGGTGACATCAAATTCCTGGAGACGAGGACTCCATCGAGCGAGGCGGCCGGAGGGATCTTTAAAATTTGCAAGCCAGCAGAGGGCGTAATGGTCACTCACAACCTTGAATGGTCGTCCGTAAATGTAAGGACGGAATTTCGATGTTGTCCAAATGATTGCGAGTCACTGCTTCTGAGTAGTTGAATAGTTACTCTCCGCCTTCGACAGCGAACGGCTAGCGTATGCGACCACTTTCTCGAACCCGTTGCTTTTCTGGACAAGGACCGCGCCTATGCCTACGCTGCTTGCGTTGGTATGAATTTCAGTTTGGGCGTCTTCGTCGAAGTGTGAAAGGATGGGAGGCGACTGTAAACGACGCTGGAGGTCCTTAAAGGCTTTTTTTTGTGGCGCTTCCCATTTAAATGGTACATCAGCCTTTGTTAGCTTCATCAAAGGTTCAGCTATGCATGAAAAATTCCTCACAAACCTTCTGTAGTAAGCACACAAGCCAAGGAACCTTCGTACGGCCTTCTTGTCTGTCGGCCGCGGAAAATGCTCGATAGCGGACGTCTTCTGGGGGTCGGGTCGTACACCGTCCGGGCTGATGATATGGCCATGAATAAACAGCTCATGATATGCAAAGCGGCACTTCTCAGGCTTTAGGGTAAGTCCTGAAGACTTCATTGCATTGAGTACGGCCCTCAGTCTTCACACGTGTTCGTGAAAGGTTGCCGCAAAGACTACGATGTCGTCGAGATACACGAGGCAGGTTTGCCATTTCAGGCCTGCCAACACCGTGTCCATTACTCGTTGAAATGTTGCCGGTGCGCAACAAAGCCCAAATGACATGACCTAAACTCGAAGAACCCGTCCGGAGTTATGAAAGCCGTCTTTTCTCTGTCCTTTTCGTCGATTTCCATCTGCCAATATCCGCTTTTCAGGTCCATGGACGAGAAGTACTTGGCATGACAGAGTCGGTCTAGGGTGTCGTCTATCCTTGGGAGCGGGTAGACATCTTTTTTGTTATGTTGTTTAGCCTGCGATAGTCGATGCTGAACCGGAGGCTTCCGTCTTTTTTTTTTTACGAGAACGACTGGTGCTGCCAAAGCGCTTTTCGAAGGTTGAATGACGTCATCGCGAAGCATTTCGTCAACTTCTTTCCAAATTGCTTCACGCTCTCGCGGCGACACACTGTACGGGCTTTGGCGGAGAGGTCGGGCATGCTCGCTGGTTATGATCCGATGCTTGGCAATTCGTGTTTTCGGCACCTTGGACGAGGTTGTGAAACAGTGACCGTAGCTTTCTAGGAGAATGCGGATCTGATTTTGCCTGTCGCTGGAAAGCTCAGGGTTGATCTCGAACGCAGGCGGCTGGTTTTGCATTGATGAGTCTTGATGGGATTAGTCGGAGATGGCGAACGTGCCAGGATTGTCCCCTACTTCATCTAAGAAGCCAATCGTGCTGCCTTTGTTGAGGTGTCGGTGTTCCCTGCCGAAGTTTGTTACGAGCACGTCAGCTTCTCCATTCTTGAAGTAAGCGATGCTTCTGGCGACGCCAAGCTGTCGGTCTAAGTGGAACTGCCTGTTTCCCTCGATCACGCCTTCAACATCCTCGGTGTTGTCTGTAACCACTGGTATTATGACGCTTGACCTTGGTGGGATGCTTACTTCTTCATCTAAAACACGCAGGATGGCGTGGTGCACTAGGATGGTCTTCGACTGAATGGTTCGGCCCGTGGAAAGTGCGATCTGTCTTGATTAAAGGTCGATGATTGCTCGATGTACGGTCAGAAAGTCCATGCCCAAGATGACATCGCGGGAACACTGCTGCAGGGCTATGAAGCATGCTGGGTAAGTACGTCCACTGACAGTCACTCGTGCTGTGCATCGTCCCGTTGGCAACACGAGATGGCCTCCGGCTGTGCGAATCAAGGGACTATCCCATCTAGTCATTACCTTCTTTAGTTGCTCTGCGAAGGCTCCGCTTATTACAGAAAAGTCTGCTCCTGTGTCGATAAGTGCTGTTACACTACGGCCGTCTATAAGTACGTCTAGGTCAGAGACTCTAGATCTCGAGTTGGACGTCAGTCTCGGTATCGAATCACGGCTTCTGCGAGTGCTGCAAGTGCGGTTGGGGCGTGTCGTCGAGCTTACTGCGAAGTGTCGTCGTAGCAGCCGTGGTGTCTGCATCGGGGCGCTGTCGTCATGCGGTATGATCAGTGGAGGTTCTTCGTTCATTCACCGGCAAGCAACTTCGCCTCCAAAGGCTGCTTTACTCAGTTTCTCCTACGAGGGCTCTGGGACCTTCCTTGCGCTGCCGCCGCGTTCCCACGGCCTGGCGATGTGTAGCGGCTGTTTGGCGGTGATGGTGATCGTGATGGACGGGTGGGCGCATACTCGGCACGGCGCAAGTATTCTTCAACTTCACGTGGTCGCTGTCCGGGTCGCGGTCGTGGTGCGTTGAGGGCAAAACCACGAAGTCTCGTGCGTTTGTAAGGGCAGTATCTGAGGATGTGGCCTGGCCCCCCCGCAGTGAAAGCATAGTGGGCGTTGTTGGTTGGGGGCTCTCCAGACGTCTGCTTTTCGCGGCACTTCCAAAAAAGCAGGTGAGTGGACAGGTGACGGCGATCGCTGGGGTGGTTCGTAATGCTCACGGCGCATGTTGGCGGTACCCCTTGGGCTGCGTTCTGCGGCAGCGTAACTTGTTCCCTGGTTTTCTTGACATGGAGTCGCCGTCCGAGAAACACCCAAAGCAATGCGAACTTCGTCGCGTATGAGATCCGTGAGTGACGCTTCTGGAGGCTGCGAGGATGATCGTATAAGTAGCCGCAGCTCCTCTCGGACGACTTCACATATTATTTCGCGCAAGTTGCTGGTACTTGCAAACGTTGCTTGAGGGTCCATGGAAGCTATGTGCGCTGTAGGGTTGTACTGGCGGTTTCGGGAATCTAAGGTCTTCTCAATGGTGGATGCCTCTTGCGTGAACTCGGCAACAGTTTTCGGTGGGTTGTGAACTAGGTCAGTGAAAAGGGACTCTTTTACTCCTCGCATTAGAAGCCCAGCCTGCTTTTCCTCTGCCATGTTCGGATCCACACGGCGGATGAGGAGCTTCATTTCCTCGACGTATATAGGCACAGTTTCGTTAGGCTTTTGGATCCTCAATTGTAGCAGAATTTCAGCGCTTTCTTTGCGCAGCATCTTGGTAAACGTCCTCAAGAAATCAGTCTTGAACACCTCCCACGTAGTCAGAGACCTTGTGGTTTTCAAACCACGTTTTAGTGGGGCCGTCGAGTGCGAAGAAAACGTGACTCACCTTCATCTCGTCATCCCATTCGTTTAGTGAAGCCACCCGAGTGAATTGGTCGAGCCAATCGTCGGAATCTTCTGCAGGCGAGCCATGGCAGGTTGGAGGCACTCGAGGCTGTTGCAAGATGACAGGGGTGGGCGCAGCTGGTAGGCTCATGGTTGACGTCGAGTCGTCTTTTTTCTGTCGAGTGCACTCCGGTAGTGTTCCGGGTTCCGGTGGCAACCCTTGAGCGGCGGCTATTGCGAGTCGCGTCGCTGCTTTTGGGAGGCTCGTCCTTCCGTGCAGCTGTCGGCTCAGGGACCTGGTGCATACCCAGCACCTCCACCAGTTGTCACGCAGCCGCGACGATGAAGGAACGTGCACGACAGGATCAGGAGCAAGCCGCAACAAACTTTTATTTCACTGGGCTGACCTGCGCCCGAAAGAAACAAGTGAACCGCCGTACAGATGGCGAAATACTACACCGGTGCCCACGGCTGCCCTCGGCTTATTGGCGTTTTTTGATAAAACGCGGCACGAAGATAAGTTCACGGATCACGCCTTCATGATGGAGCGCAGATACACACTCGCCACGTGCGTCACAAGCAAAGCGATAAGGATGGCAAGTGATTGCGGCAATATATATATATATATATATATATATATATATATATATATATATATATATATATATATATATATATATATATATATATATATATATAGGCAGGCATGGTGGTTGAGTGGCCGTAGCGTTGCATATAGTCTAGTAGATCCTCCGTGAGCGGTCACAACGTGGTTTATTTCGACGTTTCGGCCTAGAGTCTGGCCTGATGAAGGCCAGACTCTAGGCCGAAACGTCGAAATAAACCACGTTGTGACCGCTCACGGAGGATCTACTAGACTATATATATATATATATATATATAATATATATATATATATATATATATATATATATATATATATATATATATCTTGCCGTGGGCAGGATCCTGCCCCCAGCAATTCATCTCGTCCGCCCCTTTTCTTTCTTCACCTTTACATAGAAATAAGACTAATAACATCCCCTATACTTTCCTTGGCATCATTGTCTCTTAGATCTCAGTATTATCGTTTCTAAACACGAAAAAAAACGAGCTTTTAAGCATACAATTTTTTCCTTATTCATTAACGAGGGTCTCGTACTGGCAGACTTGGTGCCTTTAGGTTGTATACGAGGGACTATTGGTCTGCTGCCAACTCATAATAAATTTACGTGCTACGTGACGCCAAACAGGCTTATTAGGAATGTGCCACACTCGCCGCCATGGCTACTGGTGCCACTGACTGACACTCCCACGTTTAAATTGACAAAGATACCCAATAAAGTGGCTGGGGGATAGCTGTCGTGGTAGCTCAGCGGTAGAGCATCGAACGCGTTATTCGAAGGTCGCAGGTTGGGATCCTGCCAGTGACAATTCATCGTTTCACCCATTTTTCTTTCTTCATCTATACATTACAAATGACCTAATTACTTCCCCTATACTTTCCTTGGCATTATTGTCGGTAAGATAGATCTCAATAATATTGTTTCTAAACACGAAAAAACGGGCCCCTAAGTATACACTTGTTTCCCATATATACGTGCGTATACATGCATTGAACATGATGGAGAGCGTCCATGTAATTGTTATTGTAACAAATCAATGGTAGATGCGAAAGCAGAGAACGGCTATGAAACATCGGCAGCAACAGGCGAGAAACAGTACCCTATTGTTTCACCCACATGATATTTTTTTGGTCAGCATGCCTATCCTTAAACAAGCATATCGCTCCTAAAATTAACAGCACTTCACTCGCTACCAGCAACCAGTAATTTTGGTTTAGTAAAGCTTTGCTTCCAGAGATTGATTGATATGTGGTGTTGATTATCCCAAAACCACCATATGATTAGGAGAGACGCCGTACTGGGAGGCTCTGTAATTTCGACCACCGTGGGTTTCTCTACGTGCACCCAAATCTGAGGACACGTGCCTACATCATCTCCGCCTCCATTCGATGCATCGAACGCGTTATTCGAAGGTCGTAGGTTCGATTCCTGCTCACGGCTGCTTATTTTTCATCCACTTTTGTTTCTTCTTCTTCTTATTTACATTCCATTGGTTCTAATAACTGCCCTTGTACATTCCTTGGCATTATTGTCCGTTAGATTTCATATATATATATATATATATATATATATATATATATATATATATATATATATATATATATATATATATATATATATATATATATATATATATATATATATATAGACAACCCCTCTTCCATTTTATCAATGCCAGCCAAATGTCACAGTCCAGCTGTTCACCATCTTCTACTCTCCCCCATCGCCTAGTCTTCGGGTGTGCTTTGTAGTCATAGGAAAGAGAATAAAACATTTATTTGCGACTAAGGAACGAATGTCAGTGAGTGGGATCCTTAGTTCGGGATCCCATTGGCACGGGCCACTGTCTTCGCTCGTCTCACGAGGGCCTAACGCAGTGCCTCCTAACGAAAATAACATGAACAAATTTTTTACTCAGTTGCGTACCGATCCGTGAGGCGCCACCTTGCATTCTTCGTGTTCACAATATTGGTAGTCACGCTGGCTATGTGAAATATGCGATCTTTTGAGATGGCGTGACGCAGTAGGTGCCGCTATGCGGGCAACCAGTGGGGAAGCGTCACTGCAATGTTTCTGCATGCACTTCTCTTTGGTGCGGTGGCGCCATTGTCTCGAGCCAGAAATAAACAGCATGAAGGAGCGAATCTGACAGACGTATAAAATTGGTGTGCGAAACACGTCTATCGCACCTTTGGTGTTTCGAAAGTGCTTGGATGGACGTGCGACGCAAGCAGCACGATTCCTTATATAGCGCCGCATCACGACCACTTCCTGAATTAAGGCAAACTGATGGCTCGTGTTGAGAAGCACGCGTTTGTACCCGCATTGAAATAAAGGAGGCGTTGATATAGATACGTATACATATACGGTGAGTGAAGGTGACGCCTAAGCCGACGTTGACATCGGTGGCGAAATCAAGCCAAGAGTGCCCAAATAAGTGCTATTGCAATAAAATGCAACACAAACTAGAAAACACATGTAGTGCTTACTGCTTTTGATATTGACGTTTTGTAAGATATGTGTACTGGAGAGCATCGTCTGCACTTAGGACGAACATGGCTCCACATGGGTGCGCTTCGCGGAACGCCAGTTCATCCACTGCGAACAATGCGACTCAGCGACGCACGTGCAAAAGAGAACGCAGTTTGTGAGCTAATACAGAAAAGCCAGACCACCGCACTAGCCCGCTGCAGCAGACGGCTAAAAGGACCTTCCTTGGGTTTTTGTACACCTGTGCGGATTCGTTTCAATGTCTAGCTACGCCGGTTGGAAACACTCCGTAGAAAGCACCCACGTTGAGTCATATTCTCCAAAGTTGTGATTGAACGTGCACAGAGACTGCGTTGCGTGTAACTCCTTTCTGTAAAAAAACGTTACTGCAGGCTGATATCTTTTGTTGTGCTACATGCCAAATATTACCAAGAAATTGTAAAGCATAAAGATCCCTTTACAAAGAACAGTAGGCGGAGTTGCAGATTGAAGGTGCGAAGATAGATTAGAGCTGCCTGTGCGCTCACCCCAAGTGAAAGGACACTGAAGACAAATTACACTTTATGTCAGAGTCAAAGCGCAATGCATCATCATCATCATCAGCCTGACAACGTCCACTGCAAGACAAAGGCCTCTCCCATGTTCCGCCAGTTAACCCGGTCCCGTGCTTGCTGCTGCCAATTTATACCCGCAAACTTCTCAATCTCGTCTGCCCACCTAACCTTCTGTCTCCCCCTAACCCGCTTCCCTTCTCTGGGAATCCAGTTAGTTACCCTTAATGACCAGTGGTTATCCTGTCTACGCGCTACATGCCCGGCCCATGTTCATTTCCTCTTCTTTATTTCAAGTATGATATCCTTAACCCCCGTTTGTCCCCTAATCCACTCTGCTCCCTTCTTGTCTCTTAAGGTTACACCTACCATTTTTCTTTCCATTGCTCGCTGCGTCGTCCTCAATTTAAGCTGAACCCTCTTTGCAAGTCTCCAGGTTTTGGCTCCGTAGCTAAGTACCGGCAAGATACAGCTGTTATATACCTTCCTCTTGAGGGATAGTGGCAATCTATTTGTCATAACTTGAGAGTGCTTGCCGAATGTACTCCACCCCATTTTTATTCTTCTAGTTACTTCAATCTCGCGGTTAGGCTCTGCGGTTATTACCTGCCCAAGTAGACATAGTCTTTTACAACTTCAAGAGCACTATTACCTATCTCGAAGCGCTGCTCCTTTCCGAGGTTGTTGTACAATACTTTCGTTTTCTGCAGATTATTTTAAGACCCACCTTTCTGCTCTCTTTGTCCAACTCCGTAATCATGAGTTGCAATTCGTCCCCTGAGTTACTCAGCAATGCGATGCCATCGGCGAAGCGCAAGTTACTAAGGTATTCTTCATTAACTCTTATCCCTAACTGTTCCCATTCTAGGCTTCTGAAAACCTCCTGTAAGCACGCGGTAAATAGCATTGGGGAGATTGTGTCCCCCGGCGTTACACCCTTCTTGATTGGTATTCTGTTGGTTTCTTTATGAAGCACTATGGTAGCAGTTGATCCCCTGTAGATTTCTTCCAGAATGTTTATATATACTTCATCTACGCCCTGATTCCGCAGTGTCTGCATGACGGCTGATATTTCTACTGAATCAAACGCCTTCTCGTATTCTATAAAGGCTATGTATAGTGGTTGGTTATACTCTGAGCATTTCTCTATTACCTGATTGATAGTATGAATGTGGTCAATTGTTGAGTAGCCTGTTCGAAATCCTGCTTGTTAATTTGGTTGATTGAATTGTAATGTTTTCTTTACTCTGTTAGCAATTACCTTTGTAAATAACTTGTATACTACAGAGAGCAAGCTGATCGGCCTGTAATTCTTCAAGTCCTTGTCATCTCCTTTCTTATGTATTAAGATGATGTTAGCGTTCTTCCAAGACTCTGGTACCCTTCCCGTCAGGAGACAGCTCGTAAACAGGGTGGCTAGTTTTTGTAACACAATCTGTCCTCCATCTTTCAGAAGATCTGATGTTACCTGATCCTCACCAGCAGCTTTGCCTCTTTGCATGCTCTCCAAAGCTTTTCTGACTTTTTTTATCATTACTGGTGGGGTGTCATCTGGGTTACTGCTAGTTCTTATAGTTGTCTCGGCTACTGTACAGATCTCTGTAAAACGCCTGCGCTATTTTAACTATCCTATCCATATTGGTAGTTATTTTGCCTTCTTTGTCCCTTAGTGCATACATCCGACTTTTGCCCATCCCAAGTTTTCTCTTCACTGCTTTGACGCTCCCTCCGTTTTTCAGAGCGTGTTCAATTCTCTCCATGTTATACCTTCTTACATCGCATACTTCACGCCTATTAATCAACTTTGAAAGCTCTGCCAGTTCTATTTTGTCTGTAGTACTTGACACTTTTATGCTTTGACGCTTCTTAATTAGGTTCTTCGTTTCCTGGGAAAGCTTGCCAGTGTCCTGTCTAACTACCCTGCCTCCAACTTCCACTGCACACTCCGTAATGATACTCGTTAGATTATTATTCATTGTATCTACGCTAAGGTTGGTTTCCTCACTAAGAGCCGAGTACCTGTTCTGCAGCGACACTCTGAATTCCTGTACTCTCCCTCTCATTGATAGCACATTGACTGGCTTCTTGCGGTCAGTTTCTGTCGTTCCTTCTTCAAGTCTAGGCGAATTCGAGACCGTACCATTCTATGGTCACTGCATCGTACTTTGCCAACCACTTCCACATCCTGCACGATTCCTGGGTGTGCAGTCATTATAAAGTCTATTTCGTTCTTATTTTCGCCATTAGGGCTCCTGCATGTCCACTTGCGGTTTTCTCGTTTTCGGTAGAAAGTATTAAAAATCCGCAAATTATTGCGTTCTGCTTATTCTACTAGTAGCTCTCCTCTGGCGTTTCTAGTGCCGATGCCATATTCTCCTACTGCCTGGTCTCCAGCCTGCTTCTTCCCTACCTTTGCATTAAAGTCGCCCATCACTATAGTATACTGTGTTTTTACCTTACTCATTGCCGATTCCACGTCTTCATAGAAGCTTTCAACTGAGGCGTCATCATGGCTGGATGTAGGCGCGTAAGCCTGTACTACCTCCATCTTGTATCTTTTACTCAGTTTAATTACAATACCTACCACTCTTTCATTAATGCTATAGTATTCCTCTATGTTGCCAGCTATGTTTCTGTGAATTAGGAGCCCCACTCCAAGTTCTCTTCTGTCAGCCAAGCCCCGATAGCAAAAGACGTGCCCATTATGTAGCACCGTATAGGCCTCATCTGTCCTCCTAACCTCACTGAGCCCTACTATATCCCATTTAACACCCTCTAGCTCCTCGAATAGTACAGCTAGACTTCCCTCACTAGATAAGGTTCTAGCGTTAAACGTTGCCAAGTTCAGGTTCCAAAGGCAGCCTGTTGTCCAGAGATTCTTATCACCCTCTGCTGCGTTGCAGATCTGACCGCCGCCATGGTCAGTTGCTTTGCAGCTGCTGGGAACTGAGGGCCGTGAGTTATTTGACGTTTGCATGTGGGAGGTAGTGACCAGATACTGCACCAGGGTGGCCAATCCTTCTCTGGTGAGGGAGTGCGTTCCCGGCGGTGGTTACCGGTGAGGCCGCACCTCAGGCCTCTTAATGCAGTTCCATCAACACGCGGTTTTTTTTCCGGTTGGGAACTGCGCGGCACCGGGATTTGAACCTCTTGCATGCGAGGCGGATGCTCTAACCACTATGTCATCGCCGCACCCGGAGTGTTATGTTCTAAATGTAGGTTTCAGCGGTGTATCAGTCAAGTTTGTGGTTGTTTTTATAAAAATGTTTTAATGAAATGAGATTTCTGCTGATTACCCCCTTAATTAAGGGTCTAGAGAGTACGGAGTTGGGCCTCCGATTAGCCTATGGGGTGCTCTTTATTGATAGATTAAGCGGACAAAATTTAAATTCGTTTTTGAGGTGATGCTACCAAATTAATCTTTTTTAGTGATTAGGATTAATTTTGGTCACGAAATAGTTCGGGTACTATTACTCCTGTCCTGATGAAACCTGAGCGGCGACAGGTCTACAATTAGGGCTTTGCACTGTATGAGTTAGAAATTTCCCGGTAGGTTATTAGCAAAGTTAAAAGCGATCGTAAGAAAAAAAAAACGTGGTTCAAGACTTTGATCTGACGGGCGTACCTTTCTCCCGAGCAGTGAGCCACCCTCCTCCTTTGAGTGATGGAAGACGCGGGCGCCACACGTTTATTAGCGGTTTTCATTATATTTTTTCTAACTCTGTATCTTCCGGTTACCATAAGCTATCACAATTATTTTTACACGGAAAGAACCGGACTGTTGTGTTCTGAAAGAAGATATTAGCTATTTTTTGGTGGCGTTTGTAGCTCCTTTTGAAAATTTGTTTTAATGAAATGAGCTTTTTGCTAATTACCACCTTAATTAAGGGCCTAGAGTGTACGGAATAGGGCCTCCTGGTAGCCTACGTGGTGCGGTTTATTATTATATTAGGCGGACAAAATTTAAATGCGTTTGCGAGGTGATATTACCAATTTAATCTTTTTAGTGGTTAGGCTGAATTTTGATTGCGGAATAACTCTGGAACTATTAAACCTAGCCTGATCAAACTTCAGTAGCGTCAGGTCTACCCTAAAGACTTTCAACGTTATAAGTAAGAAATTTCCCGGTAGAATTTTAACGAAGCTACAAGCGATCGTAAAAAACACGAGGTCTGACTATTGTTGTTTTTACAGATTCGCACTGTTTTCCGCTCCTAAAATTTAAAATTTTCGTTTGTAATAGCAGTATTTGTAGCGGTTGAACTCCTTGTATCTTCACGAACAAATAGACACCACTCTGGCCGTCCTAGAACTAAAATTGCTAAAGTTATAGGCAGATATGTGCAGAGCTCACTTACACGTGCTGCTGACGCGGCCGCTCCCGTGGCTGCATATATATGACAAGGTCTAAAACGACAATACCATTAACAGCGGTGGCCTATTTACAGATAAATTGAGGTGAACGCATGAAAACCATGCACCGCGAGTAGGACATTTGCAAAATTATCCTGATGACGCCAGACTTATCGCCTACACTTAATCACCAGTAACCTGTCTCCAATAACAATTAGCTTTCCGGCATCTCGAGGCGTAACAAAATAGTGCTTGTTCGTTTCTGTTTGATTTATGAAAAAAATAGCCACTCGACGTTAATAAGGGGTTTGGCACAAGCGGTTAAAAACTTCAATTTTCGTTTTTTTTTCACACTAGATGGCACAAGCCATGTCATGTAGTGGTGCTCACTTGAACCAAGTACGCCTGTCATCTCAGAGGCCATAGGAAAAAATGGTTCAATGAGCGTAGATGCTGCTTTGGCTTCCGCCACTTTCGCCGTGTCATTACTAGTGTCAGCGGCCGCACACGCAACCCAGCAACGTTGTGCACGACAACAGTGGCGTGATAGTTTTCCTTTTTAGGCTGCTAATTTGAGTGTGTGAGCGCAATGCAGACCACTAAAACGTGACATTACTTAAAAATAAGCACCTTCTTGGCACAAAGGATGCACTGAAAAGTTTCTGGATCTCTACTTAGGCAATAGAAATGAACTTATTATTGTTACGAGAAGGATCGAGACCGACTTGGAGGGGTAGTCACCGATGTATTTTCAGCCGGTCAAGCGAGCAGCGCCAGCCACACAGATCAAGTCAAGTCAAGTCAAGATCCTTGACGATGCGGCGCATACTCACGCTGGGGGATCGGCCAAGAACCGGATAGTTTTCATGAATTTCTTGTTTAATAACAGATTAAAATTAATCCATTTACGAGTCATAAAAGAATGATGCAACCAGACAAACTTGATGGTTGAATTGTAAATAATCTCTAGTGTAATGCAATAAAGCGTCGTATTTGATTTAATATGAATTTGGAAATTTCAAAATCTACCGAACAATGATTTCAACACTTCAACCTCTTTGAACTTTTGATGAACTCCTGCAATGCGTCAACCATCTTCCCGTCGCTGTGGCCTAGACACAAAGCCCAGAAAGAAAGCACATTTTCAGCATTTAAATCTATTCCGAGAAGGTGGCAAACGGCTCCTAAAGTGTTTTTACGAAAGACAGAGAATCTATTAAAATAAATGAGATAATGTTCAGTTGACTAATTTACTCCACAAACAGGACAATGAGGGGAGGCTGCCAGACCAGCCCTGTGTAAATATAAATTCAGCTGTGGAACTTGACAGCGCAGTCTAGTTATTGCGACTTCCGTTCCTCGCGTTTGACATATTTTACTGTTCCAATGGTATAACAAGTGCTTGAATTCTGGCGTGGCTGTTAGTGAAGGTGTAGAAAATTCCTCTAACAGTACTTTCCTTCCTAATCTAGCGCCTATCAAGAATTTCGATGCCGGTATTACATCGATAACAGGCCCATTTAAAGATGACTTGGCCAACGCATCTGTCATTTCATTCATATAAAAGCCCTTATGTCTAGGAACCCAGACCAGTTTGATCAGATTGAGATGCGAGGGAACTAATGCTTTGAAAGCGTTCTGAGCATGCGAGTTTTCATCTGCAGTAAGGGAGGCACGTACTGATAGTGAATCTGTTAAAATTATTGCGGTTCTTACTGAAGCAGTTATTTTACGGAGTGCAAAATTTATCGCCAAAAACTCTGCTTCAAATATGGGCACATTATCGGGAAGGCGAAGCGAAAAGGACCAGTCTAGGGCAGGAGAAAAAATACCAATTCCACAATTTTCTTCTCTTTGTGACGCATCATTTACTATGACTGTTTGTATTGGCGCATGTTCCAGGTAATCTCTTAATATAGCTTCTAAAAAACTGATCGGCATGAATTTTGAACTTTTCGGAAAAATATCATCAAACTGTAATTTATTAGCACAGTTATTGGTACTTATTAAAGGAACAGCATCAAATTGAACATCTAAATCATCTAGAAAGCGATGTATAACCAAAATTTGTGGTATACGAGATCTCGGCCAGTATTGTTCAAAAACCAAGTCAGGACGGTCAATAAAAACTGTTTCTAAGCGCCTTACTGGCGATTTATAGAGCCTAAGAAATGCCTGTGTAGCTAACAATTTAAAACGGGTCGCAAGTGAGGGAACCCTAGCTTCAAGTTACAAGATCTTGGTTGAAACAAACTTGGGGAGACCTAAGCATAGTCTCAAGGCTTGTCTCTCTATGCCTACCAGAGGATGTATCTTGGTGGCAGGTGCCGCCGCGTATAACACACACCCAAACTCAAGCACCGGGCGAATGTACATACAATACACTTAGATAAGAGTATTTCTCGGCATACCTAAGCGACTATCACTCATTTTGCTTAATATTCCCATCGCATGACCTCCCTTTCCTGCAATGTTTTCAATCAGCTCGCCTCAGTCTATCTGCTTTGTCTTCTTCAACTCCATTTATTGGCACATAGCATGACTCCGGTGGCGGAGGCACCATGCCGATGTTTTAAAGGTCATTATCTGACGCATTCTTGAAGGGCTTGATCCGCGAGACGTGTACAATATTACTGGACCGCATAGCAGATGATGATGGATAGATGGGGCTGATCTCGTAGGTGACAGATGCTACTTGATGCAATATACAATAGGGTCCCGTGTGCTGAGACAAAAGTTTTTCCGATAGGCCCAGCCGACGATGAGGGGACCAGAGTAAAACGAGGGTACCGGGAGCGAAATGTATGACTCTATGTTTCGCATCGTTCCGACGGAATCGGTTGGTTTGCGACGCCATCAGCCGAACGTGAGCGAGCTGACGGGCACGATCGGCTCACGCAATTGCGTCGCGGGCATACTCACTGGTGGACGAGGTGTGAGCTGAGATGATTGTGTCCAGTGGTAAAGTCGGCTCTCTTCCGTACAATAGGTAGAACGGCGAAAAGACCGCTGTGTCGTGACGGGATGAATTGTACGCGAAAGTTGCGTAGGGTAAGGCAAGGTCCCAGTCTCGGTGGTCGGGCGACTCGTACATAGCGAGGATATTTGTTAGAGTGCGGTTAAATTGTTCCGTGAGGCTGTTTGTTTGAGGGTGGTAAGCGGTTGTCAGTGTGTGTTGCGTGGAACAAGAACCCAGAATGTCGGCGATGACTTGGAATAGAAATGTATGGCCATGTTCAGTGTGAAGCTGTCTCGGAGGAACGTGAATCAATATAACGTTGTCACACCTGTCCCGTTTATTAGGGAGGCGATCGCCGGGCTAATTCCAAGAGCCGAAGTATCGGCCCCCCGAACCGCACCACGAAAGCGTGGACAATTTAGAAGTGGTCCTTATTGGTGCGCCAGCGGACGCCGGCTGTGGCCCAAAGAACAAGACAGAGCCGAGAGTTGAGAAACAAACAAAATTATATTCTCATTAACGGCAGATCAAAAACAATACACACGTATGCACACTCCACAATAGTTACATACAATACGTCACCAAACAGACAATGTACTATACAGTACAATCAACCACACTTGAAACAACGGACACAGACAACAATACGCACTACAATGCAGTCGCATGCATTGAACAACCAAGACACTTAAAGACTAAAGAGATATAAAACCTATTCAGTCCAAAATCCTTGGAACAAAAGTCTGAATGATACTCTTCCGAGAATCACTCACTCAAAGTCCAGCGTTGTTGTCGTTCCGCAGCTCTCGAAGTTCTCTTCCAGGAAACCTCCCGTCTTCAATTGGCCACTCTTCAAACTTCAACTTCTTCGCCGGAACACGTCGGCTTCACACTCGCAGCGGTTGCCACGGGTCTTCGCTCGATAGCGGTAAACACACACACTCTTGCCTGTAGCTCGAGCCGTCCCTACGGACCCAAACTTCGCCGACTACACGGCGGACTCTCTACGCACTCTGGCGCTCACTTCCGTCTCCTCCTGTTCTGTCACTACGGGCAGAACCTTCGCCGACTACACGGCGGAATTCCTACGCGCTCTGGCGTTAACTTCCGTCTCCTCCTGATTTCTCGTCTCGGCTGCTCGGTTAAATACCTTGCGCGCGACTTTCCAGATCTTTCTCGTCATTTCGTCGGCGCGATACGCAGCGAAGGCTGGGGAGAGGCGAGACGGTTTGTCTGCCCTCCGCGTCGGATGACTCAGCTCGGTCTGACCCCGCCCCGTTCGTTCGAGAAAAATCGCGGTCTTGCTGGGCCGCAGATGTGGGGTGAGGAGGATCGTCTGCGAAGCCGTGCTTCTGCGGGGAGAGCGCGCGCCCGGGAGCCCTGGATGTTTGCTTTCTTTTTTTTTTCTTTTTACCTCGCGGCGTTTCTGCCACCCGTTGTCGCAAGGATTTGGCGGCGCGCTCTTGTTTAGCGCTCGTTCTGTGACACTGCCCCCCACTTTAAGAATATTATCTCATAATATTCAAAACCACACAAACGAGCGCGAACAGTCACCACACATTCTCACAGACTGTAACACAATCCGTCGCTCATGACACTTCACATTCACAATATATCTCTCAATACAATCGTACATTGTAGTTCAATTCCACAACACATGAAATATAGCCACATGTACATGCCTACAACACTTTATCACACATTCTAAACAATACAAACGTACAAAGTTCTGTCTATCCAACAATTATACAACACTATACATCACACCATCGCACAGAACACTGACTCGCTCGACATACACTTGAGACACAGGAGAACAAGAACAATAACACAACATATGGCACTCAGCACTGCCCAACACATTCTGATTCGACCTCAGCACTTATCCTGAATACTTCGAACAGCGCTTGCGCCCCTTTTTGCGGTGCTCGCTCGATCTCTTCTTGTGCTTCCACGTTCTTTTTCGGCGAGCCCTTTCCAACGACGATATCTGGGGCGTCGTCTCAGCCATCGTTGTCTCTTCCGACACCGTTAACGCGTCATTACATTCGACGGGTCCTGTCTGTTTATTTACCCGCTTGATAATGCCTCTACATTTTGCCCGGCTGGCCAACCCCGTCTCCTTTACACTGTCAGTCGGTCGAGGTCATGCCGACTTAAGTCCGGTTGCTCGACCCGTGAACTTATTCGACACGATCGTCTTCTCCTTCGCTGTCTCTTGCGCCGCGGCTTCGCCTCGGGCTCTAGTGAGATCCGTCACGGGATGTTCCTCCACTGTATCTCGTGGCCGCTGTGTTGGCAAGGGCTCCATCTTCGGGTCTTCTCCCAAACATTCTGGATCACTTGGCCCTCGCGCCCCGTCGATGTTTCCGATGACAAGGTCATACAGGGGGGTCGTCATGCATAACGCAGTAACCTTCCCGCTGAAGTACGGGGTTTCAACCTCAATTTCTGCTTCGGGAAGCATCCGGACCGTACGGTCAATTAGGCAAACCGGTTTCGTTCTGCCTGTCAACTCTCTTTCCCGTACCAAATTTCTCCTCACGATAACCGTGGAGCTGCCGGTATCTCTTAACACCGTAACTTTTTTGCCCGCAACTTTTCCAGGCCGCGCTGGCATTCCTTTCGTAACACCGGTTGGCTGTTTTGACATTACAGCACCGACAATAGGAATTTTCTCCCCATTTTTCAATTCTACGAATCCGTCGGTGACGGCAATATTATCGGATTTCGGTGCCACTTGCACACAGGATACCTGGTGAGTTTGACTCACTCCGTTACGACAAGCATCTGCTTTGTGCCCAGTCTGACCACACTTGAAACATTTTACAACCGTAGGGCCCGTAAAGATCGTTCGACAGTTTTTCGCGCGATGACCCACTCGGTTGCACAGAAAGCATCGCGGAATGCTCTCTGGTGCACGCTTCTTTTCTTCGGGAGCCAATTTCTTCGAATCGTCGGGACACTCCTTCTTTATCTTGGCCAAATTAGTGCCACCTTGCGCTTCCAAGAATTGATCAGCCAATTCAAGCATGTCTTCAAGTGAGTCAGCCTTCCTCTCCTTTAAGTACAGTGACAGGCTTGGGTGGCAACTAGTAAGAAATTGTTCTCTAATTAGGAGCTCTCTAAGCTCCTCGTACTCCTGCGCTGTCCCTGAAAGTTCAATCCATCTGTCGAAATAATGGCAAAGTCGGGCGGCATACTGCGTAGCCGTCTCACCATCAGCTGGCTTTCCTGTCCGAAATCTGTCCCGGAATCCTTCCACAGTGAATCTAAATCGCTTCAACAAAGCAGCTTTCACCTTTGCATAGTTGGCTGCATCGGTCGGCGTCAGCCTACCGTACACACTGAGCGCTTCACCACTCAAGCAGGTACTCAAAGCAGTTGCCCATTGATGTTCCGGCCAATTCTGGCTCTTCGCAATCGTCTCAAATCGGTGGAGGTACGCGTCTAGGTCATCCTTCCTTTCATCAAACGCTACGAGCAGCTTGCTTGGGTTCAAGCGGAAGCCGTGATCCTCTCGTTCGCTGCTTTCAACTCTAGCTTGGACCGGAGTTTCACTTCGCTGTTGCAAACGGAGCCGCTCGAGTTCTATCTCGTGCTGTCGCTGCCGTTCCCTTTCCTCTCTTTCTTCTTTCAGCTGTCGCTCCCTCGCTTCTCTTTCTTCTCTCGCCCTTTCAGCGGCCAGCCTTTCTCTCTCCAACTCAGCTGCCTTTTCTTCCTTGGCCCTCTCTGCCGCCAACCTCTCTCTCTCCACCGCCTCTTTCTCCTTCTGGCTTACCCATTTCCGTAGTTCGGCACCGGAAAGACCCATCTTTTCACCAAGCGCAACTAACTTTTCGAGATCCATTGTGTCTCGCAACTCGCAAATAAAACCTTGCCGCGTGCAAAAAGTATCTGCCTAACTCAGTCTATCGGAACACTCCCCTGCACTCGTTAACGAGAACACTGAACAACACACAGAATCGTTCCGATAGCACTATCAACAACTCGAGGCTCTTTCTCACTACTTTGGACACACTGTGCACCAAAAGGTCCTGTCGCGGACGCCAGATTAATTGTCACACCTGTCCCGTTTATTAGGGAGGCGATCGCCGGGCTAATTCCGAGAGCCGAAGTATCGACGCCAGATTAATTGTCACACCTGTCCCGTTTATTAGGGAGGCGATCGCCGGGCTAATTCTAAGAGCCGAAGTATCGGCCCCCCGAACCGCACCACGAAAGCGTGGACAATTTAGAAGTGGTCCTTATTGGTGCGCCAGCGGACGCCGGCTGTGGCCCAAAGAACAAGACAGAGCCGAGAGTTGAGAAACAAACAAAATTATATTCTCATTAACGGCAGATCAAAAACAATACACACGTATGCACACTCCACAATAGTTACATACAATACGTCACCAAACAGACAATGTACTACACAGTACAATCAACCACACTTGAAACAACGGACACAGACAACAATACGCACTACAATGCAGTCGCATGCATTGAACAACCAAGACACTTAAAGACTAAAGAGATATAAAACCTATTCAGTCCAAAGTCCTTGGAACAAAAGTCTGAATGATACTCTTCCGAGAATCACTCACTCAAAGTCCAGCGTTGTTGTCGTTCCGCAGCTCTCGAAGTTCTCTTCCAGGAAACCTCCCGTCTTCAATTGGCCACTCTTCAAACTTCAACTTCTTCGCCGGAACACGTCGGCTTCACACTCGCAGCGGTTGCCACGGGTCTTCGCTCGATAGCGGTAAACACACACACTGTTGCCTGTAGCTCGAGCCGTCCCTACGGACCCAAACTTCGCCGACTACACGGCGGACTCTCTACGCACTTTGGCGCTCACTTCCGTCTCCTCCTGTTCTGTCACTACGGGCAGAACCTTCGCCGACTACACGGCGGAATTCCTACGCGCTCTGGCGTTAACTTCCGTCTCCTCCTGATTTCTCGTCTCGGCTGCTCGGTTAAATACCTTGCGCGCGACTTTCCAGATCTTTCTCGTCATTTCGTCGGCGCGATACGCAGCGAAGGCTGGGGAGAGGCGAGACGGTTTGTCTGCCCTCCGCGTCGGATGACTCAGCTCGGTCTGACCCCGCCCCGTTCGTTCGAGAAAAATCGCGGTCTTGCTGGGCCGCAGATGTGGGGTGAGGAGGATCGTCTGCGAAGCCGTGCTTCTGCGGGGAGAGCGCGCGCCCGGGAGCCCTGGATGTTTGCTTTCTTTTTTTTTCTTTTTACCTCGCGGCGTTTCTGCCGCCCGTTGTCGCAAGGATTTGGCGGCGCGCTCTTGTTTAGCGCTCGTTCTGTGACAAACGTCCAGTAACAAGAAGACAGTGACGTCGGTTGCACAACTGGTCAATAGAGCTCGCGTGATAGCGTAGCGTGTAGCGTAGTTTGTATTAACGGCTATCCATTTGTTTCCAAAGGTTGATGTGGAAAAAGACCAAGCAGGTCTAACCCAACACCGTAAAATGGTTGCGCAGAAATGTCAATTGATTGAACATGGCCAGAGGGTAGCAGCGACGATGTTTTACGACGTTGGCGTAGGTCACACGTGGCGATGTATGGGCGTACCGAGTGAGCAAGGCCTGTCCAGAAGAAATGGCCCTGGACACGCTCGTACGTGCGGGATACGCCATGGTGTCCAGCTGTGGGAGCGTCGTGAAGTTCGGTGAGAACACTGCGGCGCAATTGCTTAGGCACAACATTGAGAAGGTCGGGCCCGTCTGGTAGGAGATTGCGACGGTATAGCACACCCTATTGAATGGCAATGTAGTGGACGGAAGCATCGTTGTGGAGGATTCCATACGGCTGTTGATGTCAAGCAGCGCGGGATCGCGCTTCTGTTCTTCCCCAATATTAAGGAAGTCGGACACTGATAAGATAGCGTTCTCCGAGGGCTCATCAGTGTCATGAGGATTGTCGACAGGGTACCGGGAGAGGGAATTGGCATCATGATGTAGGTGGTCAAACTCTTGCCGGCGCAAAGTCCAGCGACCAAGGCGGCTTGATGGATCTTTCAGAGAGTTCAGCCAGGAGAACGTGTGGTGGTCGGTAACTACCTAAAATGGGCGTCTGTATAGATAACGTCGAAATTTCACCACCGCCCATACGAGAGCCAAGCGCTCACGCTCTGTGATCGAATAGTTGCGTCCAGGGGCCGATAGGAGGCGGCTGGCATATGCAATAACGCAATCATGGCCATGTCGTTTCTGAGCCAGCGCTGCACCAAGGTTATGTTCACTTGCATCTGTACGGATTTCCGTAGGGGCAGCAGGGTTGAAGTGTGCCGGAATCAGAGGAGTAGTGAAAAGAGCGATGAGGGTCGAGAACGCAGAAGCCTCTTCGGAGCCCCATGAAAACGGGACGCCTTTCCTGAGGAGCTGCGTAAGCGGCCTCGCTATGTGCGCAAAATGTTTCACGAAGCGTTGGAAGTAGGAACATAGTCCGTTAAACTGCGTATCTTCTTCGCAGATCGTGGAACAGGAAAGTTTTTGACGGCGCTGATTTTTGCCGGGTCTGGTTCTACCCCGTTGGCGTCCACTAAATAGCCAATTACTGTGATTTGATGGCGTCCAAAATAACATTTGAACGAGTTGAGCTGCAGGCCAGCGCGACGGAAAATTCCTAAGGTGGCTGAGAGGCGCTCTATATGAGTTTTAAATGTTGGTGAAAAGACGATGACGTCGTCCAAGTAGCACAAACAGGTAGACCATTGGAATCCTCTGAGCAAGGAATTTATCATTCGTTCAAAGGTGGCTGGAGCGTTACAAAGGCCTAAGGGCATGACCTTGAACTAATATAGGTCATCGGCGGTGATGAATGTTGTCTTTTCACGGTCCATTTCATCTACCTCTATCTGCCAGTAGCCGGAACTAAGGTTTATAGAGGAAAAATAGTGGGACCCTTAGAGGCGATCAAGCGCATCATCTATTCGTTGCAGAGGGTACACGTGTTTTTTTGGAAATTTTGTTGAGGTGCCTCCCTGTCCTTCCTCATTTATTCCTTCTCTTCCTCCTTTGTTGAGGTGTCGACAATCAATGCAGAAACGCCATGCACTGTCTTTATTGTGGAGTAGCACTGAAGGAGAAGCACAAGGACTGCAGGATGGCTCAATGATGTCCTTGCCGAGCATTTTGTCGACCTCAATTTGGATAATGTGACGCTCGACCGCCGACACCTGTTATGGACGCCTATGAATAGGATGCTCATTACGAGTATATGGCAGTGGGTCATACCAGTAGCTTTCCCGAACGCATGGCCACTGAGGTCAGAAACGTCGATATAAGACAGGAGAACCCGGTGGACCTCATCAGTCTACTTCAGCGTTAAGTTGGAAGCGATCAACGATGTAATGGCGCTGTCGGAGCAAGTGGCAAATCTATGTTGAGCGTGGGGGTCAGAAGGAGTGGCCATCGTGAAAACATCTACCGCATTGTCTCCTAAGGTGCAGAGCGACGCCAAAGAGGTCTCTTGTGGCAGCACTTGAGGTGTCAAGCTAAAGTTGACAACTGGGAGGCACGTAGAATTTCCTGCGACGAACAGAATGGTGTGCGCCTATGTAATGCGGCGGTTTATGAGCACATCGGTGATAGGGGTCAAAACATAGTCACCGCCGGTAACTGGTGGTATTGAGACGAGCTCTATGTAGGTCAGTGTCTGTGGAGGGAGGCACGCCTGTCCCGTTTTGCAGAGGCAACTCGGCCATTGTGCAAGATGTTCTGTTGCGGGCAAGTGTAGACGGAGCGTACTGCTCGAACAGTTTATGAGGGCAGAATGCATGGACAGGAAGTCGAGGACTAAGATTGCGTCATGGGGGCATTTTTCAAGGACAGTGAAGAGAACAACTGTTTGCCAATCCGCAATGCTCACACGAGTGGAGCACACTCCAACGATAGAGGCTATTCCGCCATCCGCCACACGGACGAACTGAGTGGTCGCTGGTGTGAGAACCTTCTTGAGCTTGCGGCGAAAATCACTCGTCATCACGGAAAGTTAAGCGCTGGTGTCGACAATAGCAGTGACATGTACGCCATCTTCTTGTACGTGTATAAGGTTCCGTTTTGTCGGTATCGTCAAGAAAGAATTCTCGGTCGGTCCGAGCGATGCAGCACCACTTCCAGGGGCTGCAACACTTAGTTTTTTATTGGGGAACCTCGTGGGAAGGCGGAGGAAGACGGTCGGGGGGGGGGGGGCTGTGGAGAACGACACTGGCGACGTTAAAGGGATGGAAAACGGGAGTAGCGGTGTTCAGTAGCAGGTTCCTTAGCAAAATGGTCGCGTCTGGCCTCATGGCGATAGGCTGGACGTGCATAGAAGGGACGAGAGGACAGTTGTGCAGGAGGACCCCAGCGACTTCTGCATTAGCGAGAAAGGTGCCCGATTCTGTGACACAAGAAGCAGAAGAGCTTGTCATCGTGTGTTCGCAATGCGGACGGATTACGGAACGTTGAAAGAGAGCCGGTCGGGAAGGGTCGTGCAGGTGTGTATTGGGGCTGTGTGATATGTTGTCGTGCGCGAAGCTTCAAAGTGCGCGCCATTCAAAGTGCGCGCCATACAAAGTGCGCGCTTGAAGCAGACAACGACGAAGGTAGCACGAGGGCTGAGTAGCGTGGCGGCGAAGGTACGAGAAGGAACGAGGAAGACGGGGCTCTCGACTCGGCCGTTGGGTTCCGGACCCGAGCCTAGTAACAGTCGAGCCCGGCCTACCTGCCACGTTCTACCTGCCACGGCCGTGCGTCGCTGACGTGCTGCGGCTTCAAGGCATCCTGTGCTTGAGGACACGCGGAGCTGTCGGGCTACGGGCACGAGTTCCAGCAGAGGTGTCCGGCCGGGACGCGGCCGGTGGTAGTGCCTGGTCTACCGCGCCAACTGGTCCACCTGGTCTACCGTGCGAGCAACGCGGAGCTGTCGGGCTACGGGCACGAGTTCCAGCGGAGGTGTCCGGCCTGTACGTGGTCGGTGGTGGTGCGTATACCCTTCAAGTTGCCGCCTCGTCTACCGTGCGAGCAACGCGGAGCTGTCGGGCTACGGGCACGAGCTCCAGCAGATGTGTCCAGCCGCGACGTGGCTGCGGGGGCGGAGCCTACCCATCAACTAGTCGCCTGGTTGACCGTGCGGACAACGCGAGCCAGCTCAAGACGTAGCAACGAACCTCGGTGAGACCGACCTCATGTCTTGTGTCCATGTTAAAAAGGAGGGACGGTTAGTTTAGGACTTTGATAGTTCACAGAGACAGTGAAGGATTCTTTAAATAGCCTGTCCATGTTATGTGTGTTCGTTTTTCGTGTGTATAAAGTGTGGCGTACAAACGGCCTCGTCTTTTCGTGGGAGTCTGGGGCGACGGCTCGGACACCCATTAACTAAGAACCTGCACGTTGCTATAACACCCACTGCAATGTAACACTGGCGTCCGCTGTGACAGGACGAGGCCATTTGTATCGCTTGAGTCAGGCTGACGATTAGTGAGGAAAAGATGAGCTCGACAGATTTAATGGCGTTGGCCATGCGCATGGGTTTGGAAGGTGCGGAATTGAAAACTTGGATTGATGAGCGAGAAGCTCGAGCTCGTGAGGAAAGGGCGGCAGAAAGAGAGGCGAAGAAGGAACAAATGCAGTTGCAATTACAAGTCGAGGAGCAGGCCCAAAGGACGATCCAATTGCGCCTTCAACTGACTCAGACTGAAACCGCCAGAGAGCCTGTCGGGGCAGACATAGGTCGATCATCAAGGGTGTCTTCCAACGTCAATCCTCATAATTTTATACCAGGATTTGATGAAAACCGGGATGACCTAGATGCGTACTTAAAAAGGTTCGAGAATGTGGCGACAGGGCAAGAGTGGCCTAGAGACAAGTGGGCCACGGCTCTGAGTTTGTGCCTAAGCGGAGAAGCGCTAAAAGTGTTTGGTCGCCTATCCCCTGAAGATGCACTTGATTACGAGAAAGTGAAACTGGCTCTATTTCAGCGATTTCGCCTCACAGCGGAAGGGTACCGTGAGAAGTTCCGGCACAGTAAGCCTCAAGAGGGAGAAACCGGCCGGCAGTACGCTGCACGATTAATGAGTTTTTTCGACCGATGGGTGGAAATGTCGAAAGTAGACAAAGAATACGCGTCAGTTCGTGACCTGATTGTAGCTGAACAGTTCATCAGTAAGTGTCATGATCGAGTGGCGCTCTTTTTGCGTGAAAAGAATTGCCGTAAACTTGAAGAAATGGCTGAAGCGGCAGATCAGTTTTTAGAGGCACAGCGACAGTCTAACCTGCTTGTTTTCCGAGAAAAGGCTGAAAACGGCATGGCTGTGAAAAGTGGGAGCACGACCTCAAAACCTTCAGTGCAATGTTTTGTTTGCAACAAAATCGGCCATAAAGCCTCAGATTGTCGCGCTCGGACGAAGCAAACTTACTGTGGGCATTGTCGTAGGGCAGGACACGATACCCAAGTTTGCACCAAGAAACCCGCCACGTATAAAAAGGCTTCATGTATATTGTCCGAAGAGAACTCTAAAGACAATGATAACGCATCCGGCGGCGGGCCCGAGAATAACGTGTCGGGGGCAGTAAACACGCAACAAATGGCAACGAAATATCAGATGCCAGTTCTCCAGGGTCTCCTATTTGGTAAGCCTGTCTCTGTTCTTCGGGATACAGGAAGTAACACGACGGTTGTGCGACGTTCCCTCGTGCCCGACGAAGTGCTGACAGGAGCTATGACGACAGTATTTTTAGCCGATGGGAGCAGAATAAAAGTTCCCGAAGCAAAAGTGGAGATATTTTCGCCCTATTTTTCTGGCACGGTGATCGTTAAATGCATGACTTCCCCATTGTATGACGTCATCGTGGGAAACGTGCCAGGATCCCGTGATCCCAATGATCCAGATAGCAGGTGGAGCGAGGGACTGTCGGAAAGGAAGACGAAGTCTAAAAGCGTCAAGGAGAGATTAGGGGTGATGAAAGCAGATCGCTACGAGAGACCAATGATCAGCGTAGTCAAGAATTCAAGTACTTCGTTGGATTCGGTGAAAGCAACCGCTTTGAATATCAACCAACGAATCTTCAAGATTGAGCAGGCGGAGGACAAGAGCCTAGATCTCTGTAGGAACAAAGTTGGGCAGGTGTTTTTTGGGAGAGGATCGACAGAATATTCGTTTGTTATGCAAAAGGGAGTTTTATATCGCCATTATTGGTTATCCTCCGGCAAGATAGTACAGCAGGTAGTTGTTCCTCGCAAACTGCGGAGCCAAGTACTGCAGCTAGCTCATGAAAGTCTGATGGCGGGCCATCAAGGCATCAAGAGGACAATTGACCGAGTACTAGGATCATTCTATTGGCCAGGAGTTCAGGAAGAAGTAAAGAGATACGTGCGATCCTGTGACATTTGCCAAAGAGCATATCCAAAAGGTAAAGTGGGCAAGGCGCCTCTGGGCGTAATGCCGTTGATCGACACCCCCTTCGAGCGAGTGGCAATCGATATTATCGGTCCTTTAAAACCTGTGTCGAGAAACGGAAACCGCTACATATTGACCATGGTGGACTTCGCCACGCGCTACCCGGACGCGGTGGCCCTGCCAGCAATCGATTCGGCGACAGTAACAGAGGGCCTGGTGGAGATGTTCTCACGCGTAGGATTCCCGCGTGAAATTCTATGTGATCAAGCATCTTGCTTTACTTCCGAACTGATGAAAGAAGTCAACGAGTTACTGGCCATTAAGCACCTCAGTTCTACACCTTACCATCCTATGTGTAACGGGTTGGTGGAACGATTTAACGGTACGTTAAAACAGATGTTGCGGAAGCTCTGCCAGGAGGAACCAAGATCCTGGGATCGGTTGCTTGCCCCACTCCTTTTTGCCTATCGTGAAGTGCCTCAGACCAGCACGGGATTTTCTCCCTTCGAACTTATTTACGGGCGTGACGTCAGAGGACCACTTAGTTTGTTAAAAGAATTATGGATTGGAGAACACATCGGCGACGAGGCGAAGACAACTTACGGATATGTATTGGATCTGCGAGATCGTCTTGAAAAAACACTGCAGTTGGCTCATGAGAACTTGACACGAGCAAGAAAATCACAGAAGCAATACTATGATCAGCGAAGCACGAAACGTCAGCTTGAAGTAGGCGACCGGGCCCTTATTCTACTCCCTACTACGGAAAATAAATTACTCATGCAATGGAAAGGACCTTTTAAGGTCACAGGGAAAAAGGGCAGTCATGACTACTGGTTGGACTTGGGACGTGACACCAAGTTGTTCCACATCAACATGTTAAAGCGTTACGAGGATCGCGAACCGGAGAGGTTTACACAAACAGCGTCATTCGTAGTGATGGAAGAAGAGGAGGCAGATTCACCTATACCAGTTTACACTATTGACCAAGGGACTGGGGTGGAGACAATTAATATAGGTGAAGGGCTGGCTGAAGAGGAAGCTGCTGAGCTCCAGCGGATTCTGACCAAATACCAAGATGTGTTTTCCGAAATGCCAGGAAAGACCAATTTGCTGGAATGCCCGCTTCGACTGACAACACCGGATCCGATTTGCACTCCGCAGTACCCACTACCACTGGCGATGAAAGAAGTGGTTGAAAAGGAAGTTCGAGATATGCTCAAGCTCGGGGTGATTGAGCGATCCAATTCGCCATACAATTCCCCCTTGGTGCTAATTAAGAAGCCAGATCAAACTTATCGGACATGCATAGACTTTCGTCGCATCAACGAGGTGTTGATATCAGATGCGGAACCCATACCACGGACGGATATGATGTTCGCAGAGGTTGGGACCAAGAGGTTTTTCTCGAAATTCGATCTTACCAAAGGATACTGGCAAGTTCCACTGGAACTGGAGTCGAGATCGGTAACCGCATTTTCAACTCAGACCGGACATTACCACTTTATCTACATGCCATTTGGAATCAAAACTGCGTCTGCAGTGTTCACGCGTTTGATGAGAACACTTCTCCAAGGCCTCCCGAACGTAGCGCATTATATCGACGATGTTCTCATCGCTACTATGACATGGAAAGAGCATTTAGACACATTGCAGCAATTCCTGCACAGAGTGAGAGAAGCAGGATTGACTATCAAACCCCAGAAATGCGAAATCGCTATGACTTCCGTCGTATTTTTAGGCCATCGTTTAGGAGGAGGGACCATCCGAGCAGTGGATAGTACTGTCGAGAAGATTGCCAATGCACAAAAACCTCAAACAAAGAAGCAGCTTCGATCGTTTCTTGGATTGGCGGGATATTACCGCGATATGATTCCCCATTATGCGGAGAAAGCTCAGCCTCTCACCGAACTAACTAGGAAAAAGGAGAGAAATAAGATTTGTTGGAATCCTGAAAGAGAGGCAGCATTTGAAACACTTAAGCAAGCCCTTGCTTCTGGACCAATTGTAAAGGCTCCTGATCCGGAGCGAAGGTTTGTACTTCGGTCGGACGCATCTGACACCTGCATCGGAGCGATATTAATGCAGGAACATGACGGATTGTTACACCCTGTATCTTATGCAAGCCGCCAGTTGCTGCCCCGGGAAAAGAATTACTCTACCATAGAGAGGGAGTGTTTGGCATTGGTATGGGCGGTACAGAGGTTTCACATTTTTTTGTATGGGAACCAGTTTGTTGTACAAACAGATCACCAACCTCTACAGTACTTAGCCCGAGCCAAACACTTGAACAGTAGGGTCCTAAGATGGAGCCTGGCATTGCAAGAATACTCATTTAGCATTCAGCATATAAAAGGGTCGGAGAATACCGGTGCGGACTTCATGAGTAGATTGTGAGCCAAGAGTTCGGACTTCATGCACTGTGATATTGGGTGTTGGACACTCAAAGTATGTCAGTGTATTTAACGGTGTTCTTGTGTGTTTAGTAAATATTGGACCTCGACATGTGAACTATACAGAGGACATATACAGTGAAGGGGTTTACAGACCGCGCACGTGTCAGCAGTTTTTTTTTTAAAAAAAAAAAAAAACTCATTTAAGGGGGGGCTTTTGTGATATGTTGTCGTGCGCGAAGCTTCAAAGTGCGCGCCATTCAAAGTGCGCGCCATACAAAGTGCGCGCTTGAAGCAGACAACGACGAAGGTAGCACGAGGGCTGAGTAGCGTGGCGGCGAAGGTACGAGAAGGAACGAGGAAGACGGGGCTCTCGACTCGGCCGTTGGGTTCCGGACCCGAGCCTAGTAACAGTCGAGCCCGGCCTACCTGCCACGTTCTACCTGCCACGGCCGTGCGTCGCTGACGTGCTGCGGCTTCAAGGCATCCTGTGCTTGAGGACACGCGGAGCTGTCGGGCTACGGGCACGAGTTCCAGCAGAGGTGTCCGGCCGGGACGCGGCCGGTGGTAGTGCCTGGTCTACCGCGCCAACTGGTCCACCTGGTCTACCGTGCGAGCAACGCGGAGCTGTCGGGCTACGGGCACGAGTTCCAGCGGAGGTGTCCGGCCTGTACGTGGTCGGTGGTGGTGCGTATACCCTTCAAGTTGCCGCCTCGTCTACCGTGCGAGCAACGCGGAGCTGTCGGGCTACGGGCACGAGCTCCAGCAGATGTGTCCAGCCGCGACGTGGCTGCGGGGGCGGAGCCTACCCATCAACTAGTCGCCTGGTTGACCGTGCGGACAACGCGAGCCAGCTCAAGACGTAGCAACGAACCTCGGTGAGACCGACCTCATGTCTTGTGTCCATGTTAAAAAGGAGGGACGGTTAGTTTAGGACTTTGATAGTTCACAGAGACAGTGAAGGATTCTTTAAATAGCCTGTCCATGTTATGTGTGTTCGTTTTTCGTGTGTATAAAGTGTGGCGTACAAACGGCCTCGTCTTTTCGTGGGAGTCTGGGGCGACGGCTCGGACACCCATTAACTAAGAACCTGCACGTTGCTATAACACCCACTGCAATGTAACAGGCTGGTAGTCAGTGCAGGGAGGCGGTGAGATAGAGTGAAATCCCAGGCTGGTGGTTTCCCGCCAGACGACTGCTTGATAGAGAGGCAACGCAATTGGAGGAGAGGGGTCAGGGGTCGTTGGTCCCACCTTAGCTGGATCAGCTGCTTCAAGTTCCCACCTGACGAGTCGCTTGAAGTTGTCAAAGGTGTCTGGTGTATGATATGTCTCGATACACGAGGACGTCGCAGTGGTGTTCGAAAGGCGGTGGAACTGATGGGAGATGCGCCTGCTTTTAGCTTGTTGGAACCGGTGGCATTCTAGAATGATCGCATCAACAGATGACACATTGTTGAATACATACAGGTTGAACGCATTGTCGGCGATACCTTTTAGGCTATGCGCAACTTTTTCAGGCTAGGACATGTTTTGTCAGCTTGGCGGAATAGTGAGCGAAGAGCCTGATTGTAACCGATGTGGGGCTCCATGGAAGATTGTGCGCGCGTCGACAACTCATTTTTCGCAGCTTCACGACGACTAGAAGTGTTGCCAAAAAGCTCGCGGATCTTTTCCTTGAAGCTGTCCCAGCTTTTTATGTCATGCTCGTGGTTGTCAAACCAAACACGAGAATTTCCGTCGAGATAAAAGATGACGTTTGCGAGCATATGTGTGGGATGCCACCTGTACGTGGCGCTGACGCGTTTGTAATGGCGTAGCCACTGGTGGACGTCGGAACCCTCGAGGCACGAGAACACACCGGGATCTTTGAGCGTGGGAAGCGTGATGACGTGGTGTTTACAACAATGAACAATTAGTAGTAATCCGTGCGTACGACAATTGTCTTCAAGATACATCCTACTGCATTATATTTGCAGTTACGAAAAAGAACTTGTAACGCATTCGACGATGGTACTAGCGCAATTACTTCCATCAGATATTTTCAGTATACCTTTATTATTATAATAAAGATGTCTTCACACATTGAAATTTGTTGGCTACAGTAAACTTTATTGTCACTAATGGCAGATTTGGCACATTACTTACAATTTAATATTGTTCAATTGACGCATGAAAATGATACGCCATTTGAGTCATATAGAAAACTGTGATCATAGTAAAGATCAGGATCCCTGAAGCGAGCGAAGTTCACTAGATTATGTACACGTACGTACAGCCAGTGCAGTGTACACGAAAATTGTCACTGTAATATATCAATTGATACTGCGTCCTAAGGGTTATGCTGAGGTTTTTCCATCAAACTTGCAGCGCCGGAACTTTTTTTAGCACGTTAGGGCCTCTATTTTGTTTCTAAGAAACTATTCTTGATAAAAAAATTGTCACAGGTCCCATGTATAGCGAGCATCAATAATTTGCGAAGCACGAATGAGAAATGTTGATATGTCACTTTCAGATCAGCACAGCGTTACGAAGTGGAGGTAAATGATGCAGTACATAACGTCCGTGTCATGATTATTATGTTTGGATGTGTCGTTTACCTTCATCATCGATTCACATCACGTGATACGATACTTAGTATATGTGAAGCTAGCGAAACGGGCACGAGCACCCTATGAGCATGGTATGTTGTCATAAATTTACATGACCAGAGTGTCCAGATAATCATGTTTGCACCAGTCATATATTTCATCGTCCATTGACGTCAAGTAACACCAAATTTGGCATATGCGGACCTAGCAAAACGGCTGCGCGTGCATCAGGAATGATCCAATATCCTCAAATGTTATGTTGACGCACGCGCACGCTGTGCACATCGACGCTACGTTAGCGAAACGCGAGCACTCTATAGTCTCACGCCAGGCGCGACCAGCGTCCGTCAGCGCGGCCCAACGGCAACCGGCGCAAAATGCGACATGCTGCATTTCACACCGATGCCACAGAGTAACATCACTCTATGCCTATGTGTTACCCAGAGAGAGAGAGAGAGAGAGAGAGAAATAACGTTTATTGCACCCGTCTAGAATGACGGGGGAGGAGGCTTCGGCCTCTGCCCCCAATCATCCCCCTAGCCATCGGCCGGAATGCCTTGGGACTCAACGGCGGTTAGGGCGAGACCGATGACGTGACGCTGTTCTTCGGCGTCACGGCTATGTAATAAGGCCTCCCGGGATTCTACGTTTCTATTTGCATCATTGTAAGATGGGCAGGTTCATACCTATGCACTAAACCCGCAGTGCTGTTGCAGTGCGCACATCTGGTGTTAACACTTCTGGGTGCCATTTACTGTACAGGTGAGGGTTTGGAAACACCCCGGTTTGCAATTTTCGCCACATAGTTTGCTCCTTTTTGCTCAGCTGTTTAGCTGCCTCTAGATAAATCTTACGGTGGACTTTATAGTGTGCGGTGATTTGCTGAAACGTTCTTAGTTCATCTCGTGTGGAGAGGGGCTGCTCGCGCGAAGGCGGCGGGTCAGCGTCGATCGACCGGAAAGTGAGCCTTCGGGCGATCGCGTGCGCCTTCTCATTCCCCTTCAGACCTTGATGGGCCGGGGACCATACTAGTGAGATCAGCTCTGCGAGTACTGGTCCTTGTCTTAGAATTTTGGCGGCTGTAGCAGAGATCCTGCCTACACCGTAGTTTTTAATGGCTGACTTAGAGTCGCTAACAATCACTCGTGTGCCTTTTTGAGCTATTGCCAAAGCAATCACAAGCTATTCTGCCTCTGTGGTGGTTGTGTTCTTAGAAGTGCAGCACGACACCAGGACCCCGCTCTCGCGAACCACTACCGCTGTGTGTGCTCCCTTTCTTTCGTATTCTGCAGCGTCCGTGTAAAGAACGCCAGATCGACCTTCAAGTTTCGCCTGCGGGGCTACAGCTCTAGCTTTGCGTCTGCCTTCATGAAACGCCGGATGCATGTTTTTCGGCAGCGGTATAATTTTCAGTCTTGCCCTAGTTGATTTAGGTATGCTAGTGGTCCGTCTAAAACACTCCGTGGGCTCGAACCCCAAGCGCTCCATGATTTTCCTCCCGGTTCTACTTCTCAGAAGTCTTTGGTGCTGTGACATCATGGCGGCTTCTATTAGCTCATCTAAAGTGTTGGGGACACCCAGCCCACGAAGTTTAACCGTAGGTGTTCGGGGGAAGCCCTATCGCCGTCTTGATGCCTTTCCTTATAATGGCTTCAATTTTATCTTTTTTCTGCAGAGGCATGACACGAAACTTAAGCGACGTCAAGAACATAATTACAAGCTTCTTTCCTGTAGAAATATGTTTGCGGGAAACGAATATGGGACCAAGAACACCAAAACACTAAATGGTTACACTGTTACACGTCCCGACAGCTCGCAAGGGAGTCGGCCTTCGGGCGGTGTCGCCATTGTTGTTCAAAGTGATAGCGGTAAGAGAAGTTATAGTTGAAAGCTGCATTGCAACGACTCCAGTCACCAATTTATCACACGAAACTATGACCATTTCCTCGATATACATTCCACCTTACACATTTTGCCGCAGAAGTTTTAGAAATGATTGCGGAACAGCTACCTAATTGCAGGATTTTTCATAGCACGCATATTAAGGGGTAGTATTAAGACAGACACCAGAGGGCAAGTAGTTGAAAATTTTATTTTAACAATGCGTGGCTTAAAACAATAAATAGCCATAATACTGCTCTTCAGGCACAGTTACCAAGATTTGATGGGATTCAGCACTGTGCTCTAGCTCGCTGTTTGCTGATTTTACATGGGAAACAATAAGTAACCCTTACGGCAGTGATCATCTACCGTAGGTTGTAAAACTAACCCTACCACTTTCGACTGTATGCTCTCGACCACCGCGTTAGAAGCTTCACCAAGCTAACTCACCTGTGTTTAAACAGAAAGCTTATCTACAGGGCCAATTCTCTGAACACCTAACAATAACAGAAATAAACGTCAAGTTCACCGGTTGCATACTGTCTGTAGCAGAGAAACCTACTCCCAATCTTCAAAACTAGTGCGAAGAAAGCTATAGCCACGGTGTAAAAGTGAGTGTTGAAAAGCAAAAAAAGCTACAAAATAAAGCATGGTGCATTTTCCGTAGGTACCCAAAATGTGACAACCTCCTCGCATTCAAACAATCTAAAGCGAAAACACGATATATTCGTACAGATGCAGAAAAATCGTCCAGGTAAAAGTTAATATCTACAATCAATAGCACAAGCCCATTGAACAAATCGTGGAACTAGGTTAGAAATTTCAGCGGTGACTACTCCTAATACGCAGTACTCCTAATACGCAGTACCCATGCGTACATCCCAGGCGCACAGACATCTCTAGAGGAGCAGACGGACATTTAAGGCGAACACACTTACACTATAACCAGTTCCGCGAATTACACGCCAACTTTCCTGGCATACAAACCGACAACCGAAAAACAAAAACTACAAGTAACCGGTGGCCAAGATGAACGGTACAGCGCTCCCTTGACACTCGAAGAGTTACACACTGTGCTTTCGACGGGAAAAAAGCCAGCAGTAGGGCCAGACAGAATTCCTTACGCAATGCTCGCGCACCTTTCGCAAGCTGCCGCGCAAGCATCATAAAGTTCTTTAACGTGATTTGGAGAACTAGCAAAATGCACACAAAATAAATGGCAACAATAGTGTCATTTTTGAGAACTGGATAACCACCGACTTCACCGGGTAGCTAAAGGTCTATAGCACTTACACGCTGCTTGGCTATATCATACGAAAGCGTTATAAACATAAGACTACCATACACCCTTCAAATAGACAAACTACTCGATGATCATCAGTGTTGGTATAAGAAAGGCCATTCAACGATTGATCATCATCTTCGTCTCGAACACACAAACGTGAGACATTCTTAGATAGGCAACACTGCCTAGCAGTGTTTTAAATGCGCAGCATTTCTTAGCAAACTTCGGTGACATTTAGCGTATCTATCTATCTATCTATCTATCTATCTATCTATCTATCTATCTATCTATCTATCTATCTATCTATCTATCCATCCATCCATCCATCCATCTATCTAGCCGCCGATGGCTTTTGGCCCTGCTGGCCGTTTCGATAATGGTATCAATAGCAAACTTCGCATGGCATAACATCACTGTATGGCGTGCATATTTGACTAGGCATAAGATGAAAGTTATGACATGTATGTCATGGTTTTCATTCCATATTCCCGCTGCTCTTGTGGTGGTTTCGTTCACATGACACGTTGCAAAACTGGTACAGTATGTTATGATTGCTTGTCAAACGCAAGCAACAGACCCAAAAATGAAAATCATGACATGCATGTCATTTAACAACATGCCTACATGCCATGCTCATAATGTGCTCGTGGCCGTTTTGCTAGCGTCACCTTTACCAAATTCCCTATTACGGTGCGTGAATGGATGACGAAGGTATGCGACTGGTGCAAACATGATAATCATGAGATGCGTGCCATGTACCAACCTGACTACTGGCCATGCTCGTGATGCACTGGCGGCCGTTTCGCTAGCTTCACATGTACGAAATTCTGTATTACGTGACGCCAATGGACACATCCGTAAATGAGACAACCAAACATGATAATCACGACATGCGTGTCATGTAACAACATGACTAATTGCCACACTGATGTTGCGCTCACGGCCGTTTCACTAGCTTCACATATGCCAAACCTGGTATTACGTGGCGCGAATGAATGACAAAGATGCGTGACTGGTGCAAGCATGATAATCATGAGATTCATGTCATGTGAGATTATGACTACATGCCACAGTCTCGGCGCCAATACATTACGACGTGACACGGTGCGCGTGCTTGCCGGCGTTCATTTGGTCACGTCACGCCAGCGTTGCCACGCCAAGCGCCGGTCCTGGCGTATACTTACAGGTGCGCGCCGCGCAGCCTTGCTTTGATGCATGCGCGTTCTAGCGCGTCCGGCGTCCCTCCGTCATGAAATAAGGGAGACGCAGTGCTGTCTGGGTAACGCATCGGCGCAAAATGCAGCATGTCGCATTTCACGCCGGTTTCCTTCGGGCCGCGCCGACGGACGCTGGTCGTGCCTGGCGTCAAATTATACGTAGTTCACGTTTGGCTACTGTGGCGTCGCTGTGCCCAGCGTGCGCACGCGTGAACGCTACATTGGAGTATATTAGGCCCTTCCCTTACTAAAATGGACTTTAAGTTTCAATTAACCATTTGCGGGAAAACCACTGCGCATGAGGAGTAACCGCACAGGTAGCGTTCCTGTACAGGCGTTTTGGTTTTGGTTGGAAAACATCAGCCTGGCGTTCCATCAATATGACCCGTAGTAACGGCGAACACTACCGTTTTCACGCAAACACTGTACCTCACAGACGGTGCACAAGCCGTCCTCACTGAACCTATAGTTAATCGACAGACATTTCAAGGTTCAACTTCAAGTGTATTACATAATGTTCTTCTTAAAAGAGCAGGCGTAATGAGCCTGGCGAACCGTCGAGGTAGCGGAGTGCAGGTATCACCTCACTTGGTTATTTCTCAGGCTGAAACGCGAGAAATTCTTGTTTTACACCGTGTATACAAACGTCAACAGAATGTTGTTCTCCTTTACTTTCTTGTTTCAGTAACAGGCATGCGTTTTTGGTCCTAAAGCAACAAAACAAGCGCATTTAAACCGCTAAACTCTGCATTGAGCGTGTTAGTTGACGAAGATGTTTTCCAACCAAAAGCGAAGCTTTCCTGTTTACACGACAGGGGCGCTCACTTTTCCGCAAATGGTCAATTGACCATGAACCGAGGCCTTTTTGACTCAATAAATGGTCAATTATACGGCATCTTCCGATGAGTGCACTCAATGTAAATTTAATTGATATGAGGTACAAAAAAGCAAATTTACTCTCACTCGTTACAATTTTAATTGACATGCATTAAGAAATGTTCAATTGAACCGCAGTCACTACAGTTTTAATTGATATGCGTTAAGCATTGTTCAACTGAACCGCATTCACTACACATTTAATTGATGCGTTAAGAAACGTTAAACTTTACCACCGTCACTACACGTTTAATTGACGTAGTACTAATTACTCTCAATGAGGGATAGCTGATGATGGATGTTCACACCTATAGCTGCATCAATATGGGGCGCCCAACGCACAAAACGTGGTTGTGTGTGTGTATGTGCGTGTTCTGCTGTTTATTTGCGGGTATATTTCTGCAAGATGCATTCGTCATTATGGCACCTGCATCATGCATACAGTTGCAGCACTCCGGGAAGCAGCAATGTATTACATAAAACTGTACGCAAGGAAATGTTTTCAATTACTAGCTGTCCGATTCAAGTGTTTCTCAATTGCGTGCATGGATATTTATCTCATACACACTAGCGTGTAGCAGTTGAGAGTGGTAGAGGCATTTTCTTCATTGACGCGACAAAATTTGCTTTCTGGTATAAGCAAAAGTAATGTTCATTCGTTGTTTATAGCGACGCAGATTCTGTGCATTGAGAGACAGGGCCTTTATATTTATTTATTTCGTATTATTTTATTTTTATTATAATTATTTATTCAATAAAGGTATGCTAAACACGTGGAGAAGACGAATCATGGTACCAGTTTTCCGCGGAAAGAATGCAGATTCGCCGCGTCTTTCAAAGGTCAGGTCCTTTTCCTCCTGCTGTCGACTCGTGTGGGGGATATTAGTGGACTACGGAATGCGCACTCCAGTGTTCGAAATCTCGGCGGTCTTCAACAACTCAAGTGTCTTACAACTTCAAGTGCACTATGACCTACCTCAAAGCGCTATTCGCTTCCGAGGTTGTTATACATTACTTTCGCTTTCTGCAGATTTCTATCTATCTTCGTGCAGAGCCGCCTATGACTTTTAGCATTCCTGGCCGTTTGAATAACGGTATCGATGCCAAACTTCGTATGGCAAAACAAGATTGTATGAAGAACATATCTGACTAGTCATAGCATGAAAATCATGATATGTATGTCATGACTGTCATGACTTACATTTCAGGGTCCTGCAGCTCTTGCGGTGGTTTCGTTCACATGGCACGTTGCAAAACTGGTATGGTATGTAATTATTGCAAGGCGAACAGAAGCGACAGACCCTAACATGAAAATCATGACATGCGTGTGATGTAAAAATATGCCTACATGCCACGCTCATGATGTCGCGGCCGTTTCGCTTGCGTCATATATACCGAATTTGGTATTGCAGTACGTGAATGAATAACGAAGGTACGTGACTGGAGAAAACATCATAATGATGAGATGTGTATAATGTAACAACTCGAATACATGCTACACTCATGATGTGCTCACGGCTGTTTCGCTAGCTTCACATACACCAAATTTTGTATTACGGGACGTGAATGAATGGCGAAGGTGTGATACTGACATATTTAAAATTACACATCAACGTTTCTCAATCGTGCTTCCTATTTCATCGATCCCCGCTGTACGCGATTCCGCCAACTTTTTTCTTTCTTTCTTTGCAATAATGTTCTTTCGCTGCAGTTATTCCACTGTTTCAAGCTGCCAGGAACGTTCTACGATTCTTTTGTTCTGTATGCCTTGAGAATAATCACTTTATCACGTCATTCGCATACCGCGGATGTGCAGACTTTCTTTCAGACTTGTCATCTAGACAGATGAGACTGTGAATCATAGGGCGAAAGCTAAAGCCATAATTCATAAGTGAGTGTGCAAAAGCAAAAAAAGTACAAAAGAATGCATGGTGCAACTTCCGTAGGTACCCCACTTGTGACAACCCTTTCGCGTTCAAACAAGCTAAAGCAAAAGCACGATACATTCTTAGAGATGCAGAAAAATCCTCCTGGCAGAAGTAAATGTCTACATTCAATAACACAACCCCATCCAACAAAACGTGAAACGAGGTTAGAAAATTCAGCGGCGACTACTCCTCATACGCAATGCGCATATTTACAAACTCCGGCGCACAGACATCTCTAGAGAGGCAGGTGGACATTTTAGGTGAACACCTTTACACTATATCCAGTTGTGACAGTTACACGCCATCATTTCTGGCATACAGACAACCGAAAAACAAAAACTACCAGTAACCGGTGGCCTAGATGAGCCGTAAAACGCTTCTTTGACACTCGAAAAGGAAAAAAAAAACTGAGCTTTCGGTGGGAAAAAAGACAGCAGTCGCGCCAGACAGAACTCATTACGCAATGCTAGCGCACCTATTGCAAGCTGCCGCGCAAGCATTAATAAAGTTCTTTAACGATATTTGGAAAACTGGCAAAATGTTCACAAAATGGAAAATGGCAACCATTGTGCCATTTATGAAAACTGGAAAACCACCGACTTCGCCGGGTAGCTATAGGCCCATAGGACTTAAAAGCTGCATGGCGAAATCATACGAAAGCATAATAAACATAAGCCTAACACACATCCTTGAAATAGACAACCTCCTCGATGATCATCAGTGTTGGTATAAGAAAGGCCATTCAACGATCGATCATCTTGTTCGTCTCGAACACACAAACGTGCGATATTCTTACATAGGCAACACTGCCTAGCAGTGTTTTAAAGGCGAAGCATTTCGTAGCAAACTTCGGTGACACTTAGCGTGTCCGTCCATCCGTCCGTCCGTCCGTCCGTCCGTCCGTCCATCCATCCATCCATCCATCCATCCATCCATCTATCTATCTATCTATCTATCTATCTATCTATCTATCTATCTATCTATCTATCTATCTAGGCACCTATGACTTTTAGCTCTGCTGGCTGTTTCGACAATGGTATAAATACCAAACTTGGTGTGGCATAACATCAATGTATGACACGCATATTTTAACAGTCATAACATAAAAGTCATGACATGTATGTCATGAATGTCATGGTTTTCATTCAATAGTTATGCTGCTCTTGTGATGGTTTCGTTCACATGACACATTGCAAAACTGGTACAGTATGATATGATTCCATGGCAAACGCAAGCGATAGACCGTAAAATGAATATCATGACATGCATCTCATGTAACAACATGACTACATGCCACGCTCATGATGCGCTTGTGGCCGTTTTGCTAGCGTAACCTATACCAAATTTACTGTTACGGTACGTAAATGGATTAAGAAGGTATCCGCCTTGTGCAGACATGATAATCATGACATGCGTGCCATGTAACAACATGACTACAGGCCATACTCATGATGCGCTGGCAGCCGTTTCACTAGTTTCGCATGTACAAATTTCTGTATTACGTGACGCGAATAGACGACATCGGTAAATGACACTTCAAACATGATAATCATGACATGCGTGTCATCTTACAACATGACTAAATGCCACATTGATGTTGCGCTCACGGCCGTGTCGCTAGCTTCGCATATGCGAAATTTCGTATTACGTGACGCGAACGAATGACGAAGGCGTGTGACGGGTGCAAACATGATAATAAAGAGGTGCGTGTCATGTGAGAACATGACTACAAGCCACAGTCACGGCGCCAATACATTTTAACGTAATGCGGTGCGAGGGCTTGCCGGCGTTCATTTTGTCGCGTGACGCTGGCGTCGCCACGCCAAGCGCCGGTCCTGGCGTATACTTACAGGTGCGCGCCGCGCAGCCTTGCTTTGATGCATGCGCGTTCTAGCGCGTCCGGCGTCCCTCCGTCATGAAATAAGGGAGACGCAGTCCTGTCTGGGTAACGCATCGGCGCAAAATGCAGCATGTCGCATTTCACGCCGGTTTCCTTCGGGCCGCGCCGACGGACGCTGGTCGTGCCTGGCATCAAGAAAAAAATAAACTCTAGTCTTCAGCTTTGCGGTATAAAAACTTGAAACGTAGTTCTCAAACAAGCTTCACAGTATTAGCAGCCAGTTACACCCGTGTGAAGTGAAAGTTTGTGATGGCCGCTTTGCGCTTGTTGTCTATCCCTTCATACGGCACTTCTATGTTCACAATCGCTCACCGGGGTCACACGCGTGGCTCGTGCTTGTCATCTGATTTTTCTTGCCCTGATTTCGGAGAAAGTAAGGGACGTCACTTACGCAGACTATCTGCTCAAAAGTGAAGAAGCTACTCCGCTGCATGTGATGCAATTTTTACGGTACGTTGACATTTGTGCTGGCGGCACGGCTGTTCATCAGACCCAACATCGCAACCTTCCAGCGGAAAAATGGACACCTCGCTTACATGCAAGACTCCAGCGCAGCTTCCTTTCTGCAAACTACAGAAACGGACGCCGTAGACTTGATTTGTGATCAACATTCACTGCATTTGCTGGATCTGCAAACCACGTGCCTCACTTGATTATTTTGGAGGTAAGTTTGTTATTTTCTTATTTGCTTCATACGTTCTATGCGTAAGTTAGGAAAACCGAAAACTTTTTATGCGTAGGATGTTAGAATATTCAAATGCGTAATTGTTCGGGTGTACATATTTAGCCCTCCTCTCCAAAATACTTTATTGGCACTCCACCAGCTAGATGATCCTAGTCGTCTCTATAGTCATTGTGGTAAAAATATACAAAGATGCTAACAGATCTGTGTTTTGCTTCTTGGATTGAACAATATATAGAACACCGTGCATCACTGTGTACGTGCGTGTGTGGTATTATTAGTATGAATTGTGTACCCGTGTCCTAATTCGTGATTATCACCTTGTTTATACCTTGTTGGGGGGATTGAACGTGTTTCCAATTGAAATAACGTAAGCGACCAGAAATTGTCGCCCGGGTGAGTTTTCAATGCTCACCCCTATTTTATTTCTAGCAACCGCTTAAAGAATGAACTGATAGCAGTTAATTCAGTACCACTTCTGAAACAAAATAGTCAATTGGCAAATTTTCAAGACATGTAAGCGTGAATATTCGAAAATTGCATAACACGCTTGCTTATTGATGATTTTGACTGAACACAATAAGGGTTGAATATACACTTCCCTAAATTGTTTTAATTGACACTCGGTAGAGAAAGTCACCGGCTGGTCAAAAATTTCTCTTGACTCGCTTAAAAGACGCTCAATTCGTCCGCAAAAATTGATATTCAACAGAAACACCTTTGGCCTATATCCTTGTGCAACTCAATAGGAAAACTCAATAGACGCTTAGTTTAAACACAGTACCTCCTATGGAGAAAAGTCAATTTAGCCTCCATTAACTCTCTATAACAATTTTTGTAAGGGTTCATGTTGCGGTCGCAGCCTTTTTGCTAGCTCCACATATACCAAATTGGCTTTTACGTGAAGTCAATGGATGACGAAATATATGACTGCTGCAACCAAGATAATCCTGACGCTCGTGATATGTAAGAACATGGCAACATGCCACGCTCATAGCCTGCTTGCGGCCGTTTTGCTAGCTTCACGTATACTAAATTTAATAGCACGTGACGTGAATAGATGACGAAGGTAAATGTCACATCCAAACACCATAATCATGTAACGGAAGTTATGTACGGCATCATTTACCTCCACCTCGTTACGCTGTGCCGAACTTAGAAGGACATATCCACATTTCTCATTCGTGCTTCGCATATCATCGATTCCCGCTGTACGTGGAATCTGCCAGTTTTTTCTTTCTTTCTTTGAATTTTTGTGCTTTCGCTGCAGTTATTCAACTAGTCCAAGCTGTCAGGCACTTTCTTGCGATTCTTTTGTTCTGTATGCCTTGACAATGATCGCTGTATCACGTCTTCCGCATACCACAGATGTGCATACTTTTCTTCAGACTCGTCGTCTAGACGGCTGAGACAGTGATTCACATGGCTGGTACCGATTTGATGGTGATTGATTGATATGTGTGATTTAACAATCCATAACCATGATATGTATATGAGAGGCGGCGTAGTGGAGAGCTCCGGAAACTTCGATCACATGGGGTACTTTAACGTGCCCCAAATCTGACAACACGGGCCTACAGCATTTCCGCCTCCATCGAAAATGCAGCCGCCGCAGCCGGTATTCAATCCCGCGACCTGCAGGTCAGCAGCCGAGTACCTTAGCCACTAGGCCCCCGTGGTGGGGCTGGCTGGTACTATTGGCCCGTGTTATTTTGAACAGTATTTTCGTACTTGCTAGCTTGCAAACTTTGATTTCTCCCCTCTTTGCTGTTTCAGTATTTCTTACGAAAATTTGACGCTGTTATTGCTGGCAAGTCGGATCTGTTATTAGCTGCATTAAAAGCATTCCTCAAAATGTCAACAGAAGCCCCTCAAATGATAGACGATAAAGTATCGATTTCTAAGACTCTATTCTCCACACAATGGGCAGAGCTTATATGAGACAACGTCTGCTCACCCGAAGCTTCCATCGTTTTGTCATCTTTGGTACTACTTTTCCCGAGAGCCACATTTTTTTTATTCAGCGTCATAAATTAGCAGCAGATATCCCCAAAAGGACACTTATGGCTCTGTTTACGTCTACGGGCATACTCTCGCCCTGCTAGGAAAGTCAAGCCCAGCGATACCTCGTTACTGCTTTTCTTCTTGGACAAATGTGCACAATAGTCTCTTCTTTATTTCGTGCAGTGGAAGTTGGCGTTTTGATGACGCTCTTCAAATACATTACTCCAAGTTTTCTCAATCTTTGCCGTAGCATTCCAGCTCTACGGAGATACAGCCTAATAATTCTGGCGGTCCATTTATTTGAAATTCTGCCTCGTAGATTAAAGATAAAAAGAATATGATTTGAGCCTTGCCGACTTACGGTGGTGTAGACGAGAACACTCAGTCACTTTCTTACAAGGCTTCTTCAGTAGCTGTGTGCGGTGCTCTTCAAGTTTGTTGGAGTCACTTTAGGCTTTCGTCAATCACAATCTGTCTCCTTCTGGCTCCCCCGTATTCATTTATTTATTTAGTTACTTACAAATACTGCAATCCCCAAAGGGAGTTTCAGCAAGGTTGAAATACATTGTCATGCAAGAAAGTCTGGCCCCCAACACAAAAAAGGAACAAAACCCTGTTTACAAAAGATACATTACAAGCATATCAGTTATCAGAAAAACAACACATTCTTTGTACATTTCGCAAACAAATACCGAACGCACATGAAACATCAACAACACAAAAACTGGCTAAAAAACATAACTGTACAAGGTCTTGTTGCATATTGAATTGCCGTGGCCATATATTTGCACCAAATAAAGACAGTGAAGGTTGAGCAAGTGGAATGTTGGTCAGGTTATTCTAATCAATTGTAGTTTAAGAAACAAATATTTGAAAGAAATATTTTTGTGCGTAATGATATTACGTGACGCCTTTGTCTTGCTGCTTATCTAAAAAAAGTATTTATGTGAGAAATGTAATATTCTAATGCTTATTTATTAGCCGAATAAGAAGTTTATTCAAGATACACTTATATATATATATATATAATTATATATATATATATATATATATATATATATGTACATACATGCCCATTTATATTCTTTATATATACATTGCAGCCAGTATCACCCACTGGCGGATTAGAGCATGGCACGTTCTGTAGTTGCAGGTGCTTCTCACAGGTGCTTCCGGTGCCAGAGGTTTGGGCACGAGTCTCATTCGTGTCGTGGTAATACAACTTGCGTGAAATGCGACCAGATTGAACATGATAATGGCGAGTTCCCCAACGCTTTAAGCTGTGTAAACTGCGAGGACCCCATGCAGCGTATTCACGCTTCTGCCCAGTGTGACAAAAACAAAAGGCATACTTACACTGAAGACCAAAGAAAACATATCGTATCGAGAAGCACGTGATCGAGGGGTCATGCCCAAAAGGGCACCTACGCTGAAGCGGTGCAAAGGGGGAAGGCACCGCCGAGGGTCTCTTTAGACACACAGGTCGAACTCCAGGACCTACTGGTCGTAGTCCGTCCCACAGAAAAGAGTGAAAAAAGCACCAATTCATTTATTCAGGGAGGCTCTAAAGCCTCCACCAGTGTTGGTGCCAGCCAATCTAACGTCGAGGCAGAAGAGGTCTACACGACGGTGCCGAGTAGCCAGCCTCCCTAGAGGGGGCAAGCATCCTCGCCGGGCACCAACAGTGTTGAGCACCCTGGTTGTGCAGAAACCATGGACGTGAGTGCATCAGACACTACAAGCCTGCCAGACCCTGCTCCTACCAGGAGGGCGCTCAGGCAGCCCATCATCCCTCCCTGAAAAAGAGGGAAAGGGAGCCGTACACAATTTCTGTCCCACAAAAAAAGAAGTGACAATGCACACGAATAGCGTCGCTTTTAGCGTTACGTAGAACTAACTGAAAGCGCTAAATTTTATACAGATCATTTCACGCTTTGGCATTCATCAATCATTGGAACTGCAGAGGCATGATACGAATTTTAAGCGACCTTAAGGACATATTTACAAGCTTCTCTGCAGTATCATTATGCTTGCGGGAAACGAATCTGGGAGCAAAAACACCAAAATTCAAAAAGTGTGACAAGCGTGTTCTTCCCAGGAGTTTGATCAAGAAACTCGCCAGGGCAAGCAAGACAGCTGCAGCACAGAAAACAGGAAGCTGAGAGCGCGAGACACGAACTTCGTCGTCTTTTGTCTCCCTGGCACAGAGCTAGCGCCAATGTGCACCGGTACAATTTCCTCCCCGCACAAAGAGGAGCCATCCTGACGACGGCAACTTAAGAAAAAGTTGCTAAAAGTGGGTCGAAGCAGGGTTTAAGTCGCATGACGTGAACTGTTTCGCGGCCTCGGCAGCGATGATCGCGCGATGGGTTGACCGGCTCGACGACTTAGTTTACGGGAGATGTCTGCTCCAGTATGCGGTAAGGACCGTGGTACCGTGACAAAAGCTTAGTTGGAAGTCCGGGAGTTGTGTACGGGACCCAAAGCCAAACCAGCTTTCCCGGGCAGTATGGGCATCAGGCGCAGCTGTGTCACGACGGAATTTTAGGCGCGACTAATCTTGCGTGGTGTATGAGCGAGCCAGTTTACGGCATTCTTCAGCGTAAACAGCAGTTTGAGAGATGGGTTTGCCTTCAGAAACGTCCGGTTGGTACGGCAGAATGGTGTCCATAGAACATGCAGGTTCACGTCCATACAGGATAAAGAAGGTAGAGAAGCCAGTGGTAGTTTGAGACGCAGAGTTGTAAGCGTAGAGGACGAAAAGAAGTTTGCGGTCCCAGTTTGTGTGGTCTTCGTACATGAACATCGCCAGCATGTCGGCATGGGTACGATTGAAGCGTTCCGTCATGCTGTTACTCTGAGGATGGTATGCGGAAGCGGTACGGTGTACAATTCGGCATTCTTTGAGCACAGCCTCGATGGCATTTGAGAGGAAGACGCGGAAATGGTCAATAAGTAATTTACGTGGGGCCCCACGGCGCAGAATGATATGACGAAGAAGGAACCACGCGACGTCTTTCGCAGCGGCGGCTGGTAGCGCAGATGTTTTGCGTACCGCGTGAGGTGGTTGATGGCAACTATTATCCAGCGGTTGCCGTCAATAGTGGTCGGGAATGGACCGAAGAGATCGACTCCGACGCAGTCGAATGGTCGGGCAGGGCAGGGCAATGGCTGTAATGGACCAGCGGTGCTGTGAGTAGGAAACTTACGACGTTGCCACGCAAGGCACGACTTAACGTAGCGGCGAACGTATCGATACATGCCTCACCAGTAGTACCTCAGGCAAAGACGCGAGTACGTCTTAAACGAGCCAGCATGGCCGCACTGAGGGTCGTCGTGGAAGGCACTGCAAATGTCAGCGCGCAAATGACGGGAGATCACGAGGAGCCGCCTCCGGCCTTCGGTCAGGTAATTGCGATGATAGAGCAAGCCTTCACGAAGTGCGAACTGTTAGACTTGACGACGTAGGGCGCGTGAGGCGAAGTTTAGGGCCCGTTGAGACAAAATGTCATCTCCTTTCTTATGTATTAAGATGACGTTAGCGTTTTTCAAAGACTGGTACTCTTCCCATCAGGAGACATCTCGTAAACTGGGTGGCTAGTTTTTCTAACACAGTCTGTCCTTCATCTTTCAGCAGATCTAATGTTACCTAATCCTCACCAGCAGCTTTGCCTCTTTGCATGCTCTCCAAAGCTTTTCTGACTTCTTCTATCATTACTGGTGGGGTGTCATCTGAGTTACTGCTAGTTCTTATTGTCACCAATCTTGTCTCACTCAAGGAAACCTTCCGCAGAACTGCTCGTCAAGCTAGGACAAAAAGAAAAACTGATCCAACCCAACCTCTTCGTCCTCTTCCACACGAAAACCACGCGAATTCATGCGGCATTAAAAAGCGGCTCAATCCCAACCTCTTCGTCCTCTTCCACACGAAAACCACGCGAATTCATGCGGCATTAGTCCCCCCTTTTAAAAAGCATCGACTCGATGCTTCTAAATAAAAAGAAGAAGAAAAAAAAAACCCATGATTAGAACACGCGTTGACGTAGAGAATGACAAAAAAAAAACAAAAACAAAAAAAAAAAAGAAAAACTGATCCAACCCAACCTCTTCGTCCTCTTCCACACGAAAACCACGCGAATTCATGCGGCATTAAAAAGCGGCTCAATCCCAACCTCTTCGTCCTCTTCCACACGAAAACCACGCGAATTCATGCGGCATTATAGTATTAAGGCCGTTGTGTTCTCGGCCACTGTACAGATCTCTGTAAAACTCCTCCGCTATTTTAACTATCCCATCCATATTGGTAGTTATTTTGCCTTCATTGTTCCTTAGTGCATACATTCGACTTTTGCCTATCACAAGTTTCCTCTTCACTGCTTTGACGCTTCCTCCGTTTTTCAGAGCTTGTTCAATTATCTTCAAGTTATACCTTCTTACATCACATACCTTACACATATTAATCAACTTCGAAAGCTCTGCCTGTTGTATTTTGTCTGTTGTACTTGAGACTTTCATGATTTGACGCTTCTTAATTAGGTTCTTCGTTTCCTGGGAAAGCTTGCCAGTGTCCTGTCTAACTACCAAGCCTCCAACTTCCACTGCACACTCCGTAATGATACTCGTCAGATTATCATTCATTGTATCTACGCTAAGGTTGGTTTCCTCACTAAGAGCCGAGTACCTGTTCGGAAGCGACACTCTGAATTCCTGTAATTTCCCTCTAAGTGCTAGCTCATTGATTGGCTTCTTGGGTGTCAGTTTCTGTCGTTCCTTCTTCAAGTCTAGGCAAATTCGAGACCGTACCCTTCTATGGTCACTGCATCGTACCTTGCCAATCACTTCCACATTTACCGCGTGCTTACAGGAGGTTTCAGAAGCCTAGAATGGGAACAATTAGGAATAAGAGTTGATGGAGGGTACCTTAGTAACCTGCGCTTTGCCGATGACATTGCATTGCTGAGTAACTCAGGGGACGAATTGCAACTCATGATTACGGAGTTAGACAAGGAGAGCAGAAAGGTGGGTCTTAAAATGAATCTGCAGAAAACAAAAGTAATGTACAACAACCTCGGAAAAGAGCAGCGCTTCGGGATAGGTAATAGTGCACTTCAAGTTGTAAAAGACTATGTCTACTTAGGGCAGGAAATAACCGCAGAGCCGAACCACGAGATTGAAGTAACTAGAAGAATAAGAATGGGGTGGAGCACATTCGGCAAGCACTCTCAAATTATGACACTTAGATTGCCACTATCCCTCAAGAGGAAGGTATATAACAGCTGTATCTTGCCGGTACTTAGCTACGGACCAGAAAGGTGGAGACTTACAAAAAGGGTTTACCATAAATTGAGGACGACGCAGCGAGGAATGGAAAGAAAAATGGTAGGTGTAACCTTAAGAGACAAGAAGAGATCAGAGTGGATTAGGGGACAAACGGGGGTTAAGGATATCATAGTTGAAATAAAGAAGTGGAAATGGACATGGGCCGGGCATGTAGCGCATAGACAGGATAACTGCTGGTCATTGAGGGTAACTAACTGGATTCCCAGAGAAGGGAAGCGGGTTAGGGGGAGACAGAAGGTTGGGTGGGCAGATGAGATTAAGAAGTTTGCGGGTATAAATTGGCAGCAGCAAGCACAGGACCGGGTTAACTGGCGGAACATGGGAGAGACCTTTGTCCTGCAGTGAACGTAGTCAGGCTGATGATGATGAGACAAAATGTCAAGCAGGGAAGCGATCTTGGGATCTTTGCGCTGTTCTTCCGGCATGTCGGTGATGGTCAGAGATGATGAATAACAAGTGCAAGCTGGTGAGACGGCCGTATCGGAAGGCAGTGGCGATCGAGATAGGGCGTCAGCGTCCGAGTGTTTTCGTCCAGAGCGATGAATCACACGTATATCGTACTCCTGTAATCGTGAAGCCCAGCGAGCCAGGCGTCCAGTTGGGTCTTTGTAGGACGACAGCAAGCATAGCGCGTGGTGTTCGGTAACAACATCAAACTGACGCCCATAGAGGTAGAAGTGAAATTTACCGATTGCCCAAAGAATTGCCAAACACTCCTTTTCTGTGAAGCAGTAATTTGACTCCGCCTTTTTGAGGGTACGACTGGCATATGCTACAACGTACTCGCCAAAGTCTAGTTTTCGTTGGACGAGTACCGCGCCAAGGCCGACACCGCTAGCGTCCGTGTGTATTTCTGTAGGCGCGTTGGTGTCATAGTGGCGCAGAATTGGAGATGTGAGGAGGAGGTGAAGCTTCGTAAATGACTCATCGCAGTCAGCACTCCAAGCTGAGAGGTCGTTGCTGCCGGTGAGAAGCTGTGTCAAGGGTGATATAATGGAAGCGAAATTGCGGATGAAGTGCCGGAAATATGAACACAGCGCAATAAAGCTTCGGAGTTCCTTTAGAGTGCTGGTCTTGGGATATTCAGCAATCGCTTGAAGTTTGGCAGGAGCTGGCAAAATTCCTTCTTTGGAGACGACGTGGCCTAGGATGGTAAGCTGACGGGCGCCAAAATGACATTTCTTCAGGTTTAACTGCAAGCCGGCGTTAATGAAGCACTCGAGAACTTGTTCAAGGTGAGCGATATGAGGTGGGAAATCTGCAGAAAAAAACCACTATGTCATGTATGTAGCAAAGGCAGGTCTGCCATTTGAGGCCTCTGAGAATGGTGTCCATCATGTTTTCAAAGGTAGCAGGCGCGTTGCAAAGGCCGAAAGGCATAACGTTAAATTCGTATAAATCATCAGGGCTTACGAACGCTGTTTTCGGACCTCGGTTTCAGCCATGGGTACTTGCAAGTAGCCTGAGCACAAATCCAGTGATGAGAAATATTCGGCTCCTTGAAGGCAGTTCAGGGCGTCGTCGAGTTGGGGTAGGAGATAAACATCCTTCCGCGTAATCTTGTTTAGGCGGCGGTAATCAACACAAAATCTTATGAACCGTCTTTTTTCCGCACCAGTACGACAGGAGAAGCACAGGGACTGTTCGATTTCTGAGTCACGCCACGTTTCAGCATGTCATCGACATTGTCACTAATAACGCGGCGTTCAGCCTGCGATACCCGGAAGGGACGCTGTCGGAGGGGAGCTTTATTACCGGTGTCAATACGATGAGTCACTGCAGACGTGCGCCCCAAAAATGGCTTGCCAACGTCGAGAGAGGCACGAAAGCGTTCAAGCAGTTGAAGGACCTTTGTGCGCTGGACTAGCGCAAGCGCGTTATCGATGCTACGCAGGAGGATGTCTTGGACAGGAGAGGTTGTAGCCACGGCGGAGGTGACGGCATTTATCGTCGACGGTGTCTTTTAGCACGTTGTACTCAAAGGGAAGATGGCCTCAAGACTGTCTAAATGTCCAACACATTTGCCGCGTAACAGAGTTGCCGAGCAAGGAAAGGGATTGCACGTGTAGACCACACCAGCACCACGCACTAGGGTAACGACGGCAAATGGGAGTGAGAGGTTCCATCGGCGTGCACAGCCTTCAGACGGTATAAACAAGGTGATCAAATCACAAACAGAGTGAGAGGAAACGGACACCAGTGTGGCAGAGAACGGAGAAATGATAGCGTCAGCAGCGACAACCAATTTAGGAACCGGGCTCGGGACGTCGACGACTGTGGTACTGAAAGGGGACAAAGCGAGTCGAGCTCCAGCGCAGTCAACCAGCGCATCATGTGTAGGAAGGAAGTCCCAACCGAGGATAACGTCATGGGACGCACCTGGTAGGGCAACGAGTTCCACGATATAGAATGCGTCATTGATAAAAAGACGTGCCTTGCACGCCGCCACGGGCTTAACGTGCTGCGAGCTTGCCGTCCGCAATAAAAGATCAGAAACGAGTGTTGCACTTTCGGCTGTTTGTGGCACAAAAGTTCACTTAAAACAGAAACGGCAGTTCCTGTCTCGACAAGAGCGTTCGTCGCGACACCATAAAAAATAAGCCCGATCTTGTTCGAAGGAGAAAATGAGGCCTTGAAATTTTCGACGAGGGCGCAGTTCGTGCCTCAGGAACTGCGGCGCTTAGTTTTCCCCTAGTGTGGGGTTGGTACGGCGGAGCATAGGAGAAATGGAGCGGCGCCGTGGAAAAGGAGATCGACGTGAGGGGGCACTGGCACGGCGCGAATAAGTGCCCGATGAGTCGGCAGAAACAGAATATTCTGGCTGCTGTGGCACGTAGTCGAGGTTGGGGATGTAATCATTGTCATAAACACTGCGCTGACGACGACAGTGACGCGCAACATGGCCAGGAATGCCGCAAGCGTAGCAGATGGGCCTGTTGTCTGGAGTGCGCCAAAGGTTGTGAGGTGGTCCGGGAGGCGAGAAGGGTTGCGTGAGAACCGGGCGTATTGAGTGAACAGGGCGTGGTGGCGAGTAGAAGTTGGTGACTGGGGCGGTTGGTGTTGGCGACGGTCGAGCATGGGAACGGGTAACAGCCTCAGCATAGGTAAGAGGCGCTGTAGGCTGCGTTAGGGGTACTAGAGGTGGAACCGCCTCAGCAACTTAAGCATGAATGACACGACGGAGCGAGTGATCCAGTGCCGTGGGACTCTAGGTGACACCCATGACAATGGAGAGCTGACGAGCCACTTCTCCGCGCTTCACGTATACTAAATTCTACATCTCCAGCCACTTCTCCAGCTTCACGTATACTAAATTTCAAATCACGTGACGTGAATAGATGACGAAAGTAAATAACACATTCAAACATGCTAATCTTGTAACGGAAGTCATGTACGACATCACTTACCTCCACCTCGTGACGTGGCGCTGAATTTAAAATGACATATCCACATTTCTCATTCGTGCTTCGAATACCATTGATTCCCGTTGTACGCGGGATCTGCCAGTTTTTTCTTTCTTTCTTTGGATTCCTCTCCTTTGGCTGCAGTTATTCCACTGTTCCAAGCTGTCAGACACTTTCTTGCGATTCTTTTGTTCTGTATGCCTTGAGAATGATCGCTGTATCACGTCATCCGCATACCACAGGTGCGCATACTTTCTTCAGACTCGTCGTCTAGACGGCTGAGACAGTGATTCACATGGCTGGTATCGATTTGATGTTGTTTGATTGATATGTGTGATTTAACGCCCCATAACCATGACATGATTATGAGAGGCGACGAAGTGGAGAGCTCCGAAAATTTCGACCACATGGGGTTCTTTAACGTGCCCCCAAATCTGACAACACGGGCCTACAGCATTTCCGCCTCCATCGGAAATGCAGCCGCCGCAGCCGGTATTCGATCCCGTGACCTGCAGGTCAGCAGCCGAGTACCTTAGTCACTAGACCACCGTGGTGAGGCTGGCTGGTACCGATTGACCCGTTTTATTTTGAACAGTATTTTCCTACTTGCTAGCTCGCAAACTTTGATTTCTCCTGTTATTGCTGTTTCAGTATTTCTTACAAACATTTAACGCGGCCATTGTTTGCCAGCCGGATCTGTAATTAGCTGCATTTAAAGCATTCAAGAAAATGTCATCAGAGGTCTCTGAAAGCACAGACGATAAAGTACTGCTTTCTAAGACTCTATTCTCGGCACAATGGGTAGAGCTTAGTTGAGAGAACGTCTGCTCAGCCGAAGCCTCCATCATTTCGTGATCTTTGGTACCACTTTTTTTTGACAGCCACATTTTTTTATTCAGCGTTATAAATTAGCAGCAGATATCCTCGCAGGGACACGTTTGGCTCTGTTTACATCGAGGGCCATTCTCTCGCCCTGCTAGGAAAGTCAAGCTCAACTGATACCTCGTCACTCGACTTCTTGTTGGGCAAGTGTGCACAACGAGCTTTTCTTTAATTCGTGCAGTAGAAGTTGGCGTTCTGATAAAGCTGTTCAGATACATTTGTCCAAGTTTTCTTAGTTTTTATGTAGCATTCTAGATTTTAAAAGATATTGCTTGATTATTCTGGTGGTCAATTTTCTTAAAATCCCGCCTCATAGATTGAAGATATAAACAATATTCTTTAAACCTTGCCTGTTTGCGGTGGTGTAGACGAGAACAACCGGTAGACAAGAACATTCTTTCAAGGCTTCTTCAATAGCTGTGTGCAGTGCTTTTCGAGTTTCTGGGGGTCATTTAGGTTTTCGTCAATCACAATCTGTCTCCTTCTGGCTCCCCAGTATTCATTTATTTAATTAGTTGCTTACAGATACTGTAATACCGAAAAGAAAGTTCAGCAAGGCTGAAATACATTGTCATGCAAAAAAATCTTGCCTCCAACACAAAAAAAGAAGAAAACTCTGTTTACAAAAGATACAATACAAGTATATCAGTTATGAGAAAAAATCACATTCTTTGTCCATTTTTCAAACAAATACCGAAGGCACATGACACATCAACTACACAAAATGGCAAAAAAACATAACTGAACAAAGTCATCTAGCATATTGGATAGTCATGGTCAGATATTTGCTCTAAATGAAGACAGTGAAGGTTGAGCAAGTGGAATGTTAGTCAGGTTATTCTAATCAATCATAGTTTCAGAAAGAAAGAATATTTGAAAGAAATATTTTTGCGTGGAATGGTATTATTTTTACGTGCTGCCTTTGTCTTGAAGCACACCCAAAGAAAAAAGTATTATTTTGAGAAATTTAATAATGTTGTGCTCATTTATTGGCTGAAATAAGAAGTTTATTCGGGAACCACAATTATACACTGGTACACTTGTATATACCTGTATGAATTTTGATACATGCACCTTTATATACTTTATATATACAAAGCAGCCAATCTCGGTCACTGGCGGATTCGAGCATGGCGCGTTCGGTCGTTATCGGAGCCACCACGGGAGGCCGCGTCTTTCTCACGAATGTGCGTGTCATCACACTCAAAAGCCGCCCATTCGAAGAAGAAAAGAAAGAGAAAAGTGCTCAAGATCACAATTGTTGTAGCTCCGGCGACTTGGTCATTCATGAATTCAGATCTTATTAGTGTTGTCCATATAGGAAGGTAAGATAACACAACAAAACGATGTAGAAGTATGTATCATGAGAAATTAAACCAAAGTATTAACGATAGCAAACGAAGTCAGCTTCAAGATTCCTTCAGTGCAAAGTGCTAGTTAACACAGCTGCGCCGCAGGGCGTCTTTGCAAGCAGGCGTTTGGTGTGTGACAACACCACAGACCCGAGCCAACGGGAGAGTGTCGACTCTTTCCTACGCCCAGCCGTGCGTGGCATTGCCGTGTCTAGGTAAAAAGAAATTCGGGGGTTTAGCCGACGCTGGGTGACTGGACTTTTAAGGCCCTCCGGTGGAGTCAACACAACCCTTTGTTCCCGGCTTCACGTTGACGGCCCCCCTGGGTTGACCCACCCAGGGGAAATCGGCAGTCGCATTTTCCTACCTCTCTCCCTACTTCTTCATCTTTATCTCTTACTTTTTATCTGTCCTGTCATTTTTTTCTTTCCTGTTGACTTCGAAATTTCCTGTCGGCTAGAGTTAACACTGGGTCACTGACCTCCCTTGGTCAGGATTTTAGTGTTACAGTAGCAATGTATTGATACCGTCTGTAAACGTTCCCCTTGTTGGACTCCACGGTGCGTTGCCGGCTTAGCAAACGAATAATGATGCTTTTCTACGGAAAAATTCCCCCCCCCCTTTTCACTATGATCGGTTCCGTAAAAGGAGTCGAAATGAAGCAAATAGAGAATTACTGAATAAAGAGAGCGATTACACAATTTTTTGTTGTAAGGTCTTTAAAAGAGGCTACGAGACAAACCATATCACCATTTCCGATCGAAAAAGCAGTCACAGAATTCATTGAAACCAATTACAGTGCAAGACATTGAATTCAGGACATCTTCTCATAGAAGTGTAAAACAAAGAACAAAGTGGCAAAATCAGACATCTTGTAAAAATCGGACATTATGAATTCCGTGTAACAGCTCACGGATCTCTAAATAACATGTGAGGAATAATATCTGACAATGAACTGCTCAAGTGCACCGACGTAGAAATCGAGGAAGCTTTAGTGGATCAAGGTGTACTTGCCGCACGAGGAATCATCATCCGTAGAGATAGGACGGAAACTCGCACAAGGAATTCTTTACTAACGTTCGCAAGCACGACTCTTCCTGCAGCAGGTAAAGGGGCCCTGCAACACTTTTGAAGCACCTATTTTTTGTATGTGTTTTACGTAGACCGATAGCCGGGGATAATTTTAGCATAGGTCCAAGCACCGATATCAAATGACTTAGTATTTTAATCGTGCAATAAATTCGCCTCATTGCTGCCGACCGCGTCGGCGCACAGTGACGCTCACAAGAACTGCGGGGGCGGAAATGACGTTGATGAGCGCAGCCTATCACAGGACGCGTAAAGCCACGCTTCGAAGCCAAAGGACCTGCTAGAGTTCTGACAAATCGGGGAGGCTCGTTTCTACCAGCCTCACTTAGCTGTTCGACCACGTAAACAAAACGGCGTGGTCAGGCACCACGTTGCTTGTTGCTATAACAACAGCGTCATTTACACATTTGACTGAACAGGCAACAATGGAGTACGAGCTTCCTCTACGAAATAGCTTTCAGCCCATGTCATTGAACGCCCCCTGCAACGTCACAGCTGAGATTGAAATGTGGTCATGTAAGCCCGCGAAATTCGAGTGAAGGGTAGACATTTTTTTCTTGTAATTTGAATTTTAAAATTGAATTTCGTACTGCGTGCCACTATCGCTGCCGTTCTTGCTGCACCAATTCGTCCGTGCGTCAGTCTATGCATTCCATGAGAAAAAATGGGGCGTTGAAATATGTTAGAGGGCCCCTTCAAGGTAGCCTATCTATATCTACGTGTGAGGCCCTATATACCTAATCGTCGCAGGTGCTTCCAGTGCCAGAGGTTCGGGCACGGCTCTTATTCATGTCATAGTAATACAACCTGCATGAAATGTGGTCAGAATAAACAGAATGATGGCGAGTGCACCAACGCTTCGGGCTGTGTGAACTGCAAGAGCCCCATGCAGCGTATTCACGCTTCTACCCAAAGTGGCAAAAAAAGACATACTTACACTGAAAACCAAGGAAAACATATATCCAGAAGCGCGCGAGCAAGTGGACCTTGCCCCAAACGGCACCTAGGCTCCGCAGTGAAAACGGGAAAGGTGCCACCCACGGTCTCTGCAGGCACACAGGTCGAACTCCAGGACCTAGTGGCGGCAGACCGTCCCCCAGACAAGAACAAAAAAAAGCACCAAGTGCCTTGTTTACAGCGATGCCCTAAAGCCTCGACCACTGTTGGTGCCAGCCAACCTAACGTCGAGACAAAAAAGTCTCAACGACGGCGCCGACTAGCCAGCCTCCCTTGAGGGGGTGGGCATCCTCGCCGCGCACCAACAGTGTTGAGCACCCTGGTGGTGCAGATTCCATGAACGTGAGTGCATCGGACACTAGAAGCCTGCCAGACCCTGCTCCAGCCAGTAGTGCTATCAGGCAGCCTATCATCCCTCCCTGAAAACGAGGGAAAAGGAGCCGAAACACAATTTCGGCCCAACAAGAAAGAAGTGACCAAGCAGACGAATAGCGCCGCTTTTAGCTTACGCACAACGAACTCAAAGTACTAAATTTAACACACAACATTTCACGCAATGGCATTCATCCATCATTGGAACTGCAGAGGCATGAAGCGAAACTTAAGCGACGTTAAGTACATATTTACAAGCTTTTCTCCTGTAGCGTTATGATTGCCGGGAACGAAATCTGAGACCAAAAAACACCAAGATGCTAAAATGTTACATTGTTATACGTCGCAAAAGCTCGCAAGGCAACCAGCCATCGGGCGGCGTCGCCATCGTTGCCTAAAGTGGTATAGTGGTACGAGAAGTTATAGTTGAAAGCTTCATTGCGACGGCTGCAGTCACCATTTTATCACACAAAAATTTGCTCCATGTACAATCCACCTCATACACATTTTACTGTAAGAAATCTAGAAATGGTTGTGTAACAGCTACCTAAACCATTTCTCATGGCAGGAAATTTCACTGCGCACAACATACTATGGGTTTTACGCACATCGTTTGCGCTAAAACACTGAAACGCACAACGAGGAGCGTAGCGAGACTCATAGAACGAGTAACTTGCAGTAATGAGAGCCTGACGCAAGAAGACACCAGGATGTTGGTACATGTCTTTATCATTACCCGCATTACATGTGCTCTCTCGTACCAACTCACACGCAGATGGGAAGCAGAGCAGGCCAACACACTCTTACGCAATGCATACAAAGCGGCATTGGGCCTCCCAGACCGCACTGACAAAGAGCGTTTGGAATACTTGGGTGCATATAATACAGAAGACGAACACACTACAGCCGTATTAGTCGCACAGAGAGAGAAAGACTCAGCTCAAAGATGCATAGCAGACTATCGCTAAAGAGGCTTCACTACCTCTTGTCACCACAGTTCTAATGTGAGGAGATGCATCAAATACCCAGAGAATACAGGGAACACATATATGTCATCCCTATCCCGAGGAACATGCACCCCAATGTTAATGCCGGCCGCAGACGAGCAAGAGCGGCGGCTCTAGAACGGCTACGAAATAAACCCGACACTTACTATACAGACTCCTGCCCATACCCAACGAGGCAAAACGCATTTTCTGCAGTTGTTACCAACCGAAGCCAAGCGATCACTTCGGCAAAAATACGTACGAAAAGCACCGTCTTAGCAGACGCGGCAGCCATAGCACTAGCCATCCGCGCAGCAGAGTGCAACAGACAGTCTGGGCACGTTCTTACAGAATTCCAAGAGGCTTGCCGACTGTTTCTCTAAGGCGTCCTTCCCAAGAGCGTCCTACGAATGCTAGAACAAACCTCCAAGAAGACAACGGCATCACATGGTGCCCCACCGACGAAGGTGTAGGAGGAAACGAGTGGGCAGACCGCATGGCTCGAGCATTAACATTCCGAGCCGCAGCCATGCCGACCCGGGCGGATTACTTCACACCTACGCTGCCGCGAGATATCTTTGTGAGCCAAAGACTGGCCCGGCCGACGATGGCGCCATCCCATCGTAAACTCACCCACCGGCAATCCAGCAATTGGAGACGAATACGGACGAACAGATATTCCAACATACACACACTTAGCAGTATCCGACCATGCAAATTTGCTGACCACTGCGCTTGGTGTGGTGACACGCCGACACTCCAGCACATCACTTGGACTTGCCAACAAAGACCAGCAGAGGGTAACTCACCCCTCATCACACGAAACGAATTTAAAAGGCCGTGGAAGGTGCGACTCACCCGGCAGGACCTGAGTAGCCAGAGGGCAACCTTCGACCAACCAGGCCGAGCAAGCCGCTCGGGCCAGTGGGGCCCTGGAATAAGGGCTCCACCCACGGACACCTTAGTATGCGGTTTCAATAAATGTTTATTTCTCCTCCTGAACGATCTATCATCTTGGTCGTCTCGAACACACAATACATGAGGCCTTCTTACATAGGCAACACTCCAAGTAGTGTTTTAAATGTGAAGCATTCCTTAGCGAACTTCGGCGACATTGAGCGTATCTATCAAGCTATCAAGCCACCTACAACTTTGAGCTCTTTTGGCAGTTTCGATAATGTATCAATACCAAACTTGATGTGTCACAACTTGACTGTTTGAAGAACATATTTGAGTAGTCATATTATGAAAACCATGACATGTATTTCATGAGTGTCATGATGTACATTTCATGGTCCTGCAGCTCTTGCGGTGGTTTCGTTCACATGATTTGTTGCATAACTGATATCGTATGGCATGATTCCATGGCGAACACAAACGATAGACCCTAACATGAAAATCATGACATACGTGTCATGTAACAACATGACTACATGATGCGCTCGCGGCCGTATCGCTAGCATCACATATTCCAAATTCGGAATTATAGTACGTGAATTGATGACGAAGGTATGTGACTGGTGCAAACATGATAATCATAAGATGCGTGTCATGTAACAACATGACTACATGCTACGCTCATGATCTGCTCACGGCCGTTTCGCTAGCTTCATATGTACCAAACTCGGTATTACGTGACGCGAACGGACGACATATGTAAATGACACATCGAAACATGATAATCATGACATGCGTGTCATGTAACAACATGACAACATGCCACGCTGATGAACTTGCTACGTACGAGTGCACCGAATCGCGCACAGCTAAAGTATGATCATGGCTGTGACACAAGCGCTATATGAAGAGAAGGTAAGTGCTTTTCTTCCGTCGAAGAAGCAAGTACACAATGTTGACAGCGCAAGTAATGACGATGGCGATGTATGTTCGCTAACCATCCTCATGGTAAATATTCGGTCCTGTGCAGCCGAGATGGCGCTCTACTCGCTAGCTGCCTACTACTGTGGCAAATCCTTCAGGCAGGCTCGGTGCATACTACCTCGGATAGCCGTTCAGTTCATACGTCAATTCTGGTTCGTGCAGTTTTCTGTGACACACACAGGATTACGCAAGTCATCGCTGATGCACGGTTGATCAACTCACACCGCCACCTTTCGCACTACGGTAAGAAATGAGGAAGCGAACATTTACCAGTTCGTATCATTTGGGGAAGTACTTCGTTGAAATATACATGCTTTTCGTGATGAAGAGTTCGTACCGTGAAAGTGGCATGGGGCGTGCGTACGTCCATGCGTCCTTGTTGTTCTATGCAGGTTCACTGGTTGACCTTCCTCCCACAGCCATTTTGGACTGCGCGATGCGCCATTTCATGAGCATTGCGGATAAGACCGTTGTCCAGAAGAATTAGTGTCGTTTCTAAGCGGCTGTTGTACAGAACCAAGCGATCAGCAGAACAAAGTGCCGAATGCCTTGTGCTATCCATCTAGACCTGGTAATATTTCCCTCTAAAATTTAGGACATATTGGTCAGTACATCTGTCTAGCTAAGCTCTAGCATATTACTACTATGCTGAACAAGTACACCACAATTTTCGCACTTGCAGAGCCTTTAAATACATTACGACTTTGACCACAAACTATCCTACACTAGTTCTAAGTTGTGTGGATGTGTTATTCTGGTTATCCCATTGTATTTTTTGTTGTTTCTTGTCTGCTAGAATGCTTGATTGTTTAGAGTTTTCTGTAATGGGGCTTGTAGCGCACTTCTGTGAGGGTACACATGTGGCAAACAATTAGCGTGTGAAAACTCTTAGCTATTTTGGCGTGTTGCCGTTACTTACGTCATTCTGCAACATCGGATGTATTCGTGAATTCTTTCATCGAATATCACATTTTTCTTGAGGAGCAGGTATATTCTTTGCAAAAACTCGTATATATATAATACGATATAATATGTTAAATATTAACCCAGCACCTGCTGCTTGTAAAATACATCTATTTGATCACGCAGACGTTTAAACGAGCAGCAAACACCACTTCAATGCTTCAGAAGTCCCAATTCGGTTTCAGATGTTTCAAATATTCTTTAGGTTTTCATAGTGTTTATGTTTGCTCATTATCACTGGAACTTGCATTACGTAAAACAATGATATGTTACCATAAACTTCTTCAAAGATGTCTTATTACCAAGGATAAAATCTTTCTTTTTTCAGAGTGTTGCATAATGCAGCTGCACGTGTTATTTGGGTATCTCCTGCTTTTCCATATGATCGCGTTTGCTTGTAAGTATACACTCTCGAATACACATTGCTTTAATACCATTTTTCGAGGTGCTACACTGTTTCCTGCAGCGTTCTCAGTAGCACTAGTCATTATGCAATGTGCAAAGAAGCTGCAATTCGCGATATAAACACTATATTCTATCGATTAACGCTAAAAGCGACAACATAAAAAATATTTGTCTGGCGCATGAAAAAAATGGCCCTACAATATTTTGTCGCAATTACTATTAGCACAACAGTGCATTTCAAAACCTTATGTGGTGTTCGCTTTGATAGCTACCATAACACACATCGTAACAAACCTAACTCGTGGTATATTCCGCACACCACGGGAATCATCAACCACTCAGTGGTAACATTATAGCCTGTATGCGTGTACGTCCCTCAAGACGCCGTTGTAATAGAAAGGCTGGGGGACAAGGCGAGCGAAGTGGCGACATAACCGTACAGTCATCCCCTCACATTAAACATAAATAACTTGGAATAACCTGAAAAATCGGGTGAAACACTTGCCTTCTAGCGCACTACGTTTTCAGTTTTGTGTGCCACTTACAAGTGGAAGTAAAAATTGACTCTCGTGCTGAGTTTTCCAATGTGGGAAGGGTAGTGACTTTTTTACTCCACTGAAGTTTTGAGCGAGTATAAAGAGAGAAATTTTTTACTGCATTCACAAGGTTTTTAGGTTATTCTGAGGGTTATTTCAGGAAGTAAAAAAAGTTGACCGGTGCATTCGCACAGAGAGTTGGCGAATTCATTAAATATTAAATGATGGCAAAATTGATGTCACAAAGAATAAAATGCAAACAAGCACGCCCACACAACGAATGCAAAATAAAACAACACTTGAACAGACTACGCGCGTTACCCGACACTTCGATGATCCGATATATATATGCACGACGTTTCGACCTGATATATAGTGCCAACAGGACAGCTTTTTTTTTTGCATGGAGAAGCAATAATGGTCCAAAGTGGAAGCATAAACTTATGGTGAGCTGCAAGTCACCATGAGTCAAACCGACTTTTTATTATAAACCCACCCCATCTCAGCTTTCTTGATTATTCAATAATTCGCTGACGCACCTACCTATTGACCTCACCAGTCTTAGCTGTGCTCATGAACAATTCCACAAAATATACCTATATTCACACACAAATGTGGGCATTTCAATCATTTTCATTGAGCGGCGGTGCACAAACACAGTAGCAGCACGTATTCAGGACAACGGGCGTAGAAGAGTGATGCCACGTGTTTACCGATGGCGTAGAAGGCCTTTTCGACAAGCGCGGCTATGCGATGAAAGACAGCTGGCGATCACAGAACAAATCTCCTGTAGAAATTTTGTCGTCATTTCAGACACAAATGACTAATATGCGTAACTGTCTCCGGCGACCTACGGGCTGATATACGCGTATGTGTATACCTCCAACGAAAGAGGTGGACCACAATCCGGGTTTACACCTGCGCTCACAGGCGGCCGCTCGTTTGTTCGGCCTGCCACGTATCGCTGCTCGCCTTCACGCGATATATTTGACAACGGTGGGCCCAAGAATCAGATGATTCGGGCTCCAGCAGATATCGTCTTTTGTGGAACAAAGTCTATGCGACGATCCTTTCACCTGCCCCGGCAACGCACTCACACAGGAAACTGGCCAACTCGCTGCCGACTACATAGTGAAGCCTCTTGTTTATCGCTTCGAAGTTGTAAGTGTCCCCTCTCTAGGAAGCAACCACGCACGATGACACCAGCTTGATTTTGTTACCCATGGTAGCTCTTCCTTGTTCAGCAGGGAAGCCAGGTATTCGCGACGTAGAGATTCGCAGGCTTGTGCTTGGAAATGCATGGTCGCTTGATAATGCTAGACACATGCGACATCTATTCGATCTTTCTATAGACTATAGGTGGCGCGACGGTAGGTCAAAATGGCGGACGGGGTGGTGCTTAGGTGTGCGTCTCAGGCAGCAAAGCTCGTCAGGCCCTCTAGTTTCGCTGCAGACCACACTTTCTCTCGCTAAAGAGACGCATATATGTTTGAATAAGAAAGGGTCACCGCTTATGAATACGACGCAGTTCGGTTTCGAAATATTGATTTCGAGGTTTCGAGGTCTCATTTTGATACCGTATGATAAATGCGATCGCAACACAGACGGCTTCTGCACGCGTTCGGGCATTCGCACTCGCATGTGTTTATCTGAGTATTTAGGGACGAAAGACGCTTGTCAAACTCGCACTAAATAGCCTCTCATGGCGTGGCCATGGCTGCCGATAAGTACGCTGGCGCGTTAGAGAAGCCAGACAAAGTCCGGCTCACTCCGGGGACAATATATGATAATGAGGAAAAGATTTCATTTAAGTATAGCCCGTGAGTGTTGCAAAAAGGATTCCCACCTTCTTTTCTGTTGGTTTGTTGTGTTCTAAAAATTGTTCATTTCAAAGCATTCATGTCATATGCGTATAAAGTGATGACACGCTGCAATAACATTAGTTTAAATGAAAAATCACTCACTTTTATATGCAAAGCCATTCGTGCTCACTGGAGTTCATTCTCTTTTGCAATTATGTCATTGGGTACTCACTCGCTTCCTTATTCACCTAAATTATTATCAATGCTCCTCAGCCAAATTCATTCTAAACTCACGCTCGTAATTAGTCACTCAAGCTCATTCCCATTTCTGCTCACCCTTGTCAATGCATTCATACTCGCGTCTACTGACGTCCGTGAATACCAACTCGCACTCATAAGCAGGAAATTAAACAACACTAAACGGAAGACGTCTACTTGCATTCATTGATTATCAGATAACTTACGCCCACGTGAAGTCGTGCCCGTTCGGTACTTATGTTCATTCTCACTTTCACTCACTCTGCGGCTATACAGAGCATTGTTTCTGGGATTTTTGTGCTGCAGCTTGCCGTCACTGGCAAGTACATGCCGGACGAATATCCGCACCCTCGAAAGTCTGCAATGACAAACACCTCAACCTGCACCTCAACCTACGAGACGATTATGATCACAAAAGAGCACCCAATTCAAACATATCCTTATTTCGAAAAAAATTGGCGGCATATCCACGGAGTGAATTATGGAGAGTGGGGTGAAGCATTCGTCCATCCATTCGTTCTTGATTTCGTCTATTCATGCGTCCGTCTGTGTGACCGTCCATGCGTCAGTCCGCCCATTCGTGCGTGCGTCTGTTCGTGCATCCGTCCCTGCGTTCGTCCCTGCATCCGCCCTTGCGTCCGTTCATGCATCCATCCATGAATCTGTTTGTGTGTCCGTTCGTCCATCTATTTAACACTCCAAGTACCACTATCTCGCATCTTTTAATCATATATTCCTCATATAGAAGCACCACCATCCAGCGGACATTCCAAGGACTAAACGAGAGGTGGCACACGCATACTTTCTTACGGCTTGCGCTTCGGGTCTACTTCCCACCTTTAACCACCTCGAGTTCATGGTATATACTAGTTCACTGTATTCATGGCACTACGGCCCAACGCTCGCTAAACCTTTCTGAAACCAAAGAGGTTACGCCCATAGAGTATAACGTAGCAACATTTTCCTGTCAGATAGTGCTGAATGTACATGCCAATGGCTGCTAATGGGAAATGAGAGATAGGAGAATTCGGCTTTTACTTTCTTACGGCTTGCGCTTCGTATCTACTTCCCACCTTTAACCACGTCGTGTTCATTCATGGTATATACTAGTTCATTGTATTCTTGGCACTGCGGCTCAACGCTCGCTAAACCTATCTAAAACTAAGGAGGTTACACCCAGCGAGTATAACATACCAACGCTTTCTTTTCAGATAGTGCTCAATCTACATGCCAATGGCTGCTAATGGGGATCGCAGCATGCGCGCTAACTGAAAGCCGAATGCTCCTGTCACTCATTCTCATTAGCAGCCATTGGCACGTACATTGAGCACTATTTTTTATTGTTCAACAACGCACAGAAGAAATCTCTCACCGGCACTACCTTGTAGGTCAAAATTTTATACGTGTTACACACTACAACGGCTATGAGGGACGAACGGGTGCCGCTATAAGGAGCTTCGCCCCTAAAACAGCGTCCTCAGCTGGATGCCAGTACGTTTTTTTGGCACTGGTAGACGCTGAAGACACTGGTACACGCTGGTATTCACTGGAACTTCACTGGGCGCACTGGGAAATAGCTGTGTTGCACTGGTAGGGGCGCTGGCTTAACCGCTGTGATGCTGGTGCGCACGTCGAAGCGCTAGAAGTGCTGGAATTTTCACTGGCAAGCGTTGGTGAATACAGGAGCACGCACTGTTTCTACCAGTGCATCGTGCACATTGATTTGGCACGTGCCGTGGTGTGTTTTGATGTCGTTGAATATAAAACGCTCAATTTGACGGCAAGGAGACATGCTACCCTAACAAATACCGAGCATACGTAATTTTTGCGGCGAACGTACGTATCGCAGAAATTATGATGATCCTTTTTCTCATAAGGCCACGCGTCAACCGGCCATATACGCATCAGCCGTGGGTGGCTGTAACGATTCCAAGCTGCAGTGTTTATAAACCTGGAGCTGCAAGCCACTCCTAACAGAAAATTGTTTTTGCCGCCAAGTTGACAAAACCTAAATGAGCTCTCTCGATCGCTTCGCATTAGTCCAAGCGGAGGCGAGAGAAAAAGCTGTCGTTCGATTCGCATAAATGAATGTCTGGCCATGCTTATTATTCTACTCACTTCAGGTAACAGTTTGAAATGTTCCGACGCTCAAATGCAGAAACTTCAACCATCCCAACTCACGGCGTCAAGAGTGGTCTTACCCAGGCTGTCCAGCGCACATTAAACCTGTCATGCCGGCCGCGTTGGTATACATGTTACCGGCGCTACTTGCTTCGTGTATACACCACTTTAAAGTGTGAGAATAACTGTAAAGTATGTTTAGACATCCATGAACCTAAATCAACTATTTTGCCTTGTGTAGATGTTCGCACAAGGACCGCTGACGATCGATGCGTCGCGCTTTCTGCTACGCCGGCTGTCACCGAAAGCTGCCGGCCACACTTATCTGGTGTACTTCTATGACTGATATGTAAAAACACAAACTTTACAGTTGCTAATTTGGTACGCCTCCGTGAACTGGCTCCCTGGAACGCGTTTTCAGTGGATTGTATTGGTATTTGTTTGGTTGTTTTGCTAATTGTTGGTATTGATATAACTGCATATCTCTGTACATTGGTACGCCCGCTGTTTATTGCAAGCAGAGTTCATAAAAACGGCTGTCGCTCTGTATGGCCACTCCGTAAATACAAGTCTGGCAATGGTTGAACTTCTACTTAATTCAAGTACAGTTTAGGCAACACTTAGAAATGTTGCAAAGTTCCAATGCAGAAACTTCAACCATCGCGACTCAGCTGCTGCGAAAGTGACCTTACCCAGTGCCCCGTCCCAGCGACGCCTATCGTGCCGGCCACGTCAGTGCACATGCAGCTGGTGCTTTTTACTCTAAGCATGCACAGTTCTAAAGTGTAAGAATTGAGTGTAAAGTACAGTTTAGACATCCCTGAGCCTAAATGGACCATTTATCTGCGTGTGCGGTGCCCGAAGAAGAAGCGGCGACAATCGATGTGTCATGCTTTCAGCAACGTAGGCTGTCACCGAAAGCTTTCTTCTGAGCGCAGTAGCCGATACCTCTCCAACTCATATTTAAAAAGTATGAACACACTGGCATACACTTTCAGCAGATTGCATTAGTACTTTGTTCGGCGGTTTCTTACGGCGGTCGATATAACTGCAAATATGTATTCTGGCACGCCTGATGTATACTGCTATATCATCGCTTGCGCGAAAAAAAAAACTCAATATTCCCTCGTGTGTGCGCATATCTACCAAACAGGTAGTTTTAAATCATCTGGACATCTTGACTAGTAGCAAAAGCGATAACTGACTACCAAAGGAAAAAAAAACTATCGGCAGCGGCGGCCGACAATCTGTGGCTGCTCCTCTAGTCAATTTGCGATTTTAGGGATGAAGCCCCTTAAAGCAGTACCCGTTCGTCCCTCGTAGTCGCAGTCGTAGTGTGTAACAAGTGTTACATTTTGACCTGCAAGGTGGTGCCGGTGGGAAATTTATCCTGTGCTTTGTTGAACAATAAAAAGTTCGTGTCTTGCGCGTAACCTATGAGCCTGTCTCCTGTCTCTCATTCCTGTCTCTCATTCCCAATTAGCAGCCATTGGCATTTTGCAGTAGAAAACGTTAGTAGGAGTAAAAGTGCAAAGCCGACTTCTGCTCTCTCATTCCCAGTAGCAGCCATTGTTTACCACCAAGGTACTGCCTGGTGAGATTTCTCCTGTGTGGGATTAATAAATGAAAAAAGTTTTGTTCAAAACGCCGTTGAATGATGAAATCAACCAACGAAAGACGCCAGATGTTTTCTAAAAGCAAAACGAAAAGACGCCAGATGTTTTTAAAGCAAAACAAAAAGAAGACGCCAGCTGCTTAATGAAAGACGCCAGGTGTATTCTAAAGCAATGGTTTTATTTCATCGGGTGAATTAACGGAACAAAATTTCACAATATTACTTCCAGGAGCTTTGCCCAATCTCATCAACATTCACCTCGTGGATCTGCCATCAATTTTTTTCAGTTAAGATGTGGATGCTTCAAAGAGCTTTGCGCTATTGCTAATATCCGTACGTCATTCGCGGCCCGAAAGCCGTTCGTCACTATCAAATGCAGGCGCAATTGTTGTTTTGGAAAGGAATATTGCGTCAATCTTACTGAGCGTCTTGTAAACATGAGGTCAAGCGGTGCGTTCTTCGGATAAATAGTTACTTCATAACCTACTAAGCACGTTCTGGCATAGCGTAGCGGGTATTATTTCGGCGGCACCCATGCGCGTCGGACGCGAGGATCATGTGCTCCGTAGGAGCGGCGTTTGCGGCACATACTAGCCGCAGTAACAGGATGACCAAAGACCAAGACACAGGATACGAAGTTATTTTGCAACCACTACCCAAGGGACGCGTCGAGCAGGACACTGTATTTTTTACACGGTGATGTGCGTGGCATACCGTATCGAGTAGAAGATTTACGAGGCGCACTCGGCCCTAGAGGACAGCTGCCGGAGTTGTTGACACGGGGGGCCTACCAGACAAATCATGTCTGGGCAGTCACCATGAACAACGTGGACGCTACGAAACGTTTGCTGGACGTGAAGGAGCTGAAAGCCAAGGGGTGACGCTGCATCATCATAGACACCCAGGATCGGCAGGTGCGGCTGCGTCTTTATTGGCTGCAGTATGGCATCAATGATGAAGACGTGCGACCAGTGCCGGATGCTTTTGGGAAGGTCATACAAATAACCCGGGAGCATTGGCGCGTTCAAGGAATCAAAGACAAGGGGTTAACCACGCGGTCTGTTCTTCTTAGGCTCAAAAGTGGCGTGAAGGTTCAAGATCTCCCGCATCAAATCAGAGTGACTGGTAAACTGGTACTTGTGATTGCACCTGGTCGGCCAATGCAGTGTCTACGTCGCCAAGGTACCGGCCATGCTAGAAGAGAGTGTAAGGTACCCTGATGCTCGCGTTGTTGGCGGTTTGGCCACAGCGAAGATGAGCGCATGCGTACGTACGCATCGGCTACCGGATCAGCTGAAGGTGAAGGGGCAGCAGAGTTGGTGATGGATGCGACTGAAGCTAAATACGCGGGGAAATGCGCAGGTGAGGTGGTGAAACCGGATCCTTCAACAGGTCCAGCCACACCGACTGGTGGGGATGGACCAACAGTACAAGCAGACATAGCATCTGCGGAGGGTACTCAAGAGCCAGCCGGCCAAACTGAGGAAGGCTTCACAAGCACCCCTTCAAAGGAGCCTGAGCCGGTGGAATTAACCGAACTTCTAGTGTCGACCGAGAGTACCAGTGGTGGGGCTCCCAGCAAAAGACCCCACGAAAATTCGGCAGGATGGCATGAGGGGTCCAGTGAAAAGCATGAAGAGGGGCCAGCTGCGAAGGCGACTTCGTTCCGACGCAGCATCACAAGTCTGCGTCCCAACCCGATATCGGACAAACACTGGCCACCTTTGTACTCCAGTGGCACGGGTTCACCTGGAGGCTCCAAAAATGTCTAGTTCTATGCTAGACGCTGAAGGTAAGCATCATGCCCCGGGCTAACTTCTTCTCTGTATAGACATGGCTTTTGCATCGAAACAGAGTGGCAACGTTAAATGTTCGAGGTCTTTCCGCCAAGCGAAAACAGAGCCAAGTCGACAGGCTGCTCGGGGATCATGATGTGGATGTACTAGCTATACAAGAAACGAAGATATACTTTGAAGAGGAGACACGGGGCATGGTGCGGAGGTTTACGGCACGTTACTACGTTACTACGCAATTGTAGGTCAAGCAATTGGCATGTCGGCAGGCTGTGTCTTGTTCATTAGAAACCTACCAGGTCTGGTAGTGCAAGATACTTTCTTTTGCCCGTCGGGTAGACTGGTTTCCTGTGATTTTGTATTTAATGAATATCAATGGCGTATTGTGTGTATTTATGCACCAACCATTTGTGAGGAGTGATACTGTTTTTCAAGTCTGAAACAGCACTTCGCTTTGGAAAGGAAATCTGTATTACTAGGTGATTTTAACTCCATCCTCAACGGGCGGGATCGATCAAACAGACGCCCCATTTAGTAGTAGGACGCTAGCGGACATAGTTACTAAATTCGAGTCAGAAGATGTGGGCAGTTGTATGGAGGGAACGCGGGAATCGTGTTTCGCACATTTTCAGGGGAATAGCCATGCACGTCCTGATCGCATCTACATGTCGCTTGAATTATAACCCACTGCAAGGCATATGCTGTCTACCCAATACACTTCAGTGATCATTGGTTAGTTATATGTGATATGGGAAAGAAAACAAAAGGTGGAGTTTTTTCATGAAAGCTGTGGAAGATGAATTCCACTTCGATCACTGACAAATATTTCTTAGGTCAGGTAAAGAACTGCATCAATGAAATGAAAATGGATGATGAAGCTAAACTTGCAGAACAATGAGAAGAGTTCAAGCAGCGAATAAAAATAAAAGCTATTGATCGTTCTTGCGCATTGAGTTACGAAAGGAAAAAGACAGAAAAAGAACTCCGAAAGACTTTGGAAAGACTAATAGACTTGGAGTGCAAACAACCGGGAGAGTATAAAATTGAAATACGCAATATTAAGCAGAAACTTGCACTGTATGACGAGGAACGCTATCGCGGTGCACTCGTCCGTGCTAGGGCTGAGGCTTTAGCTGCTGGAGAGACGCCAACCAAAAAAGATTGTTAGGGGTGGGAAAAACGAATGCTCGACCAAATCATATCAAAAAATTAGAGAAGGATGGTCACGAAGTAACTGATACCGACAGTATTTTATCCGTATTTTCAAGTCATTTTGAAAACCTTTTTGCGCGTAGACAGGTAAACCCATAAAGATTTATAAAAGAATATTTAGGATGCATGTCACAAGTCAGTAAGGAAGTGAAAAGCGCTTTGGAATTATCTATATCTGCATCTGAAGTTCAACGGGCGATTGATAAGTTTAATCCCGGGAAATCTCCAGGACCAGATGGTATTTGTGCCAAGTGGTACAAATGTTTTAAAAGTGAATCAGATCCTATACTCGCAGGCGTTTTTAACGAGGCATATGAGGAAAATAAATTACCAGCATCCTTCGGTGAATCACGTACCGTTCTGATTCAGAAGACAAACGATGCTGAAATGCTCAGGCACGTCACAGCGTACATGCCAATCGCACTGACAAATGTAAACTACAAAATAATAATGTAAATTTTGGCGGCTAGACTTCAGTTAGGAATAAAATATATTGTCGGCCCACACCAAACGAGTGAAATCAAAGGTCGGTCCATAATAACAAATGTTCATAAAATGCGGTCCGTGCTCGAATGTGTTAACATCAGTCAATCTCGTGCGACCATACTCTATCTGGATCGGGAGAAAGCGTTTGATTGCGTTGCACAAGCTGTTTTGTTTGCAGTATTGGAGAACAATAATGTTGGTTAGATAATCATTGACGGTGTCACCATGGCATATCAAAATGGTAGTACGAGACTAATTATCAACAGGACATTGGGCCTCTCCATTGGAATTGAGCGCTCAGTGCGTCCAGGTTGCCCTGTTGGTCCACTGTTGTTTTGCATCTATATTGAAACATTATGTCAGTCGATATTGCAGAATGACATCACTAATGGATTTAAAGTACTATCCTCAGAGGATAAACTACTCGCATACGCTGATGATGTTGCAATTTGTAGCACTTCCTATAAAGATATAGAAGAATCAATCAGAGTTTCTGAATCTTTCCCAGAAGTTACAGGATGCCACATAAACTGGGGTAAATGTTTCAGTTTTTGCATGGATATTGGCCTTCAACCACAGACGTTTTCACAGTCATTTTGGACAAGAACGCCAGTTGAATATCTTGGAGTACCGCTCGAGTCATATTAAAGTGCTGATAAATATTGGACACAGCAGTCTAAAGAAATTAAAGAGACAGCGAATAGGTGTAATGCGTCTCATATGTCCATGTTTGCTAGATCTACTGCATGCAACTGGTTTTTTGTGTCTAAGCTTTGGTATGTGATGCAAGTGCTGTACTGTCCCCGGGTCAATGTGCAAATATTACATCAGGTGTTTGCGATATTTGTTAGGGGGTCTAACTGGGAATGGTGCAGTCGCACGAATTTGTTTATACGGGTGAAATGTGGAGGCCTTGGTCTAAGACATCTGTTTACCAAGTAGATAGTAAATAGGTTTTCCTTTTTTTTGTGAGACAGGAGATCCTTTCCTACTAACAGTGTGTCAAACAAGACTAAGTAGACTGTTGCCTGAGTTTGTCGTGAGCACTCATGTTACTACAGGGGCTGCGCAAGGATACACGAAAAAAAACTGTACTAAGATTTTTGTGACACTATGCTCCCGATCCCCTTGTACACAGCTCTATATACAGCACGCAATTGTCAGAATGTACTTAAACGAGTTAAAAAAGTGCTGGCAGCTCCAAGTGGAATAACATTCTTTATTAGAATTACACGCCGGAACACTTCCTGTATGAACTTTCCTAGAGGAGCTTGGGTTTTATATGCCTTGGGGATCTCACTGCCTAATCTGTAGGAAACCTGAAACTATTGGCCATGTTTTTTTGCACTGTTGAGAAAGAGTTTACTTTTTGGACCTATTACATATAACAATTAAAAAGAGTTCCCGTTACACCCTCATAGGATGACGTATTTGTCATTAGAGAACGAGGATGAATTACCTTTCGGCTTTATCATAATGACCTCCTTGTAGAGTATATTGCACTCCAGAAAGGCTGGATTTCACTGTGACCTTGACAGGAGACCAGCAAGAAAGTATTTTAAAAAGGTATTTCTAGATTTCTCGAGGTAGTAAGAACAGATGAATGTGTACATTTATGAGTAGAAAGGGTGGAAGCCCTACTAACCATGAAGGAATTCTAAGAGGTGATGTGTTACAGTAATTAATGATGGCCTTAGTTATTTAAATTTTTTTATTCTTTGTTGTGCATTGTAATATCGCTATCTTAGCAAGCCGTTTGTAAAGTTTAACCAGAAATAAAAAAATAATGGCGTAGCGTAGTGGGTAGTATACTCTGTTATATATTGGAAAGTGGCGAGTTCGAATCGCGTCCGAAGGCATTTTATTCTTCTTTTTTTTTCAATATTTATTGTTATTGCGTGTTATTTTACTCAAGTATTCATTTATTTATGGCAAATGGGCACTGCCGTTTTAACCATGTGAAGCCATTTTTTGCAGAGTACTGGGACGCTGCCGCTCTAGCGACCTAGCATCAGTGATGGGAGGTGCGGGGAGGCACTGGCACCATCGCCGTACTGGGCCCATAATCAGGCGTGGCGCTGAACGCTGGTACCCAGTGGCGCTGGTTTTTGAAATAGGAATACATCACCACTGACAATTTACGAGGCCACATAAGACACTTCTGCCAATTACGCGCTCACCATGTTGCTGTGTTACCACTTCAGAGACCAAAAGCCATCCTTTCAAAGGCTGCCCTATTGCAAAAACCAGCGCCACTGGGTACCAGCGTCCAGCGCCATCCCTGAATATGGGCCCAGTATGGTGCTGGTACCAGCACCTCCCAGCGCAGGTACTGGGACGCTGGAGAGGCAGCGTCCCGGTACTCAGTGCAAAATGTCTTCACAGGGTGAAAACAGGGGTGCCCATTCTCCATAAATAAATAAACATATATATAAAGTAGCGCGCATTCACAAGAAAATATAAAAAGCTGAAAAAAATAAAACGCCACCATACATCTTCATTTTTGCAATTCTCCCAGTCAAGACAGACACAATATTCCTTTTCAAATAACAATTGCGTCTTGATTCAAAAGTGACGAACGACTTCCAGGCACCGAATGACGCACGGATATTAGCAAGAGTGCGAAGTTTTTGAAGCATCCACATCTTATCTCTGAAAAGTCTCAAATTTACTAGAGGAAGCCACAGATTGTCAGGTGTTGCTGCCGATAGTTTTTTTCCCTTTGATAGTCGGTTCTCACACTTGCAACTAGTCAACATGTACAGATGCTTTAAATCTCTTGTTCAATAGATATCCGCCCACACGAGTGAATATTGAGTTTCTTTTATTTTTTTTCGAGCAAGCAACATTGTAGCAGTGCACATGCGGCGCGCCAGATTACATATTTGCAGTTGTATCGATACCTGCAACTAATAAACCGCCGAAAAAATGAGTAATGCAATCCGCTGAAAAAGTATGAAAAAGTATGCTAGTGTGTTACTTCACTAACGCGTACCAAATTACGAACTCAAAATTGCGTTTTCTTACATACGAGTCAGAGAAGTATTGAACCATGCGCTCAGAAGAAAGGTTTCGGTGACAGCCTACGTTGCTGAAAGCATGACACATCGATCGTCGCCGCTCCTTGTTCGGGCACCGCACACGCAGATAAATAGTCGATTTAGGCTCACGGATGTCTAAACTGTACTTTACACTCGATTCTTACACTTTAGAATTTTGCATGTTTAGAGTAAAGAGCACCGGCTGCTTGTGCACCAACGCGGCCGGCACGATAGGCATCGCTGGGATGGGGCACTGGTTAAGGCCACTTTCGCAGCAGCTGAGTCGCGATGGTTGAAGTTTCTGCATTGGAGCTTTGCAACATTTTAACTGTTACCTAAACTGTACTTGAAGTAAGCGGAAGGTCGATAAATGCCAGAAATGCATTTACGGAGTTTCGATGCAGCGCGACAGCTGTTTTTCTGGCCTCCGCTGACAGTATACAGTGGGCGTGCCAGTGTACAGATATATGCAGTTATATCAATACCAACAATTAAAACAACACCCATAGAAATGCCAATGCAATCCGCTGAAAACGTATGCTAGGGAGTAAGTTCACGAAGGCGTACCAAATTACCAACTGAAAATTGTGTGTTACATATTGTGTGTTACATTGTGTGTCGCAGAAGTACCGGCTAAGTGCGGCTGGCAGTTTTCGGTGACAGCCTGCGTAGCTTAAAGCACGATGTGCGATCGTCAGCGCTCCTTGTGCGAACATCGATACACGACAAAATGGTTGATTTAGGTTCATGGATGTCTAAACTATACTTTACAGTTATTCTCACACTTTAAAGTGGTGTATACACGAAGCAAGTAGTGCCGGTAACATATATACCAACGCGGCCGGCATGACAGGTTTAATGCTCACTGGGCCGGGCACTGGGTAAGACCGCTGTCGACGCGGTGAGTTGGGATGGTTGAAGATTCTGCATTTGAGCTTCGGAACATTTCTAACACTTACCTGAAGTAAGTAGAAGGATAAGCTTGACCAGCCATACATTTATGCGGTTGGCGGAATCAAACGGAAGCTTTTTTTCTCGCCTCCGCAGTGAAACCTTGCGAAGCGATCGAGAGAGCTCATTTACGTTTCGTCAACTTGGCAGCAAAAACGACTTCCTGTTACCGTTAGGAGTGGCGTGCAGCTTCATGATTACAAACACTGCAACTTGGCATCGGTACAGCAATACACGGATGATGCGAATATGGCCGGTTTACGTGGGGTATATGCGAAATAGGTGCATTATAATTGCTGCGATAGGTACGTGCGCCGCAAAAATTAATGCTCGGTATCTGTTAAGGTAGCCTCTCTCCGTGGTGTAGAATAAAGCGTTTTATATTGAACGACACCAAAACACACCACGGCACACGCTACAATAACGTGCACGCTGCGCTGGTAGAAACAGTGCATGCTCCAGTATTCACCAGCGCTTGCCAGTAAATATTCCAGCACTTCCAGCGCTTCGCAGGGCGCACTAGCATCACAGCTGTTGAGCCAGCTCCCCTACCAGTGTGACGCAGCTTTTTCCCAGTGCGCCCAGTGATTGCAAGCGTGTAGCAGTGTCTGCAGCGTGTAGCAGTGCCAAAAAACGTACTGGCGTCACGCTGTTTTGCAATATGGCATTTCTCTTCATAGAGAATGCTTTGCATCGGGCTTCATTCCAGCACAAAGACCACCGCCACCTCCGTGGCGCCTACAACAACTATAGATGTGTCTAGCTATTCCGAGATATACGAACAAGAGCCGTCATTCAACAGTGGCCCTGGAACAGGCGACGTTGTCACTACTGTACAAATAATATGGCCAAAGGAGCCCATTTACACTGAGGGATCAGTCTCGGCTCACAGCTGCACAGATGCTGTTGTCATCCCGATGTACCAACTTTCTCTAATGTTCCAACTGTCCCATAAGACAACATCCACACCAACGGAGCTTGCGTCTTTACGTGCTGCTATACTTCATATTGCGGAAACCCGGCCTCGAAATGGGTGTGTGTTCTGTTACTCCACGGCATCCCTTCAGAGCTTGCAATCAGCTTTCCAACAAAGGGTGCATCAACAACTACAAAACAAAATCAGAAAAGTGCTTCAAGAAGTTTTATCGAAAGGACATGATGTGGTTTTCCAGTGGTTACTGGGTCAATGTGGTATTGTCGGTAACGACCTTGCTGATGACGCTGCTCGATCCGCCCACGCGAACGCCCAAACGCCACTACGCTTGTCGATAACCGATGCTGCGAGGGACCTTGGCTCGCTCACTAACACAATGTCGGAAACTTCGCTGAGTGACCCCAGTGTCGCGAACCACTGCATATATAAATCGGACCCACCGAGAAATCTTCAAATTTTGTCAGACAAATCCGCCGGGATGCAACTTTACTGAGCTGCCTGTGGTTAGGTGTAGCTTTCCTGGAGGCGTACTCCTTTCGCATAGTAATCGCGGACAGCTTCAGGTGTGAATCGTGCAATACAGACAATACAATAGAAGATCTACTGTGTTTATGTCTTCGTTTTGTGAGAGAATCAACTTCCTACGCGAAACGTTACAGAAACTACCTAGTAGACCTTACTCCAAAGAGAAGAGTTCATGACTCCAGGAGTCGCAGACAAACAAAGCGACGTGAGCATTGCTAGGTTTTCTGAAGATGACCGGACTACTGGATCGCTTATAAGCGTGCAGTGGACAATGTCACATGTAGCCACACGTTGCCCTTCACTTCCCTCTTTCTTCCCTTTCAATCCATTCACCCCTTCCCCCAATGCAGAGTAGCAAACCGGACGTGCATTTTGTTGACCTTCCTGCTCTTGATTTCTTCCATTCCTCTTTCTTTTTCCTCTCATCTATAATCACTAAGATTCAGCTCACATCTACTGACTCCTACTAGCACCTACGTTTATAGTCACATCACCTTAGCCATTTCGCTATTCGCTTTGATACTAACTTCTACTCATGCGCGTTAAAACTCACTCGTGATCCAGCGCACGTGTACTCCAGTTTCTCAAACTTGACCACATTCTTACTATTATCAACTCAGACTTGCGTATTCGCTCATCTGCATTTTAACGCCCACTAACACTCACGAGCATTAACGCTCGTTCATACTCACCTCTACTCACATCTCTCGACAGCCACTCATATTCACACTGACAACGTTCCAATAACCTTGAGTAATTGTGAGTGAGTCTGCTCTTGAGTGAATATTGCTATTCTTGTTCTGAAAACTCATATAGATGTTGTCAGTGCAAGTCCAAAGATGGCGATCATTCCATCAAACAGGTTTTACTGAATTCAGTCCATTAGGTTAGCCCTTTTATATACCCCTTTTCTAAGTGTGTTGTGCTTTCTAATAGATTTATTCACAAAAGTGCGAAGATAATCATGAGCATGGTTGCTCTACCACAAGCCAGTAACTTTGGTGCATTGTTATGTGTGCATTGTATTGCACACTAGGACTGAGTCATGCTAGGACTGAGTGATGCAGGAGTGAGGACGCGTGATCTGGTGCTTTGGCGCGCACGTTCAAACGCTCGCTTGCATCAAGACATGCTTTTGACACTGTTACAGAACAAGCGATTTTTTTGTGATAGCAATTATATAGGTACTCTCGGCTGGCTTTCGCAGCCGGCGGCGGCGTCACTCGCCATATTTGTGTACGTTTAATATACGGTTAACCTCCCTGCCCTTTTTGCATCATTCTCATCTCTCTTCTCTCTCTCTCTCTATATATATATATATATACATATATATATATATATATATATATATATATATATATACATATATATACATATATATACATATATATATATATATATATATATATATATATATATATATATATATATATATATATATATACATGAAAATGCAAGAAAGAAAGAAAAACAAACAGAAAAAGACTCCAGCACGCGAATTCAAACTTCGGTCCTCTCAATCAGGGATGTGAGGCGTTAACCACTGAGCCACTAAGGAGCATGTCCCTTACCGTTGAATCGGCGAGCTCTTTATATCTACCACTCACCGCTGCTCACGGCCATCTAGGCGAGAATTACCGTAATTTCAGCATTATCAGCAAGATGGCGCAGTGAGCGTGCGTCGCCACTTTGCGTGCTCTGTCTCCCATGTGTGCTTAACCCCGCTTAATTGCCAACTGCTGGCACGCGTATGCACGCGTATGCACGCGCCTACGCATCAAAAGCGTCTAGTCTCGTCTGCGGAGGAAAAGAGTACGCAACCACTGGCACGCATCGACCGTGGTGACGCCCATGCGTGCAAGCCTAATGAACACTCTTGCTTAATCTTTTGGCTTGACAAGCTCCAATTTCTGCTTAGAACGGAGCGTTCTGAACTTGAGCGGGTTCCTAAATTGCTGAAGATACGAGAGTGCGTTGCGATGTTGATTGTGGTTCAGCTGCCACAGTTATGACTATTTAAGAAGTAATTGATATGGCAGTGAGCAAAGCATGCACCATAAATTAACATCAGTGCGTGTGCCACCCCCGAGAGCGAAAATTCACGTCTAGGATACTGTACATCTGTGATAGGTGTGCTCAGGAGCCAACTTAAAAGGGGGGGGGGGTGGGAGGATGCTTCTCACAGTGCCTCCTCCCTAATATGTCTATGTATGAGCTGCCTTAGCACACCCTCCCATTATAATAATCTATTAAGCTGACATCACCCCCCTCTCAGTGCCTTAGGGGGAAGGGTGGCTGCCCCCGTACTTAGGTTTATAAATCAGGTTTATGAAAAACCAAGATGAATAAATCTCCAGGTTGGTATACCTACACCACCAAAATCATGATATTATCAGAGTCCTTCAATGCTTTTCTGGTCACGAAACTCCGGCCGAAGTTTCATTCAGGGACAAAAGCTGCCGCTAGGATTGCCCCTGTTAGCGTGAAGGCTTCGCCGGCGGCCGGCGACGCTTGCGGGCCGGCTGTTTCTCCGTCGGCAATGCGCCTAATTTCATCTGCTCTTCATTTCCACCTGTAAAAACGCGACCTGTAAAAACGCGAGCGACGCGAGCGAAGTGTGCGTGTTTTTGATTCAGTTGACGCTTAGCTTAGCTGTGAAATAGAGGCAAGGCCACGCGTGTTACTGAGTCGTATATGTTGCAGCGTTCGTTCGTTGCGGTAGTCACGGCCGCTACGTTCTCGCTTTGAGAAGGAGGACATCTGGCGTTTTCAATTTTTGAGTAGTCTTTGCAGTTTCCTGCATTTGAGTTAACTAGCACCAGATTTAAATCGGTATATACAGCCCTGGGCGACATGCTGCGCTTAGCAAATAGGTGTGCAAACGTACAGCACGTTGGGTTAGCGCTGTGTCTGCGCGATTTTATAGCGCACTCATAATGTACAAAAATAACCTAGGTTTGGAAAGTGAGCATCAACATGATGAAGAAAAACGCTCACGAAATGGAAGCAGCATAATGAGCGCGCGTAGAAGTAAATGCTACACACTTGAGCGACTTTCCCGGCTGTCAACAAGGTATAGGGTGTCAACAGAAAAACTCGTATGGTCAGTGTCTGACACACTCGTCCCACCAAAACGACAAGTTAATTGAATTCTTGGTTATGAGGTTTAACGCGCTGACGCTATGCAGGCAATCGGGCGCGCGCCGTAGTGTAGCCACAGTCCTTCAAGCATTTAAGGACTCTAGTGTAGCTCTCCGGAATAATTTTAACCACCCAGGTATCTTTAACATGCGCGGGAATCTCTAAAACACAGGCATTTTCTCTTTTCGCCTCCATCAAAAAAGCGGCTGGGAACCCGCGTCCTTGGGCTCATTATCATCAGCACAGTGCCCTAGCCCCTGAGCCACCGCGGCGGGGACACTAAAAAAATAAAAAAAGAAATACAGGTAAAGCTAGCCATGCTCCGCTTTGCAAATTCAAAATACCTGATTGGAAAATCAAAATGTCGCCGCCGTAGATTTTGGTTCCCCCACACAGATGACAGTAACCTGACTGGCCACTTGCTGATCGTCGCAGGCAGCTGCCAAGCGCATGCAAATGACTAGAAAACGCGCCGCGGCTGTGGTGCAAGTGTTTATTCATACAAGTTTACGGCAATAGCATGGCGGATAAAGGAAATAAACAACGTCACACAAGCAACTAGGAACACAAATGTGCAAGTGTTTTTTGTCACTAGCAAACACAAAACACAACAGTTGGGCTTTACATAGCATGACAAACAGAACAACTGCTACCCATGGGGCTTGTGCCACCATTTGCTCGGCAGTTTGCTCGCCGCGTCGCTCGTGTCAGCTTGTTTTTTTTCCTGGTGTAAAAGTGCAGGCGGCACCTCAAGAAAAAATGAACAACCTCTGCTGTGGTACCCACATAGTGCAACCTACAGCCAACACCAGCAGAAGCAATGCCGCTGTCGAGCAAAACTTGGTCAACAATGTTCGCATACACATCGGCACATGCAACTGTGTCCACAGTCAGTTCTTCAACATGTCCTTCCACAATGCGCAACAGGCTGAGAAGCTGGGATGAGGGCACTTGCAGGAATCCTCTTGACTTCTTCTGGATTAGGTCAGTTGGCTCTCGTGTCTGGCTCTTGAGTGTTCCCACGCAGTATCGTTGAAAACTTCTTTACCACGTAACCGGCAAGATAATCAAGAATGCACTCTTTGGTGGAGAGCGTAAAGTCAGGCACGGATGCATTGTTCACTGCCTTTCCCGGCTCCTCAAGAACGTCATCAAAGAGGACCGCCAACATGTCAATCTGCAAAATACATTCCAAGTTTCAAATCTTTCAATGTATAAGTTGAGATTCGTAAATGCAAAAACACATTATGTTTCATTTGGTTATTTGGTCATTTGTGTAGTGAAACTGCTCCTGAAAAAAAGAAACTAGAGCTAATAAATAAAAGCAAGGGGCACGTTACCTGACTGGAGGCAGGTTTTCCCTTGTCAAAGAGGCCCTGGAGCTTGAGCAACAGCTAGGGTCCATCTCCCTCGACCGAGGCCCGTTTTGGCGGCCGAACTAGGTTGTTTACAGAGAGCATCCGATAGATGAACAAAAAATGTTGCACAGTCGGCTGCCCTCCGTCACCGGCAACATGCCTGACGATGCCGAAAAACATCTAGAAAGAAATAATCAATTTATCGCAACAATGAGAAATCCATAGCACATTCATACACACAAAAGTGATCATGTTTACTTCTAGAGGATCTTGTCCGAAGTTTCCAACGAGAACGTAACGAAACCCAGACAACAGCAAGCTCTCGATGAGTGCAACTGAGCTATGCAGTGTCAGTCTGAGGGCTCCACATGTCTGCTTACTCAGAAAGCAGACTTGCCTCTGGGTCGGTAAGGTCTTGATGTATTTCTCCCAGTTGTCCAGCCATGCAATGCTGTCCTTCAACACCTGGAATAAAATTATGCTTCATCTATAGTACACGAAAAACACTTCATAACACATGTAATAATCTCACAGCAATGTGTTGTGCTTCGTTGAATCGAACATGGTCTGGCCTCCGAGAGTTCAGGCAGTCGAACAGCTTGTTCAATGTTCTTGTGAATTTCGATGTTGCAGCCGACCCATGGAGCTTCTTGCAGTCTTCCTGCTCGCTATAAAACTCCATGGCCGAAGCAGTACTCTCACTGAACAGCTGTAAAATGTGTGGAAAAAAGGGATTTTAAGTTTACTTCCCAAAACGTGTGAGCAGATATTTTTGAAATACACTTTGCACTAAACATAGCTGCGTGCATGACTTGCCTGGACAGCCAACTTCACGCTCATCTTTTGGAACGCATTGGGGAAAATATGGGCTTTCGTTAACTTCGGTACAGCCCGGAGTCCAGCCTGTTCTTCTTCATAGTCCAGTAAGTCCTTGTAGTGACAGTGGAACACCTCCTGTCCTTGAGGGAGCTGCAATATAAGGACAAGTGACAAATTTTTTTTAAACTGAATAGTTTATGCACAGGTCAAGGCATTCACATGCAACTTTTTTTACTTACCAAAAACTTGCCCACTTTGAGCAAGTTGTTTCTGATGCACTTAAATATGTGCGGTGGATCAATTACAACGTGGACTTGCTTTGAGGGCTCACACGGGTGTTCAAAACACGTTTGAAGCTTGTGCATGTCCCCGTTGACACCTTGAGAGAAAAACAGTTTAATAGTACACTTGTTTTTCTACTACATCACTAACCACAGCTAAATAAAATTTGAAAAGACGTACCCAGAGATCTCAAGGCTGATTGGTTTGATGTGGAGTTGTCGCAGGTCACGGCGTCAACAACAACACCAGCGTTTGTAAGGTGAACAATGCGCTGCAAAAGGAGCTTCGCCACGATTGATCCTGGGGCAGCACCAGAAGCACAAAATGTGCCCACAGTTTGTGACCACCCTCCCAGAAAAGGCCGAAACAGAAAGACCAGCACGTGGTCGCCGTCTTTGCCATGGTCACCTGGTCATGTGTGTTCGGCGAAATCCACCTTGCCCAGCAGTGCCATGTCCGACTGGCGAATGTGGACGCTTTTTCTGACGCTAATTTCATCGAACATGAGCACTCCTGGAAAGTTTTGGGTAGGTTAACATCTTGTCTAAATTGCGCTGCTGAATATAATACAATTAAAAAATGAGTACTGCTTCTTACCTCGACGCTCTCTTTCTGGAACTGCTTCTAGCTTTTCACACAGAACCGTGAACAAAGTGCTGTCGAAGCCAAAATCAGCTTTCAGATTTCTGAGGTAGCCATAGAGGGTGCGGGGATTTGGAAGGGGCAAAAGTTCATTTTCATGAAGAAAAGTGTAGACTGCTGTGGACTTTATCTTTAGCAGCAAGCAGTCATAAATCCACTCTTTTTTGTACCTGGAGAGAATGAATTGCAAATTTGTTTTCCACAATGAGCGTGTTGGAAACTATTCATGCAAAGCAAAAAATATTGAGAATGGTGTTATAAAAACTGAAGAAAGTATATTTGCCCAAACAAACCTGCAATTTTTCCCGAAATTAGGAATAACACTACACAAAACGGCCAAACCAATGTCTGCCTCAATAGCATATTGTTTTGCGGTATAACAGATACAAATACATGATGAATAAATGAAGGCTACACCTTGAGATAACATTTTCAAACGCAAAAGGGGCAATCCAATAGCAATGTTACGTGTGTGATGGGGTATTTGGAACTTACCGCGCAGCTGTTGCAGACTTCGCGTTGGCTTTCATGAGCCAGTGGTCGAAAATGAGCTTCTCGCGAGCCGAAAGCTTCTGAACGTCTTGGTGCGATCTTCTGCTCCCATTCGCTTGCACTGTCAATTTCGCAATCTTCACTTGGCACAAACGAAGTTGCTGCTTAGTGCTTCGAAGCTGGTCTTTAACTGCGTGGAGCTCTGAGATGGAGCAGACATTTCCCTCTGTCTGGCATGCCATCTCTGTGCAGCTTCCAGTGCTTATCACTCCACCTGTCAAACGAAGAAATATGGATCAATATAATGCGACATCACGCAGCACACAGGCAATACAGGCTCTCAACATAGTGAAACAAGAAAACAAGGCAACGCGAATGGATGCTTACCATCATCTCCGGCTGCTTCAGGATCGCAGGGCTCTGTGCTGGAGCTCACAGTAGCTGAAGTGCCATCGTTGTTCGGCGACGAAACGCGACGACGTTTTGCAGGCGGATTTTCTCGCTGTGAGCGCGACCGTGGCTTGGGCTTCGTAAGATACGCCGGCAGGTTTTCAAATATCCGGGGTATGGCACCGACGCGGAGCTTAGGCTTCTCGCGCTGCAGAAGCACAGATTGTCCACTTAATCTGAACTCATCGGCTCGAATAATGTCCGTGGTGTCGAAATGTTTCTCGCACACACGAACGGCCTTCGACTCGAAGTTAAAAGCGCCCGTCTCCTGTCGTGGAATGGCTCGCTTCCACCTGTCGCGTTGTTCGCGGTCGCTTGGGAGGCAGAACAGCGAAGCTTTTTCGGTACAACTCCGATAGCCAGAGCGGCAACCAGGTACGCAGCACGTCAGAGGCATGGTAGTTCACATAGTTTGCCGTCCGTGATGAGTGTAGACAGCTATACCACACAACAAACAAACCAGTAAGCTCGCGCTCCAACGCACTGCAAACGCTGCAAATGCGGCCGCCGCCGTCCAAGCCGCCTTCACCAGACTCGTAGCGCCACCGCGCGGGAGCTTTGATCCCCATATGAAGCTCTCCCTTAGCGTTACGGAGAAGTTTCGTGACCAGAAAAGTATTGAAGGACTCTGGTATTATTTTGAATATACTGGTACATTCGGTACATTTGCACTTCATAATATACAGCACTCATTAACCTAATAATTACTCCCAAAACATCATTATGTGTACACTTTTGGTCATAAGACTACAACGGAGTCCTATGTAGTGGGCTTTCGGATGATGTCTGCGATAGATAATTCTCTAATGCAACAAACCACACCTGGCTCCTAAAGATGCAACAGATATTGGTCATAAGATGAAACCGAAACCCTGTGTAGAATGCTTCTGGGCAATTTTTTTGTAGTTGAAATACGCTTTGATACAACTAACTGTGCCTTACACTTCATGATGTGGTAATTATTGGTCATAATACTGTAGATGAATCCTGTATAGAATACTTCTGGACGTTGTCTGTAAATAAAATATGCTCTGAAGCTGCGAACCGCACCCGAAACTTTGTGGTGTCAGAGATATCAATCATAAGATTACAACTGAACCTTGTATAGAAGGCTTTTGATGATGTCTGTATCAAACATTTTCCCTAATGCCAGAAGAGACACCTGGCTCCGAATGATGCAAGAGGTATTGCTCATAAGATAGGAACGAAGTATCACGTCGAATGTTTTTGAATATTGTCGGTAGTCGAAATATGCTCTAACGCAACTAACTCTGCCTGACACTTTATGTTGGTACAGATATTTCTCAAAATACTGCAATATATTAATCTTGCATGGAAGACTTCTTGACGTTGTCTGTCGTCAAAAGTACACATATTTCTCAAAATACTGCAATATATTATTCTTGTATGGAAGACTTCTGGACGTTGTTTGTCGCCAAATTATTTTCTAAAAACACAAATTGCATCGAACACTTCATGAAATCAGCAATATCGGTCGTAAAATTGCAACTGAACTTTGCGCAAAAGTTTTTTGAAAGTTGTCTGCAGCCAAAATGTTCTCCAAGGGAATAAACCACACCCGACACTTCTTGATGCAACAGATATCAGTCATAACATTGGAACAGAGCACTGCGTGGAACGCTTCGGATGATATATTCTTTTTGAAATACTGCTGGAGTGTTGTATACATAAATACATTATGGAAGCATTTGAACAGTAATATCGCAATAAGTGTGACAAGTGGCTGCCCATTGATACGCGCATCAGATTTGTGTGCTCATTAAGGCGATCGTTCAGACAGCATCCTGTCTTTATTCACTGTGCGAATTCTGGGCGCACCCCGAAGTTTGATGAATGCCAAGTAATGGCAAGATATAAGGGCAAGACGTCACGTAAAATATATGAGGCTTTTTTGATACTCAAAGCAGGAAATGAGTGTGTAAATTCCCCTTCCGTCAACATGCTGGATATTGAACACAAGTATCTTTTCAGTTAAGTTGTCATTTCACAATTAAAATAAGGAGGTCTGGGGCATGCGCCATAATTTTTTCGTTCTTGTGTATGTAATCTTTTTGCTCTTTTGACTGCATATATCTTCCCACCATCTGTGCAAGAAAATGTGTTGAAAGTGCGTGCTCTGTCCTATCTCTCCGCTTTTTCTTCCTTCTGAAAGGTTGATTGATATGTGGGGTTTAACGTCCCAAAACCACTATATGATTATGAGAGACGCCGTAGTGGAAGGCTCCTGAAATTTAGACCACCTGGGGTTCTTTACCGTGCACCCAAATCTGAGTACACGGGCCTACAACATTTCCGCCTCCATCGGAAATGCAGCCACCAAAGCCAGGATTTGAACCCGCGCCCTGCGGGTCAGCAGCCGCTTCTGAAAGGTTTCTTGTGCACTAATAAAGTATCTTTCTTTCAAAAATGCAATACCAACCAGCCCAAGTAGCCACTCTTTTGTAACATTCTCTACCCACCCAATTAAGCAAGGAGGTTTATATTTGCACAATTGGCTTTGAAGAACAGTAAGTATTATGCACATAAAAAAACTGAGCATCACGCAGTATCACCCATTCTGCGACAGTACTGTATCATGAAATATTTCATACATGTAAGGCCTTAATTTTCTGACTATACCTTACAATGTTTCTAAAGCTTCACAATTGTCTTCCTAAATGGTATACATATTTTCATTTCCAGCCTCTGGAAGTTCATGCCCCAAAGAAAAAATTCCAAAGTGCCCCAAAGACCAGCGACCAAAGTGCTATGTACCGAATGGTAGATGCAACTGCACTTGTAGTAAGTGGTTTTCTGACCCTATAAAGAGAATCAGTTGACGTAAGCCTGAAAAGAGCTAAACATGATACATACTAGCTACAATATTTGAATGAGCTTCAATTTTCACCATAGTTATATTGTAATTTCTATGTAGAAGCGATTTCAGAACTTATTCGTGCACATGATCAAAATATCTCTTAAATTGCAAAGCACAAGATTCAGGTGATTTTTTCACACATGATTTCCCTGTACGAGCCAAATTTGGTTTCCCTGTACTAGTTGACATAGAACCGTGATGTGAAGTAGTTACTCTGACCTAGTTAGTATAGGCGCTACGTGTCTTTCTTCTTACATTAAATACAAATATGAAACAACGGTCATAAGCTCATAGCTCACTTTCGTGCCGTCTCAGTCTCATAAATTGGTTTTCACGAGAGAGTTTGAACAAGTAAATAATGCTTGTGCAGTGTTATGAAGTGCTATGACAATATACGTTAGCCTCAAAGCATCATCATGATGAGTGATCCGCTATAATAGCACATATTACATTTGTTCTGCATGCCAGAAATCACGAATGTGTGATAAGGATTCGCAAACGTTTCGACTGCAAGAAACCGAGAAAAGCAGCCATGAATGCATGTTGGCCCAAGCCCAGCAGCGGTAGTCAAAGCGCTAAAGTACTCGGCTGCCGACCCGCAGGTCGCGGACTGGAATCGCGGCAGCGGCGCGGCGGCTGTATTTTAAATGGAAGTAAAAATTCTGTGCCCCTGTTTCCAGATGTAGAGGCACGATAAAAAACCCCAGGTGGTCTATATTCCCTGCGCCCTCCTCTACGGCATCTTCCATAAAAGTATGGTGGTTCAGGGGCTTCAAGCTCCACATATCAACCATAGTGGCCCTAGCCAGAACGGTGAGCTTCATGAAAGAAGGAAAATTCAAATTTCAATAAGACGTCTTAGGAATAGGTGCCAGAAACAAAGGAAAAAGTACTATATACAGCCATGTCAAAGCATGAAACTCGTGCAGGGGGGGGGGGCACAAAGCGTGAATGATCGACCGCTGTTTTTACTGGGTAAATTCAATTTCTCCTAATTGGCTCCTAATGGGCAATGGAGCAGCACTTTCTCGAGACAGCCCATGACTGCCTTGTTACATACCGGAGCAGTGCTTTATAGCTGTGCCCAAAGCTGTAAGGTGGCTCGTAGCTAAGCGACTCGATGTGGTCCTGGACTATAGCCACTGTAAGATGAAGTTCATGTGATCGCTTTCGGGAGATGAGATTATTGAATCACGACAGGCATTTTCCACCCGGAACTAACCACTTCGCTGTTTTGTTGTATGACACTATCAGTTGCGGCGCATCCTAGGTAAGAAGAGACTGGTCTAAGAAATCATTCTACGTACAAATGAATTTTATACGACACTATCAAATTCTTCAATGTCCCATTCAGCATTCACACTCTTCTGCGTTTCATGCGATCAATGCTGTCATTACTCGTAACAGTAATGAAACAGGGTTGGCGCAAAAAGAGGTCAATCATTTCATTCTGTTTTATTGCCTAACTCTTAAATGGAGTTGAAACGCCTTCCCTTCAAGTCATATTTCACTTTAGGAAAACAGTACTGTATGCAGCCCAATCTGGTAAAACTTTTGGGGCATTCTCCGCCAGGTTGATGTTTTGAAGTTCTAGTCATTTCTCGGTAAACTTCGGTGACTTTAAACGCACCTATCTCTCTATTTATCCGCCTAAAATTTTCAGCTCTCTTGGCCGTTGCAATGATGGTCTCTATACTACAAATGGTATGGCATAACATGACAGTTTGGCGAGTACAGGTGACTAGTCATAACGCTGAAATTATAATATGTATGTCGTGAATGTCATGCTAGAGTTGTCATGATCTTGCTGCTCTTGCGGTGGATTCGTTTACATTACATATATCAAAACTGGTATGGTATGACCAGAGTGCATAGCGAACATGAGTGACAGACTTCCTGAGTCGTAGGTAAAAATAGCTGTATCCTTACATATTGCAATAGACTCCGAGAAATTCAGCGTGCTTACAATGTGTTTGAACTTGTTCACACACCTGTCTTGACTTCGGTATTTTTTGTAATATTATGGAAACTTTGGTAGCGAAAGAGAGTAAATAATCAAGGAGCGCTGCCTTAAAGCGTCTCCTTCGTCTAATGTCGCGGAAGGCACTCAGCAGCCTGAGTCGTCTTCGGGGTATGCGTACCGTGAGGGCAAAATACTCGTTGTTAAAATTCTAAAGAACGAGTGGCACTTGGCCGAGTTGTAAAACGGAGCGGAATGCTAAGTGAAGGTTCACAGGTTTGAACCACGATGGTGGCTTCAATAAATACTTCCTTCTCAGTTATTTTTCGAAGTGCACCATCGGGCTGCAAACAGCTGAGCCTTCGCCTCGCATTCTGCCATGTTTTACCGCTCGACCAAGTGCCACTAAATCTTAAGAATTCTAATGACGAGCACTTCACGCTCACTGTACGCATACCCCGAAGACGACTGCGCGGAAGGCCTGTGCGGCAGGCACAGCACAGTCACAGCGAAAGCTAAACGAAAGGTGTTTCAGAGTCTTTTCTAAACACTTAATGCGTAACTGCCGCAAGCACACTTCCTTGATAGCCGCTACGGTATTATTATAGCCCCACCGTTGTCGTCTAGTGGCTAAGATACTCGGCTGCTGACCCGCAGGTCACGTAATTGAATCGCGGCTGCAGCGGCTGCATTTCGGATGGAGGCGGGAGTGCTGTACGTCCGTGTGCTCAGATTTGGATGCACATTAAAGAACCCCAGGTGGTCAAACTTTCCTGAGCTTTCCGCTACGCCGTTTCTCATAATTATATGATGGTTTAGTGGTTGTTTAGGGACGTAATACCCCACCTACCAATCAATGCCATTAGCAATAAAAAGTTCAGGGTAGTAGGCCGGCAATCGTTATGGTATTTTTGTTTATTTTCTGAGAAGCGCGGTATTCGGTAAACACTTGAAAGGAATTTTGTGCCTTGACTTGGCTCATGCGTTGGCTGACGACGATGAGGAGTTGTGCCTGAAGTGGGTATGCGCCACAATTATTTGCTGAACAAGAACAAGCTTTTGTAATGGGTTGGAGCCTTGGACAAATTCCCTCGTTATGCTATTCACTATGGGGGATGAATGGTTGTTGTTTCGCTGTTTTTAAAAAGCTTTATAATTCGTAGTAACGCGAGTGCTTTCCCGACATCAGGCCTGCCTAAGACAAGTTTGTCAAGAATACCCAAATCCAGTGTGGCTCAGTGGTATAATACCGGGCTGGCACCCTGCGAACAGGGGCTCGAGCCCCAATGGGTCGTTGGTTCTAGTTTCTTTTCTGATTTCGTGCGATGTAGTTATGCACACCGGTGGAGTGGCGGCAGCGCACAACTGCGCGTGACCTGAGTTGTGATCTCATAACAGCTTTCACTCTATAATATTTTTTCTGAGTTCTATTTTGTGGTTTCTACTTATACATACAAACATACATAACACACATACATACATACATACATACATACATACATACATACATACATACATACATACATACATATCCAGTTTATGACAGCGACCAGGAAAATTTGTCAAAATTGTCAATACAACTTCTAAGCAGCAAAGTATATCTACATCATCATTACGAGTACTTAGTAATCAGTGAAGAAAGAACCTATCCTAAGTTTCCTAAGCCTTAGGAATCATCTAGAGGCAACCATATCAGGCTCGATAATTGTTCAGTTTTGTTGTTTCAAGACTCGAGTGGCTTTGTACAAGCCTCGGCATTTTTCACTTTTGACGTTTTTCTGGCAAAAGGCACTCACTCATTTCGACTGAATAACGCAGCACTCCCTCGTGCTATGACCATTGTTGCAACGCAACTAGCTGCAATGACAGAGGAGGTATTTGTGATGACTCCGCACAAACAGCTGTTTTCATGTTCAATCTGTTGTCCAACTACGCGGTCTAGCTGTTTTTCTTTTTTTTTTTCATTTCCACCTCAGTGACAAGGCGCTGTATGGTCATCTTGTCTGAATGAGCGAAGACGCTCGTCTTAAGTTTTCGGCTACGTGGCTCTGAATCCGGAGACGTGAATATGAATTCTTTTTACCATAGATTTCGTTGTTTTGTCTTTTTACCAAATTATAATAAACGCATCATAATTTATTAGTCCATTGGTCACATGCTGTTTGTATGCACTCGCCGTTTCTTGGCGTAGTGCAGACAACCACACATAACATATTGAACTGAAGCACAGTGATCAAGCACGCTCTCACGCCATGAAGAAGTGTTCCTTCCGTACTTATATAATATGTGTGATGGTGATAGTAAGTGCGCAGCACACTATGAGGCGGGCTGTCGTAAGCGGTCGTCACTTGGGATTGCGCAGACGAAAGCACATAAATAAATTGACAAAGGGGATATAAGCTAAAAAATTTTACAGAGAGAAACAACTGAAATAATTTTGATGACATGTGAAAACAAATGGAAAGACAAGCAAGAATTGAAGCCAAACACTAAAAAAGAGACCAAGAAAGAAGGAAGAGAAGCAAAAAAAAAACATAAACCTGAAGGAAAACAACGAACGTTGCCTAGTTTTACCACTTTTTACTTCTTATTACAAGTAAAAACAGCATATAAGCAGTCTGTTAAGGTCTTTCGTGAAATTACTTACAGCTCAACACCAAAAAAAAATACAAGACAGGGAAGGAGCAAAAGAGAAAGAAAAGACTGCGCTGACTCACAACTGTTGTTTATTGGAAAAAACGGGGTGAAAAGTATATATATATAGGTACTGGCAGCCTACATCACAACATATGCAGAATACGAAGTACACCGAGGTAGCGTTATCACACTCATGGCAATAAACAGGATTGGCCTAAATAACTTAACTCTTTTTCATGCAGTGTGGCGGATGGTTCGCTAACGCACTTGCTACCCCTAATTGTTATATGATATGCCTCAGCGACTTCTCTTGTTAGCTGGTTAGGATGCTTGAAGATGATGGTGGTTCTCTCAAAAATTGGACGACAACCGCATGACCTGCAATGTTCCGGCAGATGAAGTCGCGCGATCCATTAAAAAGATAACTCATGCTCACTTAAACGAACATTCACACATCGTTTCGTTTGTCCCACGTACTCCTTACTACACGATAATGGAGTTAAATACACAGCTTTTTTACGCATGCGATGTACTTGTTCTTATAATTCACAGCGCATCTCCCTTTGGCTTTATTCCTCACCGCATTATCAACCATCGGGCAAATGCGACCTATCTTATGTTTGATGGAAAAAAGAACGTCGACACTATACCTTGAGCTTACGTTTTTCAGCCCATGCGCCAATTTGTGTACATAAGAAAAAACTGCTCTTTTTCTTTTTCCATCAGAATTTTCTTGAGCTCCTCTGTGTTTCATGAGCTTAGCGCTCCGAACCATTGACTCACGCACAGACGAAATCACCTTGTCAGGATACCCAGCATCTACTAAGCGTTTTACCTGGTTATGAAAAGCAGTATTCGACACGTGCACACAGGATTTCCTGAGCGACGCATTTAGGATTATCTTTGTAATCGCTCTCCTCACAATCTTAGAATGTCCAGACTTGTAGTTTAAGATAGGCTTCACTAATCTTGCGTCATATTTCCAACACAAATGATGTTTACCATAAGTTAGCTTTAGGTCAAGAAGCTTTAGCTCGTAATCCCTAAACACTTCGTGAGTGAAGGTGAGGCCTACACCATGCTGACTGAAGAATTTGAGAATGTGGTTAACGTCCTTATGGCGAATGTCATTGTGGGAAAAAATTACAAAATCGTCGACGTAACAAAAAACAGCACTGCAGCATTTACTAAGGTGACCTTCCAGCTGCCTGTCAATGTAGACTAAAATAATGTCACTAGTAATAGGGGCCACGCTCGACCTCAATGCATTCACCAGACTTTTTTGTACATAAAAATCCCCCCGCCACGACACAAAGGTACTTTCAAGGTAAAATGACAAAAGTTCAAGAAATGATTCTAAAGAAATACCACAACCATCGATGAAAGATTGTTCATCGTTGTCAAACACAATGCAGGTTTTTACACATTTCATAACCTGGCAATGCGGAAGGGAATTATATAAATTTTCCGCGTCGACACTGAAGGCGCTACGTAGGCTCATCGAGTTATTCTGGAGGTACTCGCACACAGAATCCGAATTTGGTATGCGGAAAGGGTCAACAATGTTCAGGCGTGCTAGGTTCTTTTGCAGAAAATGCGAAACATCTAACTGCCAGCTACCTTTTTTCGAGACTATGGCCCGGAAAGGCATGTCTTCCTTGTGCGATTTCACCGTAAAGAAAACTTCTAACTCTAGGTTTTTCGCCCTCTTTACGCTGGCTGCCAAACGTTGCAGATTCATTCCTTCTAACAAAGAAAGCGCTTGGTGTTTTACTTTTGTGGCCTTAACACTGACACGCCTGAAATTTTTCTTAACTGCTGCCTCGCTCTTCTGTGAATACGCTTCAGAATTCATAATGACAAAGTACCCTTCTTTGTCGGCTACTAGTACATGCAGTTTGTTTTCACAAAGAAAATCAACTAGCGGCCTTAGTGAGTCCGTGCTCCCCCCGCGCCTTTTCCGTCCTGTATTTCTTCCCTGTCCTGTATTTTTTCTGGTGTTGCGCTGTAAGTAAGTTCACGATGGATCCTAACCAACTGGTCCAACTTACCGTCTTACTGTTAAGGTCTTTCTGGAAATATTCAATACGTTTCCAGAAAAAAAAACTGAATTTTCCAGTTTGCTTGACAGGTTAATTGAAAGACCTGGTGATATAAATACATAGCCAGGTTCTGTACTGTTTATGATCTTCTTGATTGGTCAAATGTATTTGCCACTATTTTAGCTATAAAATAATGAGAACATACGCTTCTAAGCTAAACAGTTACGACAGTCAATAATTCCCAGTTGCCTCACCTTCCTTAATATTGACGTTACTCTGATTATACATCACTTTCACTCCGGCTAGCCAATGCCAACATTTTCTCAATTTAAAAACAGGAACTAGCGAAATCATCGTTTTGTATAGCTTTTGTAGCCGAATACGAGGGATCAGTTCTAAACGCTTCTCATTGAGTATCTTAATGAAACGGTTTATTCGAACGTGAACGTTGATGAACCGTCATATGCGGAGGAGCCGGCAAGCAAGATGGAAGGAATGAGGATGTTATACGAGTAGCAAGGTATTAATGGCCACCATTAGTGTAAATAAAAGCCTCTTTTACCTATTTCTACGAAATTAACTTTTGTACAGCTGCTCTACGCTGTATCCCAAATATTTGATGCCGATCAACCCGTAACAGGCTATCCAGTGGCTATGAGTTGCATGGACCACACAGAGAAGCTCAAGGTGAAGTGGAACTGCGCGATGATCTTTGAACAGCCAGGTCGTCAGTGAGGCAAGTGCCCTTCTTCGCGACGACTCTGTAATGCAGGAGAAGCTTCATTGGATCTACGAGGGGCTGAAAAGAAACAATGACAAGTTCAACAAGATCAACGAAAATTCAGAATCACATCTCTGACAAGGATTTTCCTGGCGAATATTATAAAACCCTAGAGTACGAGGACAACACGACGTGAGTCATGGCCGTGCTCAGAAGCAGGGGCAACCACATTTCAAGCGCACAAGCAGAAAAAAGTTTGCCGACGGTTGCAAATACAATCACTACATCATCAGACGGAACGCGAGCCAATGTACTGAAGCTTACGGTCATGCTCTTTTTTGGGAATTTTTGTGAATGAATAGAGTTCTGGAAACGGTTTGTTCAAATTGTCCAGAATAGTGGTACTGTGACTATGAGAGAAAGTTACATTATTTGCGACAGGTTTTGAATAGAGACGCTGCATCAGCTGTGGCCAACTTTTTAACATTTGTGAAATGTTAAAGGAATGTTAATGGAGTGTTGGAATGACGCTCTATACAGGCTACAAAAGTACTTTGGTGACAAGATGTGTCAAGAGCAGGAATACTTCAGCATATTACATCAGCGGCCAGCTGTTTGATCCTATGGTGACGACAGAGCTCTCTAGTAGCTTTATCAACACATGATTGTTAACATCCCTTAGCTCCAGTGACTCAGTGCGCACAGGTTGTTATTTTCGTCAATCGTCGGCAGCATCATACTGAAGTCATTGCCACAACACATCTTCACTTTCTATCACTGAACACGCATGACACATAGTGAAAATATTACCACAGACAAAGCTGCTGACTATTGAGGACTAGATGGTCTTTTGAATGGCCCTTAGGTTGAAGTGAAGAGCCTAAAAAAGAGAGATAGATTGATAGCCATAGACGTGATTGTGGCGCTCAGTTGGTGGCAAACCAGTGAGCCTGAAGTCACATTTAGCACCAGCCACGACATTTGCTCTGACGAACTCCTTCAGTGATTTCAAAAATTACGCAGAAACTTGTGTGTCCTGCGCAGTAAGGCAGCACTTAAAGAAGCATGTCCAACCAGAATGTTTCCAACACAATAAAATCAAGTGCGATTGAAGGATAAACGGTGCGTGCTTCTGGTGCACTCAAAAAGGTCGTAAGGCACGCCAGTGAAAACGAGCAAGCTGAACATTGCTCGAAGTGCAAAGTTCAGCTTGGCTCAAGAACGTCTGACCCAGAAACCATTACTAAGAACTCGCACCGATGCACAAACGATCACGCCGGCAAGAAGAAGAAATACAAAACTAAAAATATTGCAAAAGTGCCAACCAAATAAGGCACCTGCAGATGAAAGCTGTCTTGGCTGCCCATTGGCGTATCAGCAAGGGGGTTGGAAAGGTGGGCGCGTGCCCGTCCCCCCATTAAGAAAAGTTGTGGAGCTGAGCCCCCCACTTTTGGCAGGGGTCACTGTCAGCTGGATGCGGTAGTAGCCAACAACTAATGCGAAGTTTTTTTCGCAATATTGAATCACTTATATTCTTACGGAGAAGTGAAAACGTTATTAGGAATGCTTTAATAAAGTGAAACTTTTCCTAAAGCATCTCCGTTATATCCACCTTCATTGGTCTTAAATTTGGCTGTCGCTGAAGACTGTGTTTTGCACCCTAGTCATGAACACTTGGTAGCGGTTGCATCATGCCAAATAGCCGATGATGACGCCCTAGTTGCCCCTGCTCCTCACTGCACTTCTCGTGGAATTCTCGCCTCCTACTGTCGGCTCCGGTTTCCTATGGCCACGCGCTTCTGCCTATTTGCAACAAAACTGCAGAATGAATGGTGTTACCCAAGAGGATGACTGTAGCAATGATAGACTTCTCTCCATTTACCTTTATCGCAGCACTTTGCCCGTCTACATTGTCACTGCCACGTCAAGTGCGAGTTTTGCCTCTTTCCAGGCAATCATCGTTCAGATCTAACACCTGCTCAGTCCACAGGGTTGTTGGTGCTTACAGCTAATCATAAGGCCTGCTTCAATGGCTGTACCATGACACTTAGCCAGACTCCCGTGGCTGTACACCGCATAAAAACTGATGGTTCTGGCGGTATACAACGTCGGCCTTATCCTGTCTCGCAATCGGAAAAAGAAATAGATAAATAACAAGTTGACATTATGCTATCACGCAAGAATATATAGCCATCCTTCAGTTCCTTGGCTTCTCCGGTGGTCTTAGTGAAAAAAAAGAGGGTTCCGTTCATTTCTGCTTGGATTATCGTGCGCTAAATAGGATCACGTGCAAAGATGTATATCATATGCCTCGAATAGATGACGCCTTGAACAGACTACAAGGAGCCAATTGGTTTTCCAGTCTTGAGCTATGATTGGGGTATTGGCGAATCCTCACAAAGAAAAGCCGTCTTTGCTATGCCGGATGGACTCTACGAATTTAATGTAATGCCATTTCGCTTGTCTGACTCTCCGGCAACATTTGAGTGCATGATACTTACTGTTCTTCGTGAACTAAAATAAAAGACCTGTTTTTGTTATATAGACAATATTGTTGTGTTTTTGTCTACTTTTTCTCTACAACTTCAACGCTTAGCAGAGTACTTCAGTGCCCTTTGAACGCAGGCCATCAGATAAATTACAAAAAGTGCATGTTTCCAGCCGAAGTATAACAGTACTCGGTCACGTCATTTCGAAAGACGGCGTCCGGCCGGATCCCCACCAGATAGCCGCTGTATTGCAGTTGTCTCGGCTTTCCACTCAAAAGACGTTGCCCAGTTTTCTTGGCCTGGCGTCTCACTTTCGTCACTTTATACGCAATTTCACGACAATAGTGGCTCTCCTAAATAAGCTATTAGTCGGTGGTGTTCCTTTAGCCTGGTCCGACGTCTGCGTGTTCGCATTCAAAGTCCTTAGAGAACGCCTGACTTCCGAACCAATGCTTCGCCACCTTGACGAGAGAGCACCTATTATACTTCACACTGACGCAAGCGCAAGGTATCGGAACCACACTTTAGCAGCATGATGCCGCCTCTAAAGAGCAGGATGTGGCATACGCCAGTCAGACTCTCGACAGGGGAGAACTACACGATCACGAAGCAAAAAAAAGTGCCTGGCTATTGTTTGGTCGATACAGATATTCCGCCCGTACCTTTATGCTCGGCAGTTCACTACCGCGACAGACCATCACGCACTGCGTTGGCTGTTCTCGATGAAGAATATGTCAGAACTTCTAGGGCGTTGAGTGCTGCACTCGCAAGAATATAACTTGACGATCAGCAAAAAAGTCTAGCAAATGTCATCATGATGCCCACGCACTGTTCTAATGCCTACTTTCACTTTCTCTCGACAATTACACTTCGCATCGCAGCCTGGCAGGTCCGATATCCCGCCTACCTCACGACGCCCATCGATCACCTAACTGGACCAAATTCAACCTTCTTCGCAATTCAGTTCCTCTGCACTTCAGCGGGCCGACACCTACTGTCGAACTTTCGTCGACCACATTCGCGGCATATATATATATATATATATATATATATATATATATATATATATATATATATATATATATATATATATATATATATATATATATATATATATATATATATATATATATATATATATATATATATATATAATAATATATATGTATATATATATATATAGAAAGGCAGCGTTTTTCAATACTGCGCCTTTGTAAAAAAATGAGACACCAACAACAGCCTTCCTACAGTCTGTCTGCTCTTTATCTAACTTAATTCCTGTTGTCTTTCTCTGCTTGGTGATATAAATATATATACATATATATATATATATATATATATATATATATATATATATATATATATATATATATATATATATATATATATATATATATATATATATATATATATATATATATATATATATATATATATATATATATATATATATATATAATGGCGTGTTTGCGTCTCATTCGTTTTGTGCATCATAATGCACGCAGTACTTTAAGGTTTACGCCTTTTTTATGTTACAAGGTACAAGAAAGCCCCACATAATTCTTGAAATGCTTGCTCAAGCTTTTCGCCTTAAGCCGGAAGTAACGTAAAGGTGGCGTCAATTTGTGCGCCTCCTACTAAACGTCCCTCCTTAACAAAACATACCCATTACTGTTTTTAAATAAAAGAATACAGAAATAAATAAATGTCGACACAGACCACAGTAATGAAATGTTACACCTGTTATAGCAAAACTGAGGGCTTCTGTGTAACTGTAACTGTTGTACGGAAAATATATAATTTTCGCGCCATATTTATTGTTTGTTTGATCTTGGCTTTTTCTAGTCAGTATTGTCGTTTCGACAAATGTAGAATAGACAACTGAATTTTTCGGTATTTGCTCTCCATATATGAATTGCTCTGTTGCTTTATTACATTTCAGCTACCTCCATGAAGCGTCCCTCCGGCTTGTCAAATTCATTCATGTAAGACCTTCAAAGCCAGATCCATGAAGCTATCGCACCATGAAGAAGAGGACACTACAATGAAGTGCAGTTGCTTGTTCAGTGAAGCTCAGATTTTCATCTCGTTGTGCCACGTTTTTTTTGTTTTGTTTGCTGACTTACCCTGCTCGAATGAATATTTCTAGAGAACACCGTTTCAGCGTTTCCCTTCTCTAATTCAAAAATATCTAACAAAACTACATAACAAACTAGATAATATCAATACTGAAAGTTTATCTTCTCCATACGCAAACGATGAGGCATTTAAAGCATTGCCTTTGGCGGAACTGCCCACATGAGCCACTGGTGTGACGACAATGCATTTTCAATTCACTTAAAGTAACGTAAGTGAACCTGACGAAGGTATTTAATTGATGTTGACAATCTTCGCATTGTTCTGAAGTCCCGAAGTTCAGAAGGAGTGTCCGTCTGTAACTCACTCATTGAGCTTCATCATTTAACTCATGTGCGATGCATATAATTATTAGACGACGCTTGAGTTTAGTGTCCGAGCATAAAAGGTGATAGCGTGATCGGGCCCGCTTCAAGACGCCTTCTAAATGTTTAGCCTCGCTTCGCTTGCGCGTTGACACCAGGAAGAGAACGTCAGTGAGACTAACAGTTGTTTACAGCTGTCGTATAAAGCCTACGATAAGTGTCATTGCAAAATGCCCTTTACACCACACTTATTTTTTTGCGAGTCGGCTACCCATTACGCATGCTGAAGTGATGGAACAGCCTACGCGGCTCAATAGTGGACGTACTGGTAGATGATGATAACGCATGTATATCTAGCAGCGCTTTGCAGTAAGTGGCCCTCTGAACCACTTGGTAGTTTTGCCATCGATATGACTTTATGCATGGCAATATTCAGCGTTTCTGCCGCGAAATTTCACCTGTATTTAGTACAATCCTCGCATTACAAGACATTTGTATCAGTTGTTTACCATAAGCAGTTCAAAGTATTTCGATATTTACGCGCACACTAAATAAAACAAATCACAGCATATCCACGGAGTGAATAATGATAAGTGGGGCGAAGCGTCCATCAGCCCGTCTATTCTTCCGTGCGTCCGTTCATTTTTGCTTCTGTCCGTCCAAGTGTCAGTCGGTGCGTCCATCCATGCGGCCGTCCGTCCTTCCATGCATCCGTCTGACCATCCACTCGTGCGTCCATCGGTGCGTACGTCTGCACGTCCATTCATATGTCTATCCGCCTTCTAGTCTGTCTGTCCGTCCGTCCGTGCGTTCAACTAGCGAACACTCCAAGTACACCCATCTCGCATCCCTTGTCGCACATATCTGCTCCGCGCATCCATCCAACCATCCGTCCTTGCGTCCATCCAGTGAACACTCCAGGTACCAACATCTCCCATCTCGCATCCCGTGTGGCACATACTATTGCGAAGTGCGCCTCCGACGACGTTACGAAGGGCGCCTCGAAATCTCACCGCTGCAACCACTGTTTATGAAAGACGGCGATGCCAACACGGTCCCGAAGGTGCCACTGCTTCGAATTTCACCGGGAAGGTCACCAGCCGTTTGATAGCGTAGGTTTCTCAGCTCGCGACTGCTTCTGCGCTGAGCTGATAGACGAGCGGACGAGACGACGGTGAGTTAAACAAGGTTTGTGTACAGCATATATACAGAGGCGTTACAAATTCGCCACTGGGGCCGACAGAGACGCGAAGAGCCGAGCTCTTCTCTCTAACGGATAGCTCTACTGTCAAATGGGTCTGCAACTCATAGCTCGACTTTCTATGACATAGATCTCTTCTCTGACACACAGCTCAACTCTCTATCACATAGCTCTCTTCTCTGACATACATGTCTGCTCTCACATAGGACTGCTAACACATAGCTCAACTCTCTATCACATAGCTTTCTTCTCTGACACACAGCTCAACTCTCTATCACAAAGCTCTCCTCTCTGACACACATGTCTGCTCTCCAACAGGGCTGCTGCTCACGACGCGCCGCAGGGCTTCTTTTATATGCATCGGGTGGATTTTTTGATTAACAAAATGTCCAACCAGAAGCGCCGCTGCTAATGAGGTCAGACTCCTCCAATGGTGTCGCCGCTGGGCCGCGTCATTCTTTCTCATTGAATCTGGAGAGGCTGCGCTGCAGGAGGCTGTACCCAAGGACAAGTGACGTCGCCAGGCATTGCGTCAGACCCGCCAGACAGGAAGGCGCCGGTTGCTTGCTCGACGGTCTCGCTGGCTTAGGTGACTCACTGCACGCGCGCAGCAGAAAGGCGCCGTCTCGTGATGACGCCGTTAGGTTGTTTATCGCGTCAGGCGGGCTCGCGTGCTGGCCTTGACACAGATTTCCTTTTTCCGAGGCATGGACGTTCGCTGCGGACTCGCAGGCATAACAGCACCCCCGCCGCCAGACAATGCGCCGGAAAGACGAGCTGCTTCCACGGGGTTCGGATGTCAGGTGCGCTCGTTCGCCAGATCCCTCCAGGTTCGCCTCCAGGGCCATGCGGAGAATGCAGCTCCAGACTCTGTTCCGGGAACACATTCCATTCTTGAGGACGGATCCCAGCTCCACTGGCTTGTCGCCACAACTTGCCGGCCAGCTTCGCTCGTCTCTCACGATCCTTGGTTTGAGCACTTGTCGATGGTTCGCATCGATGACGCTGACGCCAGCCGATCCCGCAGCTGCCAACCACTGTTGCGAAGCGCGCCTCCGACGACGTTACGAAGGGCGCTACGAATCCCACCGCGGCCACCACTGTTTCGAAAGACGGCGACGCCAACACGGTCCCGAGGGTGCCACTGCTTCGAATTTCACCGGGAAGGTCACCAGCCGTTTGATAGCGTAGGTTTCTCAGCTCGCGACTGCTTCTGCGCTGAGCTGATAGACGAGCGGACGAGACGACAGTGAGTTAAACAAGGTTTGTGTACAGCATATATACAGAGGCGTTACAAATTCGGCACTGGGGCCGACAGAGACGCGAAGAGCCGAGCTCTTCTCTCTAACAGATAGCTCTACTGTCAAATGGGTCTGCAACACATAGCTCGACTTTCTATCACATAGATCTCTTCTCTGACACACAGCTCAACTCTCTATCACATAGCTCTCTTCTCTGACATACATGTCTGCTCTCACATAGGACTGCTAACACATAGCTCAACTCTCTATCACATAGCTCTCTTCTCTGACACACAGCTCAACTCTCTATCACAAAGCTCTCCTGTCTGACACACATGTCTGCTCTCCAACAGGGCTGCTGCTCACGACGCGCCGCAGGGCTTCTTTTATATGCATCGGGTGGATTTTTTGATTAACAAAATGTCCAACCAGAAGCGCCGCTGCTCATGAGGTCAGACTCCTCCAATGGTGTCGCCGCTGGGCCGCGTCATTCTTTCTCATCGAATCTGGAGAGGCTGCGCTGCAGGAGGCTGTACCCAAGGACAAGTGACGTCGCCAGGCATTGCGTCAGACCCGCCAGACAGGAAGGCGCCGGTTGCTTGCTCGACGGTCTCACTGGCTTAGGTGACTCACTGCACGCGCGCAGCAGAAAGGCGCCGTCGCGTGATGACGCCGTTAGGTTGTTTATCGCGTCAGGCGGGCTCGCGTGCTGGCCTTGACACAGATTTCCTTTTTCCGAGGCATGGACGTTCGCTGCGGACTCGCAGGCATAACAATACCCACTCTATAGCTGGTATGCGCCACCGGTGGCTACGTACGACAACCACGTAGGAAGCACAGACCCAAAACCTAAAGAGCTATGCCCCTAAAATAATCCCGACCATGAAGAAAAATTGGCAGATACTACGTACAGTGGGAATCGATGATATGCGAACCACGAATGAGAGACGTTGATGTGTCACTTTAAAGTCAGTACAACGTTACGAGGTGGAGGTAAATGATGCCGTTCATGACTTCCGTGTCATAATTATTATGTTTGGATGTGTCGTTTACTTTATCATCTTTTCAAGTCACGTGAGACCAAACTTAGTATATGTGGAGCTAGCGAAACGACCGTGAGCACGCTATGAGCGTAAAACGTTGGCATATTCTTGCATGTCACACGTGTCAGGATTATTATGTTCGTAACAGTCGTAAATTTCGTCATCCATTGACGTCACGCGACACCAAACTTGGTATATGTGGAGCCAGCGAAACAACCACGGGCGCATCATGAAAGGCCCACTGTACTCCTATGTAGCGTTGACGTGCGCACACGCTGGGCACAGTGACGCTACGTTAGCTAAACGCGAGCACCAGATGTTTTCTGACGCCAGGAACGACCGGCGCGACGACAACCGATGCGAAATGCAACATGCTGCATTTCGCACCGATGCTTTTCCTAGACAACACTGCGTCTCTGTCTTTTCGTTACGGAGGGATGCCAGACGCGCTGAAACGCGCATGCGTCAAAGCAGCGCTGCGTGGCACGCACCTCCGAGTATATGGCAGGACCGGCGCCTGATATGGTAACGCTGGCGTGACGCGACGATTTGAACGCCGGTGAGCACGCGCACCGCGTCATGTCGAAATGTATTGGCGCCTGTTCTCTCATAAAACGCATCTCATGATTATCATGTTTGCACCAGCCACATACCTTCGTCATCCTTTGGCGTCACGTAATACTAAAATTTGGCATATGTGAAGCTAGCGAAACGGCCGCAAGCGCATCATCAGTATAGCGTGCAGTCATTTATTATTTAATATTAATGTTGTTACATGACACGCATTTTATGTTTATCATGTTTGGAGGTGCCATTTAGCTATGTCTTCCACTCGCGTCGCATAATACTGAGTTTTGTGCATGTGCTGAAGCTTGTGAAATGACTGCGAGCACATCATGAGCATACCATGTAGTCATGTTGTTACATGACACGCATCTCATGATTATCTTGTTTGCACCAGTATCATACCTTTATGATCCATTCACATCCCATTATACCAAATTCGCTATAAGTGAAGCTAACGAAACGGCCGCGAGGGCATCATGAGCATGGCTTGTAGTCATGTTGTTACATGACATGCATCTCATGATTATCATGTTTGCACCAGTCACATACTTTCGTCATCCCTTCACGTAATGTGATACCAAATTTGGTATATATGTGATGCTAGCGAAACAGCTGCGAGCGCATCATCAACGGGGCATGTAGTCATGTTCTTACATGACACGCATGCCATGATTTTCATGTCAGGGTTCGTCGCTTGTGTTCATCATGCAATGATGCCATACCATACCAGGTTTGCAACATACCATGTGAACGAAACCACCACAAGAGCTGCAGGACCATGAAATATAAATTATGGCATTCATGACAAACATGTTATGCTTCTCATGTTATGATTAGTGAAATATTTTTTATACAGTCATGTTATGCCATACCAAGTTTGGTATCAATACCATTATCGAAATGGCCAGGAGAGCTTAAAGTCGTGAGCGGTTAGATTGATAGACAGATTGATTGATAAATAGATAGATAGATAGATAGATAGATAGATAGATAGATACACTCAATGTCACCGAAGTTCGCTATGAAATGCTTAGCATTTAGGTGATTGAAGCTAGACGAGCTTGCTCGTATCATCCAACAACACACGACAGTTCGTACTCATCGCTTACCATTATGTGACGACGTTCCGCCTTTCCTTGATTACATGACCGCTTGACTTTTCCATCGTTAACCCACAGATCCAGGTTTGCTTGAGGGTATGTCCTGTTCTTTTCGGCCTCCTGTGTGCAACGTCTTTGCGGCGAGCGCAGGCTCCTGCTGTGTTTTGAGCTCACTGCACTATTGCCTTGGCTTCTGGGATGTTCATGCTGCAGAGTGGTAATAAACATACTGCGGATGGATAAAGAAGAGTGCTCACCCAGCGAACCAAAAAAGAAGCGTACCAAACGAGAGTGCAGTAGACAGGCTTGGTCCTCTAGGGGTGACCGATTTAAATAGACCACCGGCGCCGAGTGTGCGGGCCAGAACATTTCTCAAGATTAACTAGAGGGAATTCTGGTGCTGCATATGTTCAGTGACTATAGGAATTGCGGGGAAAACGTGAATTTGCCTGGTATTTGTGCTTGCATGAACGCACGAATGAACGGTCGCAAGGACGCAAGGAATTAACGGTCGCATTGAATGAACGGTCACACATTGAACGCGTGGACGCACGACTGAACAGTCGCACAGATAGACGGATAGATGGGAAGACATGCGGACTGTCGCAAAGACGAATGGTACGGACGGACGCACGAATGTACCGACGCACGGATACACGGATGCATGGATAGAAGGACGCATGGACGGTCGCACGAACTGACGTTTGGATGGACGCACGGATGAACGCATGGATGGATAGAAGCATGGAAATAACGAATGGACGTAAGCACGGACGCGCTGACGCACGCTTCACCCCACTCAATATTATTCACCCCTTGAGTATGCTCAGATTCTTTAGGGGCTAAGCTCCTTTTAGACTCGGGCAATTCCTTGTCCCTCCGGCTTGCCGAGTAGAATCTCCCTTATCATATTATCATACAAAAAATGCCGTCGTGTAGCACGGTGGATGGACGTGTTTTTTGAGCGCTTCTAATTGACTGTGCAGATAAGTGGCTTTGCAAGTTTCGAGCTCGCTTTTCAAGTAATAAGGAAGCAGTTTAAGCCTTTGCAGCACCTGTTACATTGTACGGCTTTTTCAGGGTTCAGTCACCAGGTATTTACTTGTTTTTGTGTGTGTTGTTCAATTGTGCCTTTTTTTTCCTTTTGCCACCTTCTTGAGAAGGTACACATACACCGAACACCATAGTTTTGTAGTAGAGCTCAGACCTTCTTTTTTTCTCGTAGAGCAGGATTCGTCGTACGCCGTGTTTTGTAGTTACCGAGTGGGACAATTCATAAGAACAATTTGTGTCCAAAATGCATGACTTAAAGGCTGTAAAAGGTTCAGGATGCAAACTGGTTTGAAAAGTGACGCAAGTGCAGACGCGAATGAAGAGGAGGCGAATGCCAAGTGTAGGCAATGTGAGGTCGAGGAAAAAATTGAGAAAATGATGGTTGCCCAGAGTGAAGTGCTAATGAGAATAATCGAGTTGGATACTGCGTCGGCAACCGAGAAAGAAAAAAAACGAACGCTGTGGGAGAAAGGCTCAAGTCCGCCGAGAAGACACTAGCGAAAGTGAACAAAGGAGCGGTTGACGCTGAGAAAGGTAGGGCACCGGCAAGCAGATCGGCGGAGAAGAGAGAGCAAGCAAGCCCGAAAAAAAAAACAGGTTGAGCCGGTTGCAAGACTCAGTTTAAGCAAAGTAATGGTGGGGTTGGGAGGAGACAAAGCGGCCGGTGTCACAGGTGCAGGTAACCCCAAGTGCAGGATGCTCCAGCTGAAAAGTCACTGCACGTGATAATAGCCGCGGACTGGAATTTAAATTGATGCGCAGGAGCAATCAAAGAGAGAGTAAAAGGTGAGAAGAGTGTTGTAGTAGAGACGTTCTCAGGACGCGAGCTGGAAGTTCTTACGAGGCAAGCGAGTGCAAATCTCAAGACTACAGCTCATGGACGAAACCTCGTGCTTTTGCAGGTGGTTCAAACAATGTCCTAAATAAAGATGCGGCGCTACTAGCGACCACACTTGCGAAGGGGGTCATGACAAGCGCGCAATTTCTCCTGAGGTACAGGTAGTGGTGTGCACGATACCGGAGGTACTGGTGCGTGACAGCAACCTGCAAAGAGCTGTTGTAAACGCAAACCAAAAGGTATGGCGTTTAGGTGGTGGAAATAAATAGAGAGGTGCATAGGTGGAGTGGTTTTCAACAAGACAGAATGCACTTCGATGGGAGGCTATGCCATGAGGTGGGTTGGTGACTTGAAGGACGTGCAGTAGACTTTTTGTAGCGCAAGTTGGCCGTTGGCTGTCCAGGGTAGCTAGCAACGAGGAAAACAACCAGAGGGACTCTTTGACAGGTGGTACAGACAGATAAAATTCCAAAGTGGCACCAATATCAAAGAGACGTGGAGTCCAGGGCAGAAATTGACGTAGCCACGAGGCCCGAGCCAATTCAGACGTAGGGTGTATTAGGATACAGGGTGGCAGGAATAGGCTGGCGTGAGAAGAGATAGAAGAACAGCTAAGTGAGGAGGTGCCAACAGTATATGGTCTTGTAGAAACAAATCTTAGGGACATGGAACAACCACTTAACAATCCGGACAACGCCTGAGAATATTGTTATAGAACAGAAGGCAGCAAAAAGGGGGGTGGTATTAGGGCATTCACACATGGAAGTACAGACTGACAAAGGGTCAAGCAGGAGTGCAAGCAACATTTATGGCTAAAAGGAAAAGTGCCAGGGCAAATGACGCTCCTGGGTTTCGTATATTGTGGACAGGAACAAAAGCCAGAGAGGAAAACCGAAAAATGGCGCAGAGCGTAGAAAATGGCATTTAAGAGCAGGAAAAGAGTGCCAGGTAGTTTTATTACGAAATATGAATTCGCACATAGAAGTTACGGATGGATATATTTACCCAACAGGCAGAATGCTAGTGGATATGTGTGAAAGACATGATTTATTCATTTGCAACAGCACCGAGAAATGTGAAGAGCAGATAACATGGGAGTTGAAAAGGCAGCAGTGGATGATAGAAAACGCAATATTATCACATAGGACGTGTGATCAGCTAAGAGTGATCAACATAAACGAATATGGTGATAGAAACTTAGGTAGTGATCATCAACGTATCAAGCAGAGTTTAGAAAGAGAATTGTTATTGGAAATGTGGCATTACGAGCAGCCACACGCAAAATTTATGCAGCAAGAAAAATAGAAATAGCAACTACACAGATTGAGAAAATAATCACCACGAATACTAAAACAGAGTGGACGTACACAAATCTAACTTGATTGTGTGAGTTGGAGCTTGCTAAAGTTCCAGTCAAATCAACCGGAAAAAGCAGACACAAACCCAAGAGCTGGTGGAATAAGGAAGCTAAGAGAGCCATAGTAAGACGTCAGGAAGCCTCCAGGGAATACAGGTACGATAAACAGTAGGGTGAACCGGAAGTTGATGTCAAAATAAAATGTGTGAACGTTTTGAGCTGCTGAAGGGCAGCGTCCAATTCTATCAGTGACAATATTGGAAGATACAGAAGCCAATGGATGGCGTAAGTAAACAAAAATTATCGAAAGGCGCTGAAAAATTTTGGAACCACATCTATTTTCATAGTAATAAGACAAGCATGAAATAGAGGTTTATAACTACCGTTAAGGATTCAGACTAAAAGTGGTTGAGGCAATGGAATATATAAAACAGTGACGACAGAAAATTTAAACACCAAGAAAACGCTGCATGCACCGTACCAGATGAGGATGGGCCATAATCCCCGTGGCTCCACTTAGACAACGAGAGTGGGAAAGGGCAGAGAAAAAGGTTCCTAATAGCACATCAACAGACCTTGACGGCATTCCAATAATGCTAATAAAGAAACTAGGACCAAACTCTAAGCAAACAGGAAGAGAGGGAGCGAGCAAAGCAATAGTAGATGGTGGAAGTCCCAATGGGTGGAAACTAAGCAGAATGAGCATGATCTATAAAGAAAAGGGGGACAAACCAATATAAACAGATGCCGTCCTATAACAGTGACATCAGTAGCTGACAAGCTGGTGATGCAAATAGTAAAGGATAGACTACAGACATGGGTGTTGAATGAGGGGCTGCTGGGAGAACTACAAAAGGGGTTTCGCATACAAACAGCTTGAAGGACAATCTCTATTCATTGATAAAGTGTATTGAAATAGCGGGAAAAGAACACAGGCCCCTGTGTCTAGCATTTATAGATATCAAGGAAGCTTACAATAGTGGGATTCAAGGAGGCCTGTGTGGAATACTAAAATTACCAGATGCAGAAGATGTTTAACAAACCTTCTAAAGGATATCTTTAAAAGTAACAAGGTAGTTATAAAATGGGAATAACAGGTATCTAAACCTGTAGAGATACAACGCGGCCTTCGACAAGGATGGCCCTTGTCACGTTTGTTATTTATGCTGTATCTCTAGTGACAAGAAACCAACTTAGAGGAGAGCCGACTCGGCTTCAGCATCTCTTTCGCTAAGCAAGGAAAACACATTGAAAAGTTATTAAAAGCATTGATATATGCTGATGATATAGTAATAGTAGCCGACAACAAGGAAGGTTTGCAGAGATTCATAGACATCTGTGGTAATGAGGGAGATAGGATAAATTTGAAGTTCAACAGCGAAAAAATCGCCAATCATGATTTTAAATGATAACAAAGGCAGTGAGCATAGGATACAGGAAGTCACGCTTGAAATTGTGGATGAATACAAACAATTGGGCGTATGCATAAAAATGGGGCTGAGTATCTAAGAGAGCATGAAAGATGCGTAATGACTAATGGCAGCAGTAATTCAGATGTAATGAAAACTGGGGCACTGTGGAACTACAATAAGTATGACGTTGTCAGAGGGATTCGGAAAGGTGTCATGGTCCCGGGTTTAACGTAAAACAATGCAGTCTTGTACATGAAATCAGAAATTTAAGTAATATTGCAAATTAGACAACGTGGCATACATAGACTTCCTTTAGGAGCACACGGGAATACCCCAAATCAGGGGGCACAGGGTAACATGCGATGGACATCGTTTGAGTGCAGGGAAGCTAGCAGCAAGATATAATTTGAGGAGCGATTGAGAAAAATAGGAGAAGAGCGTTGGTTGATTGATTAATATGTGGGGTTTAACGTCCCAAAACCACCTTGTGATTATGAGAGACGCTGTAGTGGAGGGCTCCGGAAATTTTGACCAGCTGGGGTTTTTTAACGTGCACCCAAATTTAAGCACACGGGCCTACAACATTTCGCTTCAATCGAAAATGCAGCCACCGCAGCCGGGATTCAATCCCGCTACCTGCGAGTCAGCAGGCGAGTATTTTAGCCACTAAGGAGCGTTGGACTAGGAAAATTTTCAGCTACTTGTACGTAAAGAATGTTGATTATAAATGAAGCAAGCGAACTAGAAAACTGTCAAGCAAGAATGAGACCACATCAGAATACAAACCCAAAAGGAAACATCGTTCAAGAAGAAGCTGAAGAAAACAGAGAGGGACATGTAGAAGATGGGAATGGTTCCGAAGTCATCACTGGAGACCTACCGAACTTTTAAGCAGGAAATTACAAGGGAGAAGATTTACGATAATTCTCGGGGTAGTTCTCTGCTCTTCGAAACTATAGAATGAGAGTATTGTGGACCAAGATGTACCGAGCGAAATACGAAGGCACATACACGGTATGTAGTGCGTGTGGAGAGAAGGAGGAAACAGTTGAACATTTGATAATGCTCTGTAGAGGGCTCCCCCCTATAGTCGAAGATAATGGCGCCAAAACTTTCAAAGCATTGGGGTTTAGCGACAGTGAAGGCAAAACTGACTTTAAATGGGTAGAAATGACAACGAGGAGGCTAACTGATTGGTGGCTACAATCGAGGCGCGAGTGAAATTCTAATCCTTAAACACACTGTGATAGTATTCAACTTTATGGGTAAGCGGCGTGAGCCACCACCCAATCTAAAGAGCGCAGCCGGATACATGCATACATCCAATAATACTTCAAAATATTATCATTAAATTGGGTTATTGTTTTTCGTATAGTTGACAATTTCAGGAAATGCACGGAAGGACAGATTGACCGATGAATGGACCAATGCACGGGGGGGAGGGATAGAAAAACGCCTCGCCCCACTCTTCGCCATTCACTCCGTGGATATGCTGTGATTTTTTTCGGTGGCTTCTTAAAACTCCCCCTTCAGAATTATGGCAAAGTTGCGTAACCAGTAAAAATATTGAAGGACTGGCTATTAGAAAGCTTCAAGTTGATATCGCTATAGTGCGCAATTTTCAACGGAATTTTTTTGAATTGAAACTACAAGTTCCTCTTCTCACGAACTGCTGAATACACCACGTGCTTAAATTTACGGCAGACCACTACTGCGCTGCCGATCCAATGAACCTCGCACAGTTCTTGCTCTGACAGCAGTGTGTAGCCTGTTGGGATTCTGGGATTGCCCTGGAGGCCTACTAAAGGTGATTGATTGATATGTGGGGTTTAACGTCCCAAAACTACCATTTAAGTATGAAAGACGCCGTAGTGGAGGGCTCCGGAAATTTCGACCACCTGGGGTTCTTTAACGTGCACCCAAATCTGAGCACATGGGCCTAACATTTCCGCCTCCATATGAATTGCAGCCGCCGAAGCCGGGATTCAAACCCGCAACCTGCGGGTCAGCAGCCGAGTACCTTAGCCACTAGACCACCACGGCGGGGCTACTTAGGATTGCGTTTCTCTTTCATGAGGTAAAATATATACTGTTGAACTAAAACTGATGCAGTAATAAAACTGGTGGGGCCGTAATTTTACTGGGACGCAAAGGTTGTCGCTGTCTCTTTTTCCTATTATTCCTCTATCATACCCGTCCACCTCTGTTCTTTGACTTTATTTCTTTGACACATTTTCCTTACACGGAAATTTTGATTTTATCACATTTTTTATTATTATTTTCATCTCTTATGCAATGTTATAACATTTTACACTAAGCCTTTCTATGCCAACTTTAGCACATTAGTTAAGATTTCGGGGAACCCCTCTTTTGTCTCTCGTTCACAAAGCTTAAGCGGTGCAATTGAATGCTGCTGTAAGAAGATACATTCTTTTGGCGACAACGAAAAATGTAAAGGAAAATGCCCCAGTCCGTACCGTCACAATTAAACCAATTAGAAAAGGGGAATAGGGCAGAAGCCAACAACAATTTCGGCATTAAGAAAGAGTACAAAAGTAGGATGAGGTAAGGAACGCAAGGAAGCCAAATGCGAAACGAATGCTTTAGAATAAATGGAAGACAGAAGGGTCTCTTGATTGGTTTGCTGTTACAGATGCCTTGATTCTGTTTTTTTTTGTGGCTGTCTAGCTTCTTTATTTTATGGCGTTCTTCGGTGATGTTGCAGAGCCATAACGAGCAGTTGCTTCAGAATAGCCCTGCTACGTCTTATATTTATTATTCGTGTGTTTCAAACGAAAAACGAATTCCTTTTCAATGCTTGCAACGACGAGTTGGAAGAATGAATATTTGGGCTAGTTGGTTGAATTCAATGGCACAACCGTTGCCACGTCTTTGTAGAGCACGCGAACAGCCGGTTCTTGCTCTGCGGGGCGATTACCCTGAGGCAGCTTTGGGCTTTGAAGTCGTGTATCTTGAGCATGCGTGGCTTAGTTGTCGGGCTGGCCATACCAGAGCCCGATACTGTCTCCAGGTTTTGCTTTGCAGAGCGAAAACCGGCCGTTCACGCACTTTAGACACACGTGGCCGCGGCTGCAGATTAACGGTTGCAGCCTAAGCACGAAGTTGCTTGAAGACATCCGAACGGAAGGCGGGGAATAGAAGGCAAAGAGGAACAGCACGAGCACTGACTGGCAGCTGACTTTATTTTTCGCAGCATTAGGGCAGCGAGGACCATGCCTAATATGTTTAATCACACTTTCAACTCGTTAAGACACTGTGTTATACTTTTTTTCTTATCGAGGATAAGGTTGTGGAACACATTTATTGAGTTTAATTACGTGTTCCAACGTTTGTGAATTGTGCATCTTTTTTTATCACTTGAGTTGGTGGTCTCGATTATTTCTTGTGGATTTCCTGATTTTGTTTAGAGGTACGAGCTTGCTTATTTGCACGAATTCAGGCAAGGCTCTAGATTGTAACATTTCGTTGCAAATTCACACGTTATCATTCGTTTATCTTAATCTTCGTGGGCAGAATGGAAATCGTCCGTGTGCTGTGACTAGTATGTTTGTATAGTAGTTTGTTAATAAGTGTTGTGAGATCTGATCACGAATTTTTATCCAGCCATAGACTGCTACTTTTACCATCTGTTTGACGCAGTGTATTCTATTTATTTTGTGCCTTTTTTATTTGCTGAGCTTTGATGAAGTGCTTTGTTGTGAATCGTAATTGTCGTCCCTGCCTCAAGATTGTTAATGCCAAGCTGATCTGCTAAGCCATTCATGAAATCTCCTTAATGGCCTTTAGCGAGTGAAAATGGAACTTCGTTTGTTAGTTATTTAAAGTAAACAAGTGCTCTTGCTTCGTAATTATTTATTATTGTTAGTTACACTGCTTAGTTATCCCAGGCATGATAGTCTTCCTGTGTTGATTTGAAAGGTTTCTTTCGTTAGCAAGTTATTTCACATATCACAATGACAGCCTCTGCTGAAAATGTGAGCTGCATGTGCCTAAACAATATTGACATGTGCACATAATTGTAATACTGTTGTCTGTGTAGCATTTCCTGCGTCGTTTTGTTTAAAAAACCCGTTAAACGTCGAATTGTAAGCGTTGTTAGTTAGCTCTCATCTCGTGTGTGTTGCTTTCGTGCGTAATATGTGCGTGAGCAGCGTACTGCACGTTTCGATCTGTTAGCCGTTTTTAGCGTTACGTTCTAAGTTATTGCTATCGCATTCATTGTTTCGCCCTTGCCGCGAAACTGTGACTTTTTGTTTTTAAATTCATTTCTATCTATTGGGCTGATGTCAACCATTTCCCGCATGGTCGGGTCACTGTCACCCAATAGTCATTCTTTCGCAGTGGTGTCTGCAACATTCCTGTCGCACAAGTGCCTACAGATGGAGGTTTCATCAGGCTCACAAACCCTATGCTACCCCCCCCCCCCCCAAAAAAAACAACGGCACGCTACATCTAACTACTTTCAGACCATCACCGAGGTGCGCAAACTAGGACGAGGCGGCATAATGCCTAGGTCACTAGACCCGACCTGTCTGCAGGATCTGCTTAAGTGTAAATCATTGGCGTCAACCCCGGTGAGTACTTTCATTCCACTTCACCTCATGTGTACTGAAGGCCTCGTGAGAGGCGTCGATTCCAAAATTAGTCCAGAAGAGACCCTAGAAAGACTTTTGGAAGCAGGCGCAGTTTTCATTTAATGTTGCACTTACCTAAATAATAACGAGAGGACAACAAACAAATCTGTCGTTGCTACAGATTTGCCAAGTTGCCACACAACTTAGTGACATCAAGTTGTGTGGGCACAACTTGCATGTCGGAAAGAAAGCTATGGCCTCTTACCTTTAGCGTCAAACCCCTCGGTTCCCGTCCAGTCCATTGTAAAAACTGCTGGAGATTCAGCCATAGTGTGGGAAAATGCAAGTGAAATATCGGTTGTCGTGCCAGTGGCGAAAGCCACTCCTGAAGTGAATGCTCAGCAACATCAGAAAAGTGCTGTCTTTGTGAAAGAAGTCGCTCCTCACACAATTCTGAATGCTCTGCTCACTCTCAAAAATGAAACTCTTAGATATTAGAGACCATCTCCGCTGTTCGCGCAGGGAAGTTCAATTATTTAGAGTGAAAGACCACGCCTTCGGCTATTTTGCTGCAGCATCACGACCCATTTTTAGTCTAGAATACAGCCTATCACAGGTCGATCAATCTGCCGTAAAAAAGGTAGTTGCCTAGGCAATGAATAAGTTTATACCTAACCAAAGTGACTATCTAACACAAATAATTTAAAATCAGGCGACGCTAGAATAGGAGGCTCAGGCTCTTACGGTTCCTCAACAATCAGACACCATGCACGCCACCCAAGTACATAAAATAGTGCTAGACAAATTGTCTGAATGTGTGCGTAAAGCTGAGAAACCTATTGCACAGGTACCATCAGACCATTCTGTGCCTCATACAAGTACAAGTAACGCTACAGTGATTAAAATTGAGATCCGAGCTCATAAACGTGTACGAGCGCCTATCTCTGTGGACCTAAAGTCAAACACTAAAAGGAATTAGTGGTCATTTGCGCAGAAAGGTACCAAGAAGGACAAGGAATGCGCCTTACCTCCATTGGTCAACTAAATGTGCTTAAGTGGAACTGCCGTTCCTTATTTTCTGCGGTAACCAACCTAAATTACTTTTCAAATCAGCTCAACCCTGATAATATAGTTCCACAATAAACTTAACTTACACATGATAAAAATTACTGTTTTACGAGATTTCATTCTTTTCAAGGAAATTGTCAGAGACGTGGTGGTGGTTTATTGATACGAGTATCAAATAATGTACCTCATAGGGTAAAAATTGCTTTCACGATGCCGAACCATGATTCAGAAATATTTCAGAAATAAGAGTGGTAACCTTCTAGGATACCACTCTTTTCAAACATAAACTTGTATTTCCCCACTGGCGTGCAAATACAAGTCATCCTAACAGCGCTTTGGCAGTTTGTCAAAAGGAAGCCTTACCCACAAGTGACATTAATTCTCATTTGTTTTGGGCCAAAGAGACAGACTTGTGCAGTAGGCGGCTGAGGAAGTGGACCATTGACAAAAATTTTCCGTGTATAAATGAAGGAGCCATAACATTTGTCATACGTCGCACTCAATCAGTGTTAAATTGAACGTTTTTTACCAATGCAGTTAATGTTTTGTCATGGCCCTGCCGTGGTGGTCTAGTGGCTAAGGTATTCGGCTGCTGACCTGCTGTTCGTGGTATCAAATCCTGGCTGCAGCGGCTGCATTTCCGATGGAGGCGGAAATGTTGTAGGCCCGTGTGCTCAGGTTTGGGTGCACGTTAAGGAACCCCAGGTGGTCGAAATTTCCGGAGCTCTCCACTACGGCGTCTCTCATAGTCTCATGGTACTTTTGGGACACTAAACCCCACATATAAATCAATCAATGTTTTGTCATGGTTCATGGTTGACTCTGCAACTAACAGCGGCCATCGTCCTTTAGGTTTTGACATTTTATGTACAATAACAACTTTACAGCAGCAACCGAGAGTATATAACCTGTCTGTGTTCGGCTATTTCAACATTTCAGAAAGACAATGGTCATGAACATGCATTAAAGATTGCCTTCATACTAGAGGGATGCCGGAAAAAATCTCAGTTTGTTATTCCAACGAGTAGACGGTCCTCTTATCGTTGGTGGACTGATGAATGTACGCTCGATTACAGAAGACACAAAGCCGCTTGGAAGAAGCTTATACATATTCATTGCCCACTAATTGCAAAGACTATAATTTTTTGCAGGTGTATTTAGGTGCACTGTTAACCACGTGAGAGAAGATTCGGACAGTCGGCACTTTGATTATCGTTCCAAATCAAACCATGAGCGTGCTTTGTTTGCGTATTTGCTGTCACAGAAGGTTCTGCCAATACCAATAACTATATAATCATGTATCTTCACGACGCGACCACTCTAGAAGAGACAGCTAAAGGTTTAGAACGTAGATTTAGTACAAATGTCTCAGCTATTCACAATATGCAGGTATCTTCACATGAATTTATGAAATTTCTTATTCTTAATTTACTGAAATTGTACTATGTTTAAAAAGGACTGCCTTTGGATTGTAAAAAATTGCAAAGTTCTTATCGAAAGTTTTATTTCAAGAATCACCTGACGTTTTTTTAGGTGTTGTGAATTGTTCGTTGGAAAACTCATAGATACCGCAAGAATAAAAGCTAGCGAAATTATACCGTTGCTGAAGAAACAAGATTGTGGGTACATAATGGAAAACCTAAGAACCTTTATTTACATCAAATCTGGTGACATTGATTGAGAAAGTTATTCATACGTGAACATTTTGACTTACTGACGAGATGTCAATTCTAAGCCCTTGTAAATTGGGTTCAGGGCTTGGAGTGGTCTACAAAACGTTCATGTTGATTTAGAAAGTCGTGTACACTTAGCCCGCAGGACAACAAATATGCAGTTTTAGTTACTATGGATATCGCTAAAACGTACAATACTGTACAGCGTGATATTCTGATAGACCGACTGAATTCTTCTAATTTTCTGGCATACGTAGTAACCTGTATGCACAAATTTTTTGTGCACTGAAAGCTTTAATGTTTCAAAGGCAGGTTTTCATCAATTGTGCACACACAAACGAGAGAAGTACCGCAATGCTTGGTACTGCCCTCGGGGTATTTATTTTGCTAATGAACACCATCGCATGTAACCATGACATAACAACTTCTGTTTATGCAGACGACACGGTATTCTTTGCAATGGCACACACCATTCAGACGCTATACGACCGAGTGCAGTCCTATCTTAACACAAGAAAAGCTGGATTGATGACAATCACTTCTCACTGAATCCGAATTAATGTGCCCTTTTTCTCTTCCCCTTGCAATTCCCCGTACACATCTCGTTATGTTACTATTTTGAGGACACACCAGAGGTGGAATCTATTGAATATCTTAGGGTAATCAATAACGTATCTTTTGGCTGACATCTACACATGGAATACTTAGCTTGAAATACTAAATGAGCTGTCGGCATGTTCCGTAGGATAAGCAACTACCGAATAGGCATGAGAAGTGATACACTAGTAATGATATGTCGAATGTATGTTCATCCTATTCTGGAATTCGGTTGCATGCTTTTCTCTGATGTTCCACCTTTAAAAAGCTAGCCTCTCATTTTTTAGATCATCACGCTTTTGCCTTGGTGTCCACAAAAAGGTTTACAAATGCGTTATATGCCTAAAATCAAGACTCTTTCGAACTGGTTTAGTATCTTGACCATTCAGATGTTTTTAAAAACTTACGAGTCACCGCTACAGCAGTCGGAGACGTTATTCATATCTTCTCCGCTATTATTTTTTGTGATAGAAGGCCACGGTTAGACTGCTTACAAATTATATAGCACAACGTCTACTGGACCCGCTGAATGGACATATCTGCGAATTATGGCGGTCTAGCGAGAATTCACCTTATGTGGTTATGTGGATATTGGATTTGACGACTTTTTCTCTAGAAATGCAAAGTTATTCCCACCTCACACTCCGAATGGTTTATTGAAAGAACACTCGCAGAGCATCGAACAAGTGTAAATATTGCTACAGATGCATCACAGAGTGACAAAAAGTCAGGTGTTAGTGTAATCAGCTCGAGCTTGGATTGGTCCTATTCGCTCCGACTACTTGATTTTATCCCCATTTTTGTAGCTGAGCTTCTGATAGTGGCACTCGCCTTACGAAACTTAATTGTGAAAATCACATTGGCTGTTGTAATTACAGATTCGCTCTGTCTTTGCGCTGCAATTTCTGTGGTGCGCAATTGCACCTAATCCAGATGTTTTGTGCATTAATACCCCGACATTTGGGAAAACGTTTGATTAGTTCGGGTGCGGGTTCATAAAGGGCTGCTATTAAATTAAATGGCCATTTGTTTAGCGAACTCATCCATAAGTGGGCCCATTTAGCGTGTTTTCCATGATCTGCTCATTTACCGGCAACGCTATTTCACAGGCGTACAATTATGGGAAGCTTTGCAGGTGTATCACTCCAAAATTCCGCAGAATCTTGGCACTCATTATATCCTTCATACCGATCCTTTTGTGGCAGAAGTCGCTATTACGAGGCTGCGCTTTAGAGTGCCGAAAATAAATTTCTACCAACTCCGGTCTGCTCGGACTCTTTCTCCAATGTGCGCTTTCTGTGACTAGCTAGAAACTATGGATCATTCCTCTTTGACCTGCAGCCGATTTATTGGAGCTTGTAGATTCAAGATAAATTGTTCTTTACGTGCTATTGAAATGCATTTATCTACGACCACGATTCTGTCTTTCGGAAACTGTATTTCTAGATTTACCAGTGTGGAAGCTTGCGTGGCAGTGTGGAATTATATAAATTAAACAAAAAGACTAACAAGCTAATGTATAGAATTATCCTTCTGTGTTGACGTACGCGTACTTTTTCTTCCTTTTTAAGTTGGATTTTGATCTATGTTATCACCTATTTTTATTAAAAAACTTTTATTAGGCACAATTCAGTGATCAAAATCTTGTTAAAAGATTTGTAGCGTTTTTGTTTTACAACTTGCTTTACTCTAACTCAAATTATATTTTGCAAGACCACTCAATTATAGGCCAATCAGCCACAGTGGGTATGAGCCACAACAAATGTCAATGAGAACAAAAAAAAATCGCAGCATATCCAATGAGTGAATGATAATGAGTGGGGCGGAGCACCCGTCAGCCTAGCCCGTCCGTCCGTTCATTCTTGCTTGTGTTCGTCCACGTGGCCTTCCTTGCGTCAATCCATGCGTCCATCAATCTGTCCTTGCGTCCGTACGTGAGTCTGTCTGCCTGTCCGTTCGTGCGCCTATCCGTCCGTACGTCCGCGCACCGATCCATCCATCCGCTCATCTGCTAGTCTGCCTGTATGTGCGTCCATCCATGCGTTCATCTAGTGAACACTCCAAGTACCGTCATCTCTCATCTCACAATCCCTATGGCACATACCCACTCTAGAGCGAGTATTTGCCACCGGTGGCTATGAACATACATACATACATACATACATACATACATACATACATACATACATACATACATACATACATACATACATACATACATACATATTGAGGAGGAGAAGGAGAAGCGAGTGACCCACGCCATAACGAGCTTTGTCCCTACAACAAGAATGTTCAAGTTTACCAATACACTGCAGCTCCATAGACAGCTCCGATGTCTTAACATAGTTGATCTGGCGCCAACAAGCGTCGTAGCCAAAATCGGAAGTGAAGACTCAACAACCACAACCGCAAAAAGGCAAGCGCCAGCTGCACTTCGACATCACTATATCGAAATCCGCCCGTGAGCTAGAAGGTCAGGAGAAGATGTGAACGCGTGGCTGACGCATTACCAAAGGGGGAGCCAGTAGAGCGGCTGGAATCCCGCCGAGCAACTGCAAAATGGTGCCCATTTGTCATGGTAACCACTCTCTTGTACGAAAACGACATGGAGTCTTTAAGAACGTGGGATATTTTCTTGGAAGAACAGAAAAAGTGTTTGATGACTCTAATGCCAAGAAGAAAAGCGCGGTGAAGACGCTACTTCAAAGAGCTGAAACTTCTGAATAAACGTTCACCACCTATACACAAGTTCTGAAGGCTTGTAAGATCACAAACCCGAAGATGTTTCAGGATCGGACACCCACTGAAGGGTACAGCGGAAGGCTTTATACTTCTGAGAGATGAGAAAGAACTCACCTCCTGCTTTTCCCTTCAACATTACGGCCTTATGTTTGATAAGTTGAAGTTTCGTTGTATCCTCTCATAGTCTTTTCTCCCATGGAATCCTTGTGTAACAAATGGGTAATGTTTCTAAATGTAGAAAAACATCCATTCTAATTTTTTATCGGCGTCAATCATTCAATTTTACCAAATATGCAGTAGGTGGCTTGAAAACAAGCTCACTTTCATCCTACAAATACTTTGGTGTTACATTACGCTTTCATCATACAAATATCTTGGTTGATAAAGCTTGGCCAGTTTCCAACCACCCCAAACTTTACTTATCAAGAACTGACCATCTAAATCGAAACATGTTTCTTGGTCCTCCGCCGATAAACAACTAGCATATATACTTAACACTTGGTTTACCAAAAGTTGGGTAAACTTGCCTAATTTATACCCACATGAATTATACCACTCATCTGCGCTGAAATTCCTATGAAATCATGTGGCTCGGTATATTTTTACAGTATTCTTAATACACTAGTGTCACTAAACACAAGTCATGTCATCATCGCCAAACCACTAGTCAGCGCCACAAGGCTGCCTGAAGGTACGTCATCTTCAACATCAACAAGCTATTATTGAACCTTTGCATCGTAATTCATCCCGTCATAACCCCGGAAAAGCAGTTTATCCCCAGCTGCCTACACTACCAGCCATATGAAATTATTTTTCTCTCTGGCTGCAAAGGACTTGAATCGTCCTCCTGTCTACAAAGTGCACCACTCCTGTCAGACATCCTTCAATGCCTGAAGATAAATCAACAAGTACTAGTTAAACCCACCTCTTATGTAATACCCCTCACGGGGTTATTAGTTACTATTACCTAATACCTAAAACTATAACTAATAACTAATAACTATCAGTTATTAGTTATTCCTCACGGGCTTAGTAGTTACTGAAATGCCCCTCACGGAGTATTTCAGTAACTAAAAAGTAAAAAAATAAATAAATAGGTAAATAATAGAAAAATAAATATTTAAATAAATTTTGGTTTGCTGGGAAATGAAACCGTGGTCGCCGCTAGCATGATGACACGTGTGTGTCGACGAGACCATCCATCATCTGCAGAACTGTTCATCCTACTAGGCGACGCAATTAGCTCCTTTGCCACCATTTCTATGTGCGACAGACATCACGACAACTAGAACTTCATGGCACACGTCAGGGATTAATTGCCTCTGACCTTCGACTGTGCGCCAGCCAACAGGGGTTGGGAGGTCCCGTTCACCAAGCTCACCCACTACATTCCCTTAGAGGACCCTTCACAGCAGAGTGCTCTAAGCAGTGGTTTAGCAAGCGTCCATACCAGTCTGCTTCAAGTGAGCGCTGAAGGCCACATCACCAGGTACTGCCATAACCGGAAGTGCATCTCACAAGACACCAAGACCACTACGAAGCCATTCTCCGGCCTCTGAGCGCCGTGCGGCACCGCTGCCGGTACCTCCCACCAACGTTCGCCGTTATTTTCTGGCAGAATAGGAGCAACGGTGCTGTTGTGATTCGAAGAAGGTTCGTATCCATGTCAGGTTTTAGCACTCCCCTCTTAATGTTGAGATAGGGGGAGGGGAAGTGTTATGTCGAGAATAAGTAGTTAAGGTAAGTGTTTTTGAAGGCCTCCGACAAGTAGGCCCCCAGATAATAATTCCTGGCCAGAAGTTTAACCGCAAGTACCACTTTTCATGGGTGGTTTTTTTAAATAAATGTCAGCTTACTCTTCAATACATTTGAGCAGTAAACTTACGCAATGACGAAATCCCTTGGAAAACGAATTGATGTTTGATTCAGCACAAATGCGTTTGATTAATACGCGGAGCACATTGTTTAGTGCACCTTCAAAAGAGTGGTCAACATTCATTTCAACTTTTTGGCTACTTAAAAGCGGTGCAATAATCAATGTTCCACATAAACTGAACATCACTATTTCCGAAGTCTCCTTTCATTGTGACAGCACTCAAGCTTACCAGCTCTCCACTAAAAAATCACTGATGACTGTTGATGAAAAACTTGTATGTCTGCATTGAAAATTCGCATCGTGAGCGTGTTGTGACCAGCCACCCGCCCACTTGGTGGAATAAAGTATGGGTAATAGTGGGTAGTTGGTAGATGGATTGACGGACGGCGGATGATGGGCATCTGATAGTTGGAAGACACACAGGTTGTGGATGATGGGAGTAATAGACTGAGGATGAGTTAATGAAGCGCCTCAAAGAGGAGGTACTAATTGATGGTGAACCGGTGGTGGATGATGGGAAGACGGTGGGAGTATTGGACCGATGTATGTGGATGGTATATGAAGGTTAGGTGTTGGTCAGATGAAGTGTAGGTGATCATGAGTATTGGACACGTGATTGAAAATCAAATGACTACGATAAGGAACGTACGAGGGAAACCAGAGAACGGCAAGGCATTGACTAGTTTTCAAAGCCTTGGTCTTATCGTGTGGACATGTCTTTGATAAAGCAGCCTCTAGATAATGTTTAGCTGTTGCCTTTTTCCCAGTTCCTAAATGCGCCGACTCCTAGGGCAACTATTCCTTCGTAGACGTAGGAAAATAATGCCAATAAGCGAGACGGCTCTGCAGCATTCAAATGCAAAAACTGAAAACAGCCATAAACCCGGAACTCGCGTAAAAACACCGATTCCTCCCTGAGCCAGCGAAAGGCCAATAAAGAATTTTAATCAAAACAAACATGTAGTAGTGGTTATTCGCGAAATCTTTGCAGAAACATCAAGTTTTGCAAATGCCCTTCAAATATACAATAAAACCACTTTTTTTAAGTGCACCCATTTCAGTACTCGCGTACTGAAGAAGATTGTTGTTCATTTAGAAAATATGTAGAAGGTGCACTTGCTTTCATTGCGACAGTTAGAGAAGATAGTAGATGATACTTAGTGTAGGTGAAGTCTGGCCATACCAGATATTTTGCATAGTTCCAAAAACGGCATACAACAATGTATGACACACACGGAACGCGTCTGATAACTGAATGAAAACGACAATAGTAAAAATATACGCTGTGCTTTTGGGTAGGTCTGTCACACGCGTAAGCTCTCTGTCCATTTAACTCCCACAGAGGACAAGTTGCATTGCTGGAAAAATGATAATTTTGATCACCGCACAGGCTTCATCTTGTAAGATGATTGGTAATTTTGTTATCTGAACATTCTAGGAAAGCGGCTGTGTTTAACATTACCTCCAAAGTATTTTGACCCAACGGAAAGGTCTGGCTTATCATCAGTTGCCACGTGAAATACTAACGAAACCTAAATCGTAGTTCTGTCAACTTAGATAATGTTAAAATACAAAAATGAATTTAAAAATACTTAAATCGGATCACTGGGTAGGTGCTAATGAATGTTGAACAAATCGTTGTTGAGCATTAACCACCAGTCAACCTGCCTTTTCAGACGGATATGTCAAACTTTTATATAGTAAGCATGAACATTCGTGGTACGTTGCGATGTATTTGTATGTAAGTGACGATCCTAAACCAACTCATGAAAATGCCGCTTTACTTCGGAACACATTGTTCAAATATGCTCAAAAGAGGTGAACATCGATGTTCTTTGAAACTCACTACAGCAAAGCCTGCTTTTGCAATGCGCCATTTACACACCGTTCACAAATCGATTGATGTTGCCATGAGATCTTTCTGCCAGAGTAAGACGTATTTATTCTAGTTTCACCCCTTTCGTCAGAAACATCTTTGTTTTATATATGTGAATACTATTGCGATATAAACCAGCCATTGAAGAGTGGTTTCCTATCTTGTTACGCAGACGCTTATTCTCTAGAAGTTTACGCCCTTCGAATGTCATTCAGCAGTCGCGGGAATATCGCACGCGAGAATGAAATATGGCAACTTACGAGGCAAAGAATCAGTGATTGTGATGTGTTTTTAACTATAAAAAAGCTAGCGGAAATCATCGTTACTGATATTACACGTGGTGTAGATATTTTGTGGTTCCAGTAAGAGAAGCAAGTGAAAAGCATCATATTCCGGCCCCCTCGCATACGAAATCATTGCAGCAGAACAAATAGAGTGGTTCGCATTCGTTTCAAACAGCTGACTATGCTTGTACGCGATCTATTAAAAATGCGTATTATGCCTGGAGTATTGGTTATAACTTCGTGCGTTGCTTATATGGGTCTTAACTTACAATTTCAATATATTCAAATATATTTACGTCATACGGTAAAGCAATGAGTCGTTGATGGCATGCGTGAGTACACATTCGAAGTGCCTCTAAACAAATACAATAACAACCACGTTCAAAATATGAAAAACAAGCTTGACGTAGTCGTACAACTATTTAATTAAATAAGGTGTGTGTAACTGAATTCTTTACTAGTATGCTATCCTCATCACTAGAATAGCAACCCATCACTCAAACAGGTGAAGCGTCAGCAGTTGTTCTGATCCCGTGTCCATCCTTTACAAAGAGCAGCACGCTAGAGGTTGTTTGCGCGCCAGCTAAATCTGTTTTACAACAAAACTGGCTGAACCTACCTCATACCGTCTTCGTTGTCGTACTAGCTGTAGCCGTCACAGATGTAACGTCTCAAGACTAGGAGTGAAAGGAAAATAACTAAAACACAATCATGACTAGCTGAATCAAGGCGGTGGTGGTGAGCATGACTGTTGAAAGTATGAGAAAATGAGAGACGGAAGCGCCATATGCACATATTTTCAATCTTTATGCACTACTATTCCTGAAAGGAAATTGGCGGATCCCACGTACAGTGGAAATCGATGTTATGCGAAGCACGAATAAGAAAGTTTGATATGTCAATTTCAAATTAGCACAACGTTACGAGGTGGAGGTAAATGATTTGGTACATGACTTCCGTGTCATGATTATCATGTTTGAATGTGTCATTTACCTTCATCTATTCGTGTGTTTAGTATATGTGGAGCTAGCAAAACGTTCGCGAGCTCGCTATTAGCGTGGTAGGTTGTCATGTTCCTACATCACACGCGTGTCAGGATTATCATGTTTGCACCAGTCATATATTTTGCCATCAATTAACGTCACGTAACACCGAATTTGGTATATGTAGAGCTTGCAAAACGGCCGCAGGTGCATAATTAAGGGCCCAATATACTCCAATCTAACGTTGACGCGCGCGCACGCTAAGAACAGTGACGCTACGTTAGCAAAACGCGAATACTCTGTAGTTCGACGCCAGACCCAACCGACGCAACCAGCGTTCTCCGGCGCGGGCCAAAGGCAACCAGCGCGAGCATCGCGCCGATGCGTTATCCAGACAACACTGCCTCTCCCTCTTTTCGTGACCGAAGGACGCTCGACGCGCTGAAATGTGCATGCGTCAAAGCAACGCAACGCGGCACTCACCTGCGAGTATATGGCCGGACCAGTAGCTGGCAGGGCAACGCCAGCGTGACGCGACGAAATGAAGGCCAGCAAACACGCGCACCGCGTTACGTCGAAATGTATCGGCGCCTTGACTGTGGCATGTAGTCATGTCCCCACATGACACGCATGTTATGATAATCATCTTTGCACCAGTCGCATACCTTCGTCAACCATTGGCTTCACCTAATAACACATTTGGTATAGGTGATGCTAGTGGAACGGCCGCCAGCGCATCATGCGCATGGCATGTAGTCATGTTGTTACATGACACGCATCTAATTATTATCATGTTTGCACCAGTCACATACCTTCGTCAACCGTTCACGTACTGTAATACCAAATTTCGTATATGTGACACTAGCGAAACGGCCGCGAGGACATCATGAGCGTGGCATGTAGTCATGTCGTTACATGTCACGCATATCATAATTTTAATGATAGGATCTGTTTCTTGTCTTCGCCATGCAGTCATGTCATACCATACCAGTGAGCGAAACTACCGCAATGGCTGAAAGACCATGAAATGTAAATGATGACATTCAGCGCATACATATTATGATTTTCATGTCATGTCTTGTGAAATTTGTTTTTCATAGAGTGATGTTATGTCATGCCAGTTTGGTATCGATACCATTATCGAAACGGTGAGGAGGGCTAAAAGTGTTAGGCGGCTAGATAGATAGATAGATAGATAGATACACAGATAGATAGATAGATAAATAGATAGATATATATATATATATATATATATATATATATATATATATATATATATATATATATATATATATATATATATATATATATATATATATATATATATATATATATATATATATATATTTATATATATAGATAGATAGATAGATAGATAGATAGATAGATAGAAACGCTTAAAGTCGCTGAAGTTCGCTAAGAAATGCTTCGCACTTAATGTGTAGTCGAACTTGTGGACAGCTTGGTCAGTTTTTAATAGAGCTTCCCGTGCTATGAAAATGGGAATGCTGGACGATATGGAAGATTTGGCGCCATGAAAGATATGGAAATGCTGTAGTGGAAGCATTCGGATTGTTGTTGGGTTCTTTGAACGCACTGGGGATTAGTAGAAATTTACAGGCCACGGGCCTCTAGCAATTGGCTATCATCGATACCCGAAACAGGTCGGTAACATCCCACAAATGCTCCCCGGTCGAATGGTCCAACACCAGCACCATAACTGCACAGACGTCAATACTGTTACCTTTAGGGTGAAGTCGAGCCATTTGGTTTCCCCAGTGCCACGTTTTGTGAACCAAACATTTGGCACCACCTATACGGCAGTATTGAATGCCGCCTAACGAAGTTGCCTTCGAAACCCTTATATCAAGAATTGCTCAAATGCCATATATCTGAGAAAATAAGATGATTTACTCAGACTTTAGTGTTTGAGGGTCTCAGAAACATCAAGATTGTGTGCAGCTGCGATATTTGCAAGCACAAGTTTTTTTTAACACTTCGGGATATAACACTTTGGGATTAACCCGTAACACTTTTGGATTGAAAATGAATAATCCCCGTGAATCGCCACGCACTCTTTTCTCACTATTTTTCTTACAATCCTTTGCTCCTGGAGTATTCACGACGATCACCAAAAACGTCCTGGACACAAGAAAGGCTCTTACCAAACGATCTAGAAACTGACGTACCACCAATAATATTGACTGAATATAGTACTGAGGGTAAGACAAGCGAACAATTCTTGTGTTGACTTCAAGTATTGCTCGAAGCTGTCGGCTGCTAGTATGCGAGAAGACCTGTAAGGACAATTCTTTGGATATCCTGCAGTCTGATCTTTTGCCGGAATCCTTCTTTTAAAGAAAACAATTTGTTGCATTTCTTTGAGCGCGTCTCAACTCTACGCGAAAGCATGTGTCTTGTAACTTTGCTTCGGGTATTGCTCTGACTACCCTCACAAGTGTGTATTGAAAAATGCGAAACCCGCTGATTTCTCTCCTATAAAAGGCAGCTCACATTTCACTGAACTATTCTAGATCTCTTGCAACAAAATTTTTTACAATTTAGGGGAATTCAAATGGGTTGATAACTCGCTCTATTTGGTCACGCGGCGTTGTTGCCTAGCGAGTCACACAATGCTTTCTGTAGTTGATCTAGCCTCAACGGAATGCCATATTGAAATGGGGTGTCCTAAGCTGGCTTGGCGGGCAGGGCATCAGCCTCAGCAGATGGACGTACGGACGTATGCAAGGATGGACGGGCGCAAGGATAGACGCAGGGGTGGAGGCACGCATGATTGCAGAGATGGACGCACAAACAGATGGATGGACGCACGGATGGTCGCACAGACGGACGCATGGTTGAACCGAAGTGCGAACGAATGGACGAAGGGGTGCTTCGCCACGCTCGTCATCTTGCACTCCATCGATATACTCTCATTTTTTTTTTTGCTCAGACTGCACTGTCAGCCCAGAGAATGTGAGCTCTTTTACGTTTCCTCTGTCGGAGCTAGTGCGTGTGCTCAGCGGCACGGCAATAACGGCATGGACAGCGTCACTCACACCCAGCCAATGGCGAGAGTGCTTGGGTATGGCACTGTCAACGATGTAACTGATAGTTCAGCCAATACAAACCACTTGTTACACCGATGCCGAATGGTCTTGTGTTTCTCCCACCTATATCCTTTTCACACTCCCATAACTTTGTGGCCACACGGGTGAAATCAATACAAATGTTTGTATATTACACAGATACTTTGATACATGAGAGAAAATCGCACATGCATGGCAAACAGCTTGTGCACACCACTATGTGACTTATAATGCGCACTGAGTCTGACACACTGAAAATGAATGCCACTAGCCTATAGCAAAAGGCTACATTTGCCCGTGAAAATCAATTCTGTTTCTAGGAAAACTGTTCGTAATATGTTCGCGTAGATTCGATGCACAGGAAGTAGCTGCACATCGTTCGCTGATAACATCTTGAGTTTCGGCATCTGGACACTAGATACTTAACTAGGTCTGCTACGTGGCTTGGTCATGCAGTTCTCAGCTCAGGAGGCACTTTTGCTGTCTGCAGCTTCTGGGGTGGCCAAGGTGAAATGCTGCCCCACACTTGCTTTACGAATGAGGTGATTGGCAAAGGACAGGCTCATCGTAAAAGAATTGATGGTCCAAGGAGCCATTGCTTGTTATTACCTCATTATAGCCTTCCGCCTTTTTTCAAATACTTTAGGATAAAAGAAACGCCAAAACTAAAACCACGAGACTGGTCAACCTACGCACGCCAAACCACATATTGAAACTGAGTGTGAATTATACTGCAGATGCGAGGAAAATATTTTGGGATAAAACACTCGCCTTGAAAGCTACATGATGTGTGCAAATCATTCCTGAAACGCTTCGAAGGAGATTGAGAAGCATCAATAAAGAATTTGGCTGCATGGTTATTGAGTAAGTTGGAACTTTCGTGAATGCCATCAGTAGAACCATAGATTTTCCTAAATATACACTAGGGGGAACCCTGGCGCTTGTGTCTACGTGAGCTGCTACGCACGGCGCTTCAGCGAGCATGGGAATGATGGGTAGTACATGAATTTATCTATTCTACGTATTTCTGGCTCCGTTTGTGTTCGTGGGGCATGGAGCTATTTTCTCACGAAACCAATATCAGCCAACGTTCAGTTATTGCGCTTCACCGTCTTATTAATTTAGGCATACCATTTCAAATCAGGTCATGAAGTTGAAAAGGTTTAATTAATTCTTTCTTAAAAAACAAAACAGCAATAAACGAAGTCACAAGTGCCATTCACCGCCCAAAAGAACGAAGACTAGGCCAATCCTTGTGTTACCCATCACTCCAGTTAATTTTAGGAAAATCTATGAAAAGACGGGAAAGCCACCAAGTTTCAAAGTGAGAAAATCAAGATTCTGCTATAGTGTGCCGCCTGTGCTGTTGATTAAATCACACCACATGATTGAGATTGCGATCGCACTAAAAATGTTGGCTTTAATACCAGGGCGAATTTAAAAAACCGAAAGAACAAATGTGTATTCTCATGCATACAGGGTTGAAGAGCTTTGGCTGTAAAAACCTATGTACCAAAACCGTGAAAAGAAAAAAAGTCAGAATATGTTTTCAGCATAAATGACCCAGAAATGGAATAGGGATAATAAAGTTTCTACACAATGTTCCTGTAAAATGGACAAAAGAAATCTGAATCGAGGAACTTATGTCATGCGGCCAAACATTCCTAGTTTTTCGTGAGACAGACGTGCACTCGTATACAAATATAGTTTTTACGAGCACAACCACCTGGTATATCAGTATACATAGACACCCGAGATGTAAACAATGCCTATGGAAACTTCACCAGTTGTTCAGGTGACACCGCTTTCCGAAAGCCACCCCTTTCCGCAGAGGTTGGTGTTCCAAAATATTCACTAAAGCATATTTATTATTATTTTCCCATATAGCATTAAAAAAACACAAAAAACAAAATAAAATTGTGCGAAGGCGTAACACGCTCGAGTCACCCATTAGGTTGTCCGAGGTGTTGTCCCGTAGACTTCATGCCGTGAAAAGCTCTGAAAATGCCACCAGCACATCGCACTCCAACGACGTGAACCTCACACGTAATAAAATTGGCGCTGAGATTGCGCGCGAAGGTTAGGAGCTACGCATGTGCCATGAAGGAGACTACCCAAAAACGTAAGCTAAACACAACCCTGAACTACTTCGGAGATCTCATTCTGCCGCGAAACGTCATAGCCATAAGAGCTTCAAGCTGACGTGCTGTCATATTCGAATTCAAAGCTCTCCTGTATTCAGCAGTGGCTTAGAGACAGTTTTTCGCGGCGTGCGTTTCTCACTGGGCACGTGCGCACCTATGCGCGCGTGACGACGAATACATAGCAGTGACACTGAATGTTGTCCTATGGCCGACGTAACAACAGAAGTGAAAAGGAAGCTGCTGAAAAGTGTTGAAAATAAATGTCCAAAATAAGCACCTCCTTACATTATATACGCTGCGGACCTTGGGATATCAATTTTGTTGAATAAATTTCACCAACTCCACACGAAAGCACTCTAGTGACCAGATGGCACAGTTTTAAGGCCAATTTTACGGCTAAACATTATCAGGCTGCGAAGCTGATGCCACAGTTTAATACTTGACTTGCTATGAATATTTTGATAACTAACTTTTCATTTTATGGCACCATAACCACAAGCTGCGCGTAGTTAGGTCACGTTGTCAGGTAAGTTTATTTCCATAACCACAGAGGCATATTGCTTCATGAAAACACTTTTAAAGAACACAGTATAGCCAAACAGGCCAAGAGCAAACTGATTCTGGGAGGGCAGTGGCAAAAGTCACTATTATAAAGTGCTAGGCACAAACGAAGCAAAATCTGAGTTTAGAAACGATCATTCAAAGGATTCGACGCCGGTGATCAATTTCAATAGGCATGCTGAGACAAGTGTTCAAACTGGCTAGTTTACATCTTGCTAAATGAAACTCATTAGCTTTAGTATGACATTTGACCATCGGTATTCATTTGCTGATTACTATTACGGTGGCTGCTCGAAACAGTTGATCGGAACAAAACATCCTCTCTTCTCCGCATGCTCTCTTCTCCACAAACTATGTCTTTGATCCAAAGAAATAAATAAAGAGTACAAAATAATTACTCACCCCTCATGTGCTGTATTTTAAATATTTCAATTAGAGGGGCTATCGCGAGCGCCGAAGTGAGAATATCACATCATCCCAGCGCGATTAATGTCTTTATATTTGAACAAGAGTTTCTCAAAAGCGTTCCAGCTGATACTTACACCCCTGCTGGGACCTACTAGTCATTATATTAATCATTGTGTATTGTTCTATACAATTTCAAGGATGTCTAAATAACCTCTCGAACTAGAAACAACAAGAGTGTTTTTTTTCTTGACACGTGCAGCCCTAGACCAATGTCCGTGACGTCAGCATTACGCTCATGCGACGTCATGAGAAAGATTGCCCTCCCTCGTTTTGTGTGTAAAACATATCAGTTATAAATAGCCCTATATCATTCTTCACATGTAGCTATACAGCTGTTTACCTTTACTCACATTCACTTCACTTGCGATCAACCGAGTTAACTTCGCATGGTACGTCTTTTTTTATTACAAACATTTATTGAAGTGTGTCGGCAAAATTAGCGAAATTTGTCATGCTGTCATGCTTATTGTGGATACCAATAAATTATTATATTGCGTAGGAATGAAGTCTTAAAACCACGAGGTGATTATGATACACCGTAGTGGAGGACACCAGAAATTCAAACAATCTCGGGTTTTTTTAACGGGCCGCAACTTTGCAGAGTACACGGCCTTTATCATTTTGCCTCTGTAGAAATGTGAGCGTCGTGGTTCGAATACAACCTTCAAGCTTTGGATGAGAACCTCGCCACTGTGGCAACTGTTATACCCAGGCGAACGCTTCGTGTACCCAGATCGCCCAATACGTGGGCCTACTATATTATTACGAGGCAGTGGGCATGGCTCTACCGTCGTGGACAACAGTTCGATGAAAAAGAAGTGGTCTCGCCGCGCGAGAGACTGGCAGCTCTGAAGCGTCACTTTGGCATGTAAATATAGGAAATACGCTCATTCCTCTCTTCCGTGTGTTTGCGAGCTCCGTAACAAATTGGTGGGAGTGCTGGGTAACGAAGCGCCATACAACGGAGCTCCGCAGTGGTCGTCAAATCGGAGTTTCCGTGATGGAACACGGGACTGATCCCACGGCCACCTCTCCATCGGCTTCGGCGACGCCCGCACCATCCACGGCAACGCCTCCACTGGCCCCACCCCCACCCACGTACGTGCTGACGCATCCGAAGCATCCTGGAACGTTCTGCGGTACGGACCAAGTTGATGTCGACGACTGGATAGCCGACTACGAACGCACCAGTGCTCTCAACCGGTATGATCCGACTCTTATGCTGGCCAATGTGCTGTTTTACCTGAAAGGCACGGCCAAAGTCTGGTACGAGAACCATGAGGAGGAGATCGGCAGTTGGGACACCTTCAAGGAAAAGCTTCGCGACTTATTTGGGAAGCCCATCGGTCGAAAGGCGGCTGCAAAGAAGGAGTTGTCTATACGTGCTCAGACGTCCACAGAGCCGTATATCTCATATATACAGGACGTGCTGGCTCTATGTCGTAAAGTTGACAACGACATGTCGGAGTCTGACAAGGTTGGCCACGTCCTCAAGGGCATAGCGGACGACGCGTTCAACCTGCTAATGTGCCGGAACTGTGCGACCGTCGACGAAATTATTGAGGAATGCCGGCGTTTTGAACTGGCCAAAAGCAGGCGGATTTCAAGATCATTTACTCGACTGCCGAACACCGCAGCGACGTCCTCCTGCGAAGATGGACTGTCCTCCCATCGGCAGTCTTCACCAGCGTCTGAAATTACGCGAATTGTCCGGCGGGAAATCGAAGCAATTACACCTACTCTTCCCGCCAACGGCCACGTCGATTTGCAAGTACCTCAGGTTTGCTTGGTACAGTCGATTGTGCGGGAAGAACTGAGCAATTTGGGCTTCGATGTCTGCGCCGTTGCTCAGTCTCGACCAATTGGCTTCCGTTCAAGGTCGCCGCCTCGCCCCAGGTCACCACCCCAAGAAAGGTCTTATCCACGCTCTCGCAATCCGGCCGAATGGAGAACTGCGGATGATCGGCCGATCTGCTTTAACTGCCGCCGCATAGGTCACGTCGCACGGTATTGCCACAACCATTGGTCTTCGTCCCGAAACCAGTATAACACTGCTCGCCGCACCGATAGCTACCGTCGTTTCCAACCTCCTGAGCCGATCGCCGACAACTACCGCCGGCCTCTGCCCGTCGATTCCTACGCCTGCGATGCCCCTGATACGCAGCACAGCCGCTCACCGTCGCCTCGACGTCACCAGTCTCGTTCGCCGCCAGGACGTCGCCCGTCGTCCCCTTCTCCTCTACGACGACGCCCGACCTCCCCGCTCAATTCTCACCAGGGAAACTAAGCGGTGCAGCTCTTGGAGGTGAAGCTGCATCCTCGGTACCGACCTCAAATCCTCTCCTTGTACTGCCGACACGACGAAATTTGATCGACGTCGACGTTGACGGCCTGACTGTTTCTGCACTTGTTGACACTGGGGCGCATATTTCTGTGATGAGTGCCCGACTTCGTCGCCGCCTGAAGAAAGTGCTCACACCGGCTGCCCCTGGCGTTATTCGTGTCGCCGACGGAAGAAGTCTTGCCATCACAGGAATGTGCACAGCACGCATCACTATCGCCGATCACCCCACATCTGTTCTCTTTGCAGTTATTGAGCAGTGCCCAAATGACCTAATTCTTGGTTTAGATTTCTTGTCCACCCATGCTGCTCTCATCGACTGTGCAACCGGCGTTCTTCAACTTGAACTGCCTCGACTTGGACCTGTGCCGTCCTCACCGTCACACCGCTTGTGCGCTGTTGATTATGTTCGGCTGTCACCGCAAGCCACCACGTGTGTTGCCTTAACGATATCACCAGCTCTTCCTGACGGTGACTACATAGTGTCTCCATTGGTGGATGTGCTCTTGGCTCGAAGTGTTGCTGTGCCGCATACAATCGTGACTATTGTGGACAACTACGTTCAGCTTCCGCTCCTTAACTTCAGTAGTTCGACCCAAGTTCTCCCGCAAGGCATTTCGTTAGCCCACGTTTCCCCACTTGATGCATGTAGCATCGTGGCATTGGACCCTGAAGACTGTTCGTCCCCTACTGCAGCCAGCCGAGCAAACGCACCTAGCGACGAAATCACGATGATGATCGCCCCTGATCTTCTGCCCTGTCAATTGGCGCAACTTCACCACGTTCTGACTACCTACCGAGATATTTTCGACTTCGATGACCGCCCTTTAGGGCAAACGTCCTTCGTGCGTCATCAAATACATACCGGCGATGCTAATCCTGTTAGACGGCGACCGTATCGTGTTTCCCAGTCCGAACGCCAGGTCATACAACGAGAAGTCGAGAAAATGCTCTCCAAAGGAGTCATAGAGGCCTCTTCAAGTCCATGGGCGTCACCTGTTGTTTTAGTGAAAAAGAAGGATGGCAGCTGGAGATTTTGCGTTGACTACCGTGCCTTGAACAAGATAACCCGCAAAGACGTATATCCGCTGCCACGAATCGACGACGCCCTTGATTGCCTTCATGGCGCGCGATACTTCTCATCTATTGATCTGCGTTCGGGCTACTGGCAAATTTCTGTCGACGACTTAGACCGAGAAAAGACTGCCTTCATCACACCGGACGGCCTTTATCAGTTCAAGGTTATGCCTTTTGGGCTGTGCAACGCCCCGGCAACGTTCGAACGCATGATGGACTCTCTTCTTCGTGGTTATAAATGGTCCATCTGTCTTTGCTACCTCGACGATGTGATTGTTTTTTCCCCAACATTTGAAACTCACTTAACTCGTTTGTCGACCATTTTAGCCGTTTTTCGTCGAGCAGGACTCCAGCTGAACTCGAAAAAGTGCAATTTCGGCCGACAACAAATCACGATCCTTGGTCATCTTGTAAGTGCTGCTGGCGTCCGACCTGACCCTGACAAGATTAGCGCTGTCAAGAATTTCCCTCTGCCTTCTTCAACCAAAGATGTTCGGAGTTTTGTGGGCTTATGCTCGTACTTCCGCCGCTTTATACGCGATTTCGCTACAATTGCACGACCACTAACTGATCTTCTCAAAAAGAACGTGCCCTTCTCGTGGGGCCAAGACCAAGCAGCTGCGTTTTCCACGCTGATCGACCTGCTCATTTCACCACCAATACTGGCTCACTTTGACCCGTCTGCGACGACTGAAGTACGCACAGACGCCAGTGCTCACGGAATCGGCGCCGTCCTCGCTCAACACCAGGGAGGCCAAACGCGTGTTATTGCGTATGCCAGCCGCCTTCTCTCCACATCTGAGCGAAACTATTCGATAACAGAGCGCGAGTGTCTTGCGTTGGTCTGGGCTGTAGCGAAATTTCGCCCCTACTTGTATGGCCGCGAGTTTTCAGTTATTACGGACCACCACGCTCTGTGTTGGCTGTCGTCGCTCAAGGACCCAACTGGTCGCCTAGGTCGCTGGGCTCTACGTCTCCAGGAGTATAACTTCGACGTAATTTATAAGTCGGGCAGGTTGCACCAAGATGCTGATTGTCTCTCGCGTTATCCGGTGGACCCTGCTAGCCTCGCTGTCCATGAAGGCGATTCTTGTGTGCTCGCCATATCTGATTTGCACGACATCGGCACAGAGCAGCGCCGGGACGCAACCCTCAAGAAGGTCATTCAGCGAGTATCTTCAGGACATTCCGACCCTTCTCTCCGTCAATATGTCCTTCGCAACGACATTCTGTATCGTCGCAACATGAAGTCTGATGGCCCGGAATATTTGTTAGTTATTCCCCAACACATGCGTGCCACTATTCTTCAACATCTGCATGACGCACCGACGGCGGGACACCTGGGTTTTTCACGCACCTATCACCGCGTGCGGCAACGGTTCTTTTGGCCTGGCATGTATAAATTTGTGCGCCGTTATGTCGCTGCTTGCGAGCGCTGCCAGCGTCGGAAACGTCCTGCTCTCCGTCCGGCTGGCCTGCTCCAACCTATCGACATTCCCCCGGAACCATTCTTCCGCATCGGCCTCGACTTGCTCGGACCTTTCCCGACGTCCGTGTCAGGCAACAAGTGGATCGCTGTCGCAACCGACTATGCGACCAGATACGCGATAACTCGTGCATTGCCAACTAGCTGCGCTACAGACGTCGCAGACTTTCTCCTAAATGACGTCATTCTGCGGCATGGAGCTCCGCGCCAGCTTTTGACGGATCGGGGCCGCTGCTTCCTCGCAAAAGTTATCGACGAAATCCTCCGGAGCTGCTCTACCGAACATCACCTTACTACTGCCTACCATCCCCAGACTAACGGTCTCACGGAGCGTCTCAACCGAACTCTTACAGACATGTTGTCTATGTACGTCTCTGCTGACCACCGTGACTGGGACGCAATGCTCCCCTACGTTACATTTGCATATAATTCGTCAAGACATGACACCGCCGGCTACTCTCCATTCTTTCTTTTGTACGGCTGCAACCCTGCGTTGCCATTCGACACACTCCTTCCTTCTGCTACTATCCAACCAACGGTGTATGCGCAGGACGCTGCTTCTCGAGCCCGCGTCGCTCGCCAAATCGCGCACACTCGGCTCAGTGCTTCTCAGGCCGCACAAAAAGTCCGCTACGATGACTCGCACCGCGACGTTGACTACCCTGATGACTCTCTTGTCCTACTCTGGACGCCGTATCGACGTGAAGGTTTGTGCGAGAAGCTCCTCCCACGATACACAGGACCCTACAAAGTTCTCCGCAAGGTCACCGACGTCGACTACCTCATCACTCCCGTTCAACCGCACTCATCCTCTGCTACACCATCTACTGATGTTGTTCATGTGTCGCGCCTAAAGCCCTACTATACTGCCAGTCCTGATTGACTTAGGGGCGCCGTGACGGCGCTTTGTTCGCCGGGGGTGATATTACGAGGCAGTGGGCATGGCTCTACCGTCGTGGACAACAGTTCGATGAAAAAGAAGTGGTCTCGCCGCGCGAGAGACTGGCAGCTCTGAAGCGTCACTTTGGCATGTAAATATAGGAAATACGCTCATTCCTCTCTTCCGTGTGTTTGCGAGCTCCGTAACAATATTTTCGCTGCAGCTATAGGCGACGGACTCAACGGCGATTCAACCGGCGTCTTTTCGATGAATAACTGTTCACTGTAGCAGTTGTGTCACTTTACCGGTTAGCTATACCCGAGATCTCGCGCTTATTTCTGGTTTTTGTCAGCAGCACCTGTTTTGAGCATTTGTGGTTCTCAGATATCTGGACACCTATATTAGTCACAATGCTCAGTGTAGCATCAAAAATGTGTAATTTATATTTAGCATCATTACTTCTTAGTAAATAGAAGACAGGGAGACGATGGTTTATTTTAAAACTGAAAATTCATCCTTAAGAAGGCTATTTTCTTGAGTAGTGGCGCAACTAGGCTAAATAAATGTAGAAAAAAAATTGGTGCCACCGATGTATCTTAATCGTAATTACCCATTGACGTATTATTGTATTGCATCATTGTACCTATATGTCTTTGATCACGAGCATTCGAACTATCCCTGACAAAAAAATGTACTTTCATTCCATCATTTTCATCATACACTCTGTAAAGATGGTCAACCCGTGGAGGGGACTGACGGAAATCTTCGGCAGCTCAATAAGGAATACGTGCACGTAGGGTTTTATTGCAGTTCGAAGGCTTCCGAAGAAAGCTGTATTCAAGCAATGGCGACACCTTTGAGAAAGTTACCTATTTAAGGCCTACAAGGTGCACTTATGAGTGCCATTTTCAATCTCCCAGCATGCACTCTGACACGTTATATGCTCTGTCTCAAGATGGTGTGACAACCCTAAACGCTCTGGCATTATCTCTTGGCCCAGTATGAAACTCAGCAGCGCGGGACATGCCACTTCTGTGCTGATCGCTGTGGCTTGATCTGGTGCCAGATGCCGCTGGTTTCAGCAATCAATTTTTATGAAGCAGGACTGAGAGTTGGGCTAGTTGGGGACACATAATGAATATTTATATTACAAAGTGACTGACACAGCGATGTCCAGTGTCCCCGTTTTCATTCAAGAAGCATCATGCTGCAGAATGTGAGGTAGTCACAAGTCAAGAAATCTTGACAATTCTCCTGCAGCATATTTTGGCGCTTCACCGCAGTACACAAGCTTAACTAAGTAGGAGGCGTTACAGAAACGCAATATCTCATTATATCAGTCGAATTTCAAGTACTTTTGAGTCACATCCAATTTGAGGGTTATTCATGATGTCACACAGGTCCCGTTAATTAGGGAGGCGATCACCGGGCTAATTCCAAGGGCCGAAGTATCGGCCCTCGAACCGCACCACGAAAGCGTAGACAATTTAGAAGTGGTCCTTTTTGGCGCGCCAGCGGACGCCGGCTGTGGCCCAAAGAACAAGTCAGAGCCGAGAGTTGATAAACAAACAAAATTATATTCTCAATAATGGCAGATCGAAAACAATACACAAGTATGCACACTCCACAATAGATGAGGACAATATGTCACCAATCAAACAACGTACTACATAGTACAATCAGCCACACTCGAAACAACGGACACACACAACAATACGCACTACAATGCAGTCACATGCATTGAACAACCAAGACACTTAAAGACTAAAGAGATAGAAAACCTATTCAGTCCAAAGTTCTTGGAACAAAAGACTGGATGATACTCTTCTGAGAATCACTCACTCAAAGTCCAGCGTTGTTGTCGTTCCGCTGCCCCTGAAGTTTCTCTTCCAGGAAACCTCTGTCGTTCCGCTGCCCCGAAGTTTCTCTTCCAGGAAACCTCGCGTCTTCAATTGACCACTCTCCACGCTTCAAACTTCTTCGCCGGAAACATGTCTGCTTCACACACGCGGCTGTTGCCACGCGTCTTCACTCGATAGCGGTAAACACACACTCTTGCCTGTAGCTCGAGTCGTCACCCCTCAGCTGGAAATCATCTTCGTCTCTTGCTTTGTCTCTACGGAAAAAATCTTCGCCGACTACACGGCGGAATCCCTACGCATTCTGGCGCTAACTTTCGTCTTCTCCTGATCTCTCACCTCGGCTGATCGATTAAATACCCTCCGCGTGAGATTCCAGAAGGTTCTCGTCATTTCGTCTGCGCCATACGCAGCGAAAGCTGGGTAGAGGGCGAGACGGCTCGAAGGCCGTCCGCGATGGATGACTCAACCCGGCGTCTCCACGCCCCTTGCCATCTAGAAAATTCGAGTGCTTGCTCGGCCGCTGTTGTGGGGTGAGGAGGTTCGTCGGCGAGCCTACGTTTCCGAGAGGGGAGAGTCGCGGGCCCGGGGAGTCTTTAGATGTTTGTTTTATTTTTTATTGTTGACCTCTCGGCGCTTCGTCGCGAGAATTTGGCGGCGCGCCCATTTTGAGCGCTCGTTCTGTGACACTGCCCCCCACTTTAGGAATATTATCTCATAATATTCACAACCACACAAACGAGTGCGAACAGTCCCCACACTCTCAAAGACTGTAACTTAGTCCGTCGCTCATGACACGTCACATTCACAATAGATCCATCAATACAATTGGACATTACAATTCAATCTTACAACACATGAAATGTAACCACAGGTTCATGAGTACAACACTCCACCACATATTCCAAACAATACAAAGTTCTCTCATTACAACAATTACTATACTCACATCATTACTATACATCACATCACTGTAACAAACATTTTGACTGACTCGACATACAGTTGTGGCACAGGAAAACAATCACATTAACTTAACATATAGCACTGTCAAACACATTCCGAATCGACTTCGACACCTATCCGGTGCATTTCGAGCGGCGCTTGCGCCCTTTTTTCTGGTGCTCTCTCGATCTCTTCTTATTGTTTTTGCTCGTTTTGTTCCGGCGAGCCCCTCCCAACGACGGTATCTGAGGCGGCGTCTCAGCCATCGTTGTCACCTCCGACACTGCTAGCGGGTCATAACGTTCAACGGGTCCTGTCTGTTTATTTACCAGCTTGTTCATGTCACGGCATTGGGCCTGACTGACCGACTCCGTCACCTTTACACTGTCTGTCAGTTGAGGTCTTGCCGACGTACGTCCAGCTGCCCAGCACGTGAACTCATTCAACACGATCATCTTCTCATTCGCTGTCTCTTGTGCCGCGGCTTCACCTTGGGCTCGAGTGAAGTCCGTCACAGGATGCTCCTCCATGTATCTCGCGGTCGCTGGGTTGGCGAGGGCTCTATCTTCGGGTCTTCCCCCAGACATTCTGGATCATTCGGCCCTCGCGCCTCGTCGATGTTTCCAATGACGAGGTCGTACAGGGGGGTCGTCATGCATGAAGCAGTTACCTTCCTGCTGAAGTACGGGGTTCAATCTCAATTTCTGCTTCGGGAAGCATCCGAACCGTAGGGTCAATTAGGGAAACTGGTTTCGTTTTGCCTGTTAACTCACTTTTCCGCACCAAATTTCTTCGCTCGATAACAGTGGAGCTACCGGTATCTCTTAACACCGTAACCTTTTTGCCCGCAACTTTTCCAGGCAGCGTTGGCATTCCCTTTGTAGCACCTGTTTGCTGTTTTGTCATTACAGCGCCCACACTAGGGATTTTCTCCCCATTTTTCAATTCTACAAATCCGTCGGTGACGGCATTATCATCGGATTTTGGTGCTGTTAGCACACAGGATACCTGGTGAGTTTGACTCGCTCTGTTTCGACATGCGTCTGCTTTGTGCCCAGTCTGACCCCACTTGAAACATTTTACGACCGTGGGACTCGTGAAGTTAGTTCGACAGTTGCTAGCGCGATGACCGACTCGGCTACACAGAAAACATCGCGGAACACTCTCCGGTGCACGCTTCTTTTGTTCGGGTGCCGAATTCTTCGAATCTTCAGGACACTCCTTCTTGACCTTGGCCAAATTAGTGCCACCTTGCTCTTCCAAGAATTGATCAGCTAATTCTAGCATGTCTTCAAGTGACTTCGCTCTCCTCTCTTTCAAGTACAGTGACAGGCTTGGGTGGCAACTAGTAAGAAATTGTTCTTTAATTAGGAGCTCTCTAAGCTCATCGTACTCATGCGCTGTCCCTGAAAGTTCAATCCATCTGTCGAAATAATGGCAAAGTTGGGCGGCATACTGCGTAGCCGTCTCACCATCAGCTGGCTTTCCTGCCCAAAATCTGTCCCGGAATACTTCCACAGTAAATCTAAATCGCTTCAGCAGAGCAGCTTTCACCTTTGCATAGTTGGCTGCATCGGTCGGCGTCAGCCTACCATACACACTGAGCGCTTCACCACTCAATCAAGTACGCGCAGTTGCCCATTGATGTTCCGGCCAATTCTGGCTCCTTGCAATCGTCTCAAATCTGTGAAGGTACACGTCAAGGTCGTCCTTCCTTTCATCAAACGCTACGAGCAGCTTGCTTGGGTTCAAGTGAAAGCCATGATCTTCTCGTTCGCTGCTTTCAACTCTAGCTTGGACGGGAGTTTCACTTCGCTGTTGCAAACGGAGCCGCTCGAGTTCCATCTCGTGCTGCCGCTGCCGTTCCCTTTCAGCCATCTCCGCTTCTCTTTCTTCTTTGAGCTGTCGCTCCCTCGCTTCGCTTTATTCTCTCGCCCTTTCGGCTGCCAACTTCTCTCGCTCCAGCTCCAACTTCAATTGTGGCTCTCTTTCTTCCTTCGCCCTTTCAGCGGCCAACCTCTCTCGTTCCAACTCAGCTGCTTTTTCTTCCTTGGCTCTCTCAGCTGCCAACTTCTCTCTGTCCCCCCAACTCAGCTTCTTTTTCCGCTTTGGCTCTTTCGACCGCCAACCTTTCTTTTTCCAGCTCAGCTGCCTTTTCTTCTTTGGCCCTCTCTTTTTCTTCTTTCTCCTTCTGGGTGACCCACTTCCGTAGTTCGACGCCAGAAAGACCCATCTTCTCACCAAGAGCTACTAACTTTTCGAGATCCATCGCGTCTCTCAAATGAAGTCTTGCCGCGTGCAAAAAGTATTTGCCTAAATCAGTCTATCGGAACACTCTCCTGCACTCATTAACAAGAACACTGAACAACACACAAAATCGTTCCGATAGCACTATCAACAACTCGAGGCTCTTTCTCACTACTTTGGACACACTGTGCACCAAAAGGTCCTGTCGCGGACGCCAGAATAATTGTCACACAGGTCCCGTTAATTAGCGAGGCGATCGCCGGGCTAATTCCAAGGGCCGAAGTATCGGCCCCCCGAACCGCACCACGAAAGCGTGGACAATTTAGAAGTGGTCCTTTTTGGCGCGCCAGCGGACGCCGGCTGTGGCCCAAAGAACAAGTCAGAGCCGAGAGTTGATAAACAAACAAAATTATATTTTCAATAATGGCAGCTCGAAAACAATACACAAGTATGCACACTCCACAATAGATGAGGACAATATGTCACCAATCAAACAACGTACTACACAGTACAATCAGCCACACTCGAAACAACGGACACACACAACAATACGCACTACAATGCAGTCGCATGCATTGAACAACCAAGACACTTAAAGACTAAAGAGATAGAAAACCTATTCAGTCCAAAGTTCTTGGAACAAAAGTCTGGATGATACTCTTCCGAGAATCACTCACTCAAAGTCCAGCGTTGTTGTCGTTCCGCTGCCCCTGAAGTTTCTCTTCCAGGAAACCTCTGTTGTTCCGCTGCCCCGAAGTTTCTCTTCCAGGAAACCTCGCTGAAGTTTCTCTTCCGGGAAACCTCACGTCTTCAATTGACCACTCTCCACGCTTCAAACTTCTTCGCCGGAAACACGTCGGCTTCACACACGCGGCTGTTGCCACGCGTCTTCACTCGATAGCGGTAAACACACACTCTTGCCTGTAGCTCGAGTCGTCCCCCCTCAGGTGGAAATCATCTTCGTCTCCTGCTTTGTCTCCACGGACAAAATCTTCGCCGACTAGACGGCGGAATCCCTACGCGCTCTGGCACTAACTTCCGTCTTCTCGTGATCTCTCACCTTGGCTGCTCGATTAAATACCGTCCGCGTGAGATTCCAAAAGGTTCTCGTCATTTCGTCTGCGCCATACGCAGCGAAGGCTGGGTAGAGGGCGAGACGGCTCGAAGGCCGTCCGCGATGGATGACTCAACCCGGCGTCTCCACGCCCCTTGCCATCTAGAAAATTCGAGTGCTTGCTCGGCCGCCGTTGTGGGGTGAGGAGGTTCGTCGGCAAGCCTACGTTTGCGAGAGGGGAGAGTCGCGCGCCCAGGGAGTCTTTAGATGTTTGTTTTCTTTTTTTATCGTTGACCTCTCGGCACTTCGTCGCGAGAATTTGGCGGCGCGCCCTTTTTGAGCGCTCGTTCTGTTGCCCATGAATAACATGACCATACACAAAACTTTTTCGTTAGTTCTTTTCACAGTTACAGTGATGTCGCATAGAGCATGCACTTAGCCACACTCCAGGAGCTCGTGGATCAGCATCTTCCCAGAGATGGGCTATGCTATATGGAATACTACAGCAACTTTATTTAGCGTCAGAGTGGCTTGAAGTGTAATAAAGTGCGGAGTACTAAAAGCAGGTAAGGTTAGGGTGGATTAAAGGGTAGATTAGGGTTTAGATTAGGTTGTGGAAGGTGGGAGTTAGAGAGTACTATATAAATGCTATTATAAATGCTACGCGTGACTATCTCCACCTCCATGAGTAATAGCTGACAGTGGTATCAAACATAAAGATATCGCGAGTGCTTCGCGATGGCACTTGTTCCCCGGACGTCATGTCACGTGAGTAAGTCACATGATTTCGTGTATTTTTCAACATTACATGCGTGCTGCTCACGCATATTGATATGAATGCACTTATTTGAGCATCGCACGCGTCAGAAATTGACGAAACGTGAGTTACGTGACTATGTGCAACTTACGCGACCCCCATGAGTATTCAAATTAAAGCGACGTTCGTATCAAATGAAAGAAGATCGCAAGCTCTTTCCGATAGAACGTGTTTAGGGAATTTGAGGCAACGTGACTCAATGCATTTTGCTCCAGTCTATGGGTAGTTCCCAATTATTCCACATTTTTATCAAATAAACAAGCTTCGAATCACTTCTGTGGTAGTAGGTGCGTCGCGCACGTGTGACATCTAGGAAACGCACGTCAGTAGTCGGATCACTAGCCTCAAACTTAAAAGTGCAGACCCGATGTGTGACCAATGGAACTGTAATGGGGGGCTTTGCCTCGTCCAGACTGCATGATGTTTATGGATGCGTAATCCTTAAAAATGTTAACCAGTACCCTACAATGCCCTACAAGCATTTCTTCACTTACTTTGACGTACCCAAGTGCTTATTTTGGACGGTTTATACATGATCAAATAAGCTAAAAAAAGCACAGAACAAAGGACAGAAAAAAAGCGGATCAAGCGGTGTCACGTGTTTTTCGCTGTTTTTCGCTCGTTTGGAGTACGTCGTTTCCCCTCATGCAGTCGGCCTTTTGGTAAATTAACTACTACGACGTATGTTACTACTATGTTTTGGTATGAGATGGACATTTCTATAAAGGGTAGACCAATTCGCTTTTGTTTAAATCCTTCTATATTGAACGACTTCTGTTAGAGTAGGCTTACCGAACTATACTAATGGTCGTATATTGGGACGGCTTTAAAGAGCAACTCACGAGGTTTGACAATTTTGAGCTGACAAGCGCAATGCGTAGACGGGGCGTTCATGATCACGTCTGCCAAACATCGCAACACTACGCGCCGCGGAAATGGGTCGACTTTCAAGATGAAAGCTGCTTCCCCTCCCCTCTGCTGGCGCACGTGTAGAGAATGAGGGCATGACGTAAGCGTAGGAATGGCCCTACGTGCACAGCAATGCGGTGACGTTGGTCCTCTACGTAGACGAGTCTGCTCAGACGTTTTCAACAGTATACCACGCGACATGGCAAAAATTATTTAAGACAACATGCATAGTTTATGTATTGGTTGTTTTAAGAGATGAATAAAGCTTGAAATGAATAATGAGACGCAATAAAAAATTGTGCACATTGTTTTTTCATAATTTTTCCTGAAATGCTACGAGATGCGGGGCTAATGTGCCAGCGTTTCGCATGCGTTCACGTCCCCGCGGTCAGCGCATTGAGCAGACGACCACCGTTGAACGCTCCCACGCGTTCGCGCACTCATTGTGCTCATCTACTCTACCACGTCTAAGCCAGCGTTTCCAAACCATTCCGCAGAAACAGGCAGAAGACCACAAAATAACGCTGGTCAACAAACCAACGCTGCTCGCAGGCTCGAGGGTTGGACTTGTTTGGGCACGTCATGCGCACGTCATGCGCACGTCATGCGCACTTCATCTCTTGGTCGGATGCCAGAGAGGGTGGGGAAGATATTTGGCTTGCGAAGGCTACGCGGAGAAGTGGCAAGGGATTCGAGCTCGCCTCCTCTCACCCTCGTTTCGCGCCGCTTCGAAAAACCTGTTTTCTCCACTCGTAATGAACCTATTCGAGAACTTTTTGTGGCAAAACGTTCCTCATCGGACACTCAACAACTTCTACTGTCTAATTAAATTTGGTACGGGGCCTGCTGCTGTCCTGCAAGCCCAGGATGCCGCCCGGGTCCAAGGACTCGAGGCCGTCACCTAGGCCGGGGTGCTTGTAGCCCCACCCCGCTCAATGACGCCGGACATGTTCAATAAAGTTTTTACTCACTCACTCACGGGGCCTGCTGAGTGGCCCTTTAATAGAAGCAGTACTTTGAGGAATGAGCTGCTGTTTATATAAAACTGCTCCCATAAGTACTATCTTTGATCCATGAGACCTTATTGCTATACTCGGTATAGAGAGAAAGCTACGGAGGCGGAGCATTCGCACATGTTGCACTGCGCGAAGACTCCGCTCTGGCGCACGCTTCGTAACACTTGGGGAAGGAACGGGGGTTCATCATCAGTGTTTCATGTAGACGCGGACGCCGCTTAGCGTTTGAGGTGCGCGTAAAAGGACGATACTTTCTCGCGCGTTCTAAAAACGCGAAGTCATAACAAACAAATTGAAGTAAATACAACTACTTTAATGGTGGGAGCTGCGTGATGTCTCAAATGGCTTCCTGTAGAAAATAAAGGGGGAGTTCTATATTTCACGGTGACAATACGGGCGCTGTAGATGAACTACATTCACTAGCGGTAGGATGCCCGCGATTTCAATCTGTACCTTTCGCTCCAATGCCAAAAAAAGTTATTGCCGAGTATAGGCACCTGCAGTGGACCAGAGGGCGCGAAGAAGCTTTTTGGGCCATCTCAGCATTGTTAGTATCGACCACGAGGGATAACAAGAAAATGAAAGGCTCGCTGAACACAGTGACACGCTGAACTGTCAGTGCCCTTTTGGCACGTTTTCAAAGAACACTTTCTGGGCGCTTACGTAATCAGCCATGACCCCTCTTAACAACTAGAAAAAATGCCAGCATATCCACGGACTGAATGATGGAGAGTGGGGCGAAGCACCCGTCCGTCCATTCATTCATGCTTCCATCTGCGTGACATTCCATGCGTCCATCTGCCCGTCCGTGCGTCCTTCGGTTCGTGCGTCCTCACGTCCATCCGTGCGTCCATCCCTGCGTTCATCCATGCATCCGCCCCTGCGTCCCTCCATGCGTCCACGCATTCATGCAGCCATCCGTGCGTCCGTCCATGCATCTGTCTGTGTGTCCATTCTTCCATCTAGTCAACACTCCATGTACCACCATCTCAGATCTTTTCGTCATACAATCCACATATATAGCACCGCCATTCAGCGGAAATTCCAAGGACTAAATCAGAGGTGGCACACGCACACTTTCTTACGGCTTCTGCTTCGTGTCTTCTTCCCACCTTTAACCACCTGAAGTTCATGGTATATACTAGTTCACTGTATTCATGGCACTGTGGCCCAACGCTTGCTAAACCTTTCTAAAACCAAGGAGGTTACGCCCAGCGAGTATAACGTAGCAACCATTTCTTGTCAGATAGTGTTCAGTGTGCATGCCAATGGCTGCTAAAGGGGAATGAGAGACAGGAGAATTCGGCTTTTAGTTATTGCGCACACTACAAATTTTCGATTGTTCAACAACGTACAGGAGTAATCTCCCACCGGCACCACCTTGCAGGTCAAAGCGTAACACATGTTACGTTCTACGACGAGGCACGAACGAATGCCACTTTAAGGAGCTTCGCCCCTAAAAAAATTATATGCACGTGCATGTCCGGTTTTGCTGTGTGTACTCGCTAGGCTATGTGTTCTGGCACTACCATCAGATCTCGTAAACTGCATTGCCGGGTGCCTATAGGTTGGCAGCACTGAGTTATGCCAGCTCTTTCTCCTTGCGAGGCACCCATTCACGTGCCGTGGCAGCTCAGAGTGGCGTCTACGAAAGAAAAAGTGTTGTGGTCTTGTGATCTGTGGTCTGCGCATTTCACTTGCTGCGTGGAGATTACAGTAGGCTCAAGGAGCATCATCTGCCGATGCTGTTCGTGAAGCCCGGTGATGTCGTAAGTAGTTCTTCGCGGCATTCGCTCGAAAACACCTCTTGTTTTCGCCTTGAGTAAGGGGTTATATAGTAGCAGCTGCTTACGAGGGCTGTGTTTTTCGTGCTATATCGTGCTGGTGTGCTGCGCAAAATGAACTCCACGGGTATCTCTTTAATTTGAAGAAACCGTTCGTTTCTTTATTATATATATGGAAAGCACAACACTACACCTGTGCTAGTCGTGACGAGCACAAAAGGTCCTGAAAGCAGAATTAAAACGTGCATGCAGAACGATTCATTTATTGTAAAGCGGTGGACACTGTTAACAGACGGTGCTCCACGAATGTTTTGCTGAGACATTGAATGACTTTCACTACAATGACTGAAACTAGAAAACCATCACGGGAAAAACCAACGCCGACTAAATTTCAAGGCCGAACGGCTGCCGCAGTGATGTCAGAGGGTGGGGGCCCAGTTACGCCGTGAACGCGGCGGAATGCCTGTGTTTCGTTCACGTTTTAGGAGAACCAACGCTCCCACTCTCGCAGCTGCTGCGGCTTCATTGGACCGGATAAAAGATGTAGAAGAAAAGCCTTACTGAGCATGCTCAGTTGGGCAACTGGTCTCCCGACCTCTGACGTCACTGCGGCAGCTTTTGGGCCTTGAAATTCAGTCGGCGTAGGGAAAACGCCACTCTCGCAAGCTCAACACACTCCCTGAAAAAGCTGCCGCCATCAAGCTCCTTCTTCAAGGCCATTGAAAGTGTGTTTTCGAGTGAACTTCGCGATGAAGGCATGAATCCGCCAAGCATCATGAAGAAACAGCATCGGCGGACGATGCTTATGCATACTGCTGTATGCAGCAAGTGCAACGTGCGGCCTACGGGTTGCACGAGCACACCTTTTCTTTTGTGGACGCCATGCTTAACTGCAGCGACATGTGAAGGGCAGGCAGCCTAGCTCGGCAAAACAGCTGGTCTTACTCATTATTGCTAATCTCGCTGTATTTACTAATAAATCAACGAGTGTACTTATTTGAGCACTTCAAAATAACAGCATTCATTCCTCTAAGTTTTTCTTCTAATAAATATTTTTACTACACGACCATTAGTGGTTCCAGTGGGCGTACGTAAAAGGGGCTCATTCAATCCAAACGCATTTAAGCAACAACAATTTGGTCTACACATTATACGAATGTCAATGCGAAATCAAAGTATAGTGATGACCAATGCCGTAAGAGTGCATTCCCCAAAAGGCCGACTGCATGTACAATAGGTGAGAACATCAACAAAAAAAAAGAAAAAAAACAGCGCAAAACAAAGCACAACGCTTCAGCCGCCTCTTTTATCATCCCGAGTTTAGCACTGTTTTCGCTTCGTTGATTCTGTACCAAGTGGCCCAAATGGGCAATCAGGTCACAAAAGCAATTGAAGAAGTACTTATAAGCTGTTGGAGTTGGCTGACTTACACTCCAAAGGATTAGGCATCCATAGATACCGCGAAGTGTGGATCAGCAATGCCGCCTTATCATAGTTGAATTGGTAACACATTGAATCTGTATTTCTAAGTTTGCGGGTACAAATTCAGCCAACGCGACATGAGAAGTTGTGTCCACCTTAACTTCTTTCTATTTGAGACAAAAGCTTTTAGGTACATATAAAAAGGCAATGTATCCTAGTCCTTGTTTAAAGATTTTTTTTTGGCTTTTATTATTTTTGTCAAACAAAACGCTGTTGCATCTATTCTGTCAAATAGGGAGATTCTAAAAGTGAGATTTGCGAGACGCAGGGGCTGTCAAAGCACTGCTTCGAAGGCCGTTCGTTTGATATCCCGACCAATTTGGTTAGAGACAAAGCGTGGGCCCACTCACGTAAACTAATGTCCGCGAAACACGTGCCATTATAAAGAACTCGCGATCTGCTTTCATTTGATACCCATGATGGATTAGTTGGTAGTCACTCATGTAGGTGAACAAAGTCGCATTTAGGTTTTATATATTAGCATTATTAGAGTACTCTACCTAGTTTATCTTATACAAACTAATCTGAACTCGAATACACCCTTTAGTTCACTCTAACATTACTTGTTTTAGTACTCCACAGTTTACTGCATGTTAAGCCACCGTGACTCTAAATCAAAAAATCAAATTGATGTAGTATTCCATAAAGCATCGTACCTCTCCGAAGGCTGTTGAATCACTAACTCCGGGAGTGCGCCTTCACCGCGTGCTCTTTATGAGACATCACTGTAACTCAAAAACAAACTAACGAACATTTTTCCTTTCTGTGCATGTTTTTGCTGGACAACCCTATTAATTGCAAGTAACTGAAAATGTTTAGGGGCGAAGCTCTTAAGAGTGTGGGTCGTTTCCTCCTATGTAATAGCACTAGTAGTAGCAGCAGTGGTAGTAGTAGTAGTATTAGTAGTAGTATACAGCAGTAGTAGTAGAAGTAGTAGTAGTAGTAGTATTAGTCGTAGTAGTAGTAGTAGTAGTTGTTGTTGTTGTTGTTGCATCACTACCGAGTAGCAACCTCACATTTATGAATTGCTCAATCAATGGCGTTGCCTGTATGTGTCCTTGGAAAAAATTGGCAGATCCCACGTACAGCGGTAATTAATGATAGGCGAAGCACTAATAAGGAAGGTCGATATCTCGCTTTAAAATGAAAACAAAGTTTTAACGGTGGACGTAAACTATGCCATACATGACTTGAATGTCACGATAATGATGTTTTGACGTGTCATTTGCCTTAGTCGTTTTCACGTCACGTCATACCAAAGTTGATATATGTGGAGCTAGCAAAATGGCCGCAAGCACGCAAGAGCGTATCGTGTACTCATGTTTCACAAAGCACTCATCTCGTGATTATCATGTTTGAACTTATAAGATACCTTGGTCGTCTATTCGCGTCACGTGATACCAAAGTGTGTATATGGGGAGCTAGCGCAATGGCTGGGCACGCATCATGAGCATGCAATGTTATCAATACTTACATGACACGCATCTCATGATTATCAAGGTTGCACCAGTCATATATCACCATCAATGAATTCCTTCCCGTGGTACCAAACTTGGTATATGTGAAGCTAGCGAAACAAGTGCGAGTGCATCATAAGCATGGCGTTTAATGATGATTTACATGACATTCATATGATGATATCCACGTTATACTTATGCTCGCCTTTTTCTTGTAAAACCATATCAGTTTTGCAATATATCATGTGAACGAAACCAACGCAAGAGCAGAAAGGCCATCAAATGTAATTATGACATTCATGACATACGCGTCATGATTTTCATGTTATAACTAATAAGTTATGCTCTTCATACCATCAAGTTATTCCATATCAATTTTTGTATCGAAAGCATAAACGGCCAGGAGAGCTAAAGATTGTAGGCTGGTATATAGATAGATAGATAGATAGATAGATAGATAGATAGATAGATAGATAGATAGATAGATAGATAGATAGATAGATACGCTCAATGTCACCGAAGTTTGCTAAGAAATGCTTCTCATTTGATAATATGGCGAAATGGCGTTAGTGGTTTTGGTATACAATTTCGTATTGTTGATCTTGTGACGGAAGGACTGATGGTCGGACCGGTGGACGGAGGCAGGCTTCGCTCCCCTCTTCATCATTCACTCAGTGGATATGACGTGATGTTAATATACGTCTCATTTAGTTGAGTCGGTGTACTGCAGTGGAGTTTCAAAAAACGCTGAAGAGTAAATGTCCAAAATTTTTGGTTAAGGAAAAGTGAGAAATTCGCAACATTGGCTTTAAATTGTAACACAAACAGTACGGATGATGAATCGGTGGAATCTTCTAGGTTTGATCTGTACCTACTATCTTCGGTTATTTTCGGGCTGTGGAGTGACTCTCGTTCGCACATGAGTGTCACTGTGTGGGAAAAGCTAATAACCCTTCAGCGCACGCTGGAAGCACAAGTGGAACGCTAGCGAATAGCCGAAAAACTGAAGCTTGAGAAAACTGAGGTGGCAAACTTAAGGAAATGGTGTTGTAAGAAGTACGTATCGAAGCATATGTACGATTCACTAAAAAAAGTTCAGAGCCATTGTAGAGTGGCTGAACGGCGTTGTTTCTAGACGTTTCAGTCCCTAATATTCGTTAAGGTTTTTGTTTTGACGTTCAAAAACAAACAATCGTTTGCGTACCTTGCCACTGGCGTAGCAGGTCATAGGTTTCATTAATAACTGATAAAAAAGAACCCCTGATAAAAAGGAATCTGTCGTTCGACTCTGTCAGAATGAATGAACTGTGAATCTGACGGACAACGCACTTCTTACACTTCCATAGATTATGGGTAACCCCGCCGCCGTGGTCTAGTGGCTAAGGTACTCGGTTGCTGACCCGCAGGTCGAGGGATGGAATCCCGGCTGTGGCGGCTGCATTTTCGATGGATGCAGAAATGCTGTGTGCTCAGGCCCGTGTGCTCAGATTTGGGTGCACAATAAAGAACCTCAGGTGGTCGAAGTTTCTGGAGCCCTCCACTACGGCGTCTCTCATAATCATATGGTGGTTTTGGGACGTTAAACGCCACATATCAATCAAATCAAATAGAAGATCGGTATGCGAAAAGTTTCATTATTGATTTGTGCCTTCACTATCTTTTCACTTCCCTGTGGCAACCACATTTTCTCTACATTTGTGTGAAAAGTGACATTCTGGTACAGTTCACCACAAAAGTATGCGGACCACGCAAGTGCTTTTCCAACTGGCTGTCCCCTCCACCTAGTGGTGCGCCATGTACCATCGACCACAGTTCCGGGCCGGAAGCAAGTTGTCTTCTTCTTCACTGGTCTTTCAGTTTTCCACTGCCATGTAGCTCATTGTTATTTCACCACTTTGACGTGCAGTTCTTATCTGTAGTCTTACCATCATCATGCTGCTTACATAGGAGTATCAAAACTATCACGCGAGCTTCAAATGGCGTTCTGTTCGCTACGTGTCACTTTTTTATAAAACGTCCGACTGATAACAGTTATGCGATAGACTGCCGGCAAGGCAGAAGCTCGTAGACGCAGATGCAAAAGGCACAGCTGCATAACGGCTTAGCCAAAACGCAGTGCGCCAGGAATATGCTCTCACATTTGTTCAGTAATCATATATATTAACCAGTCTGTGTTCTCGCATAAAGGCTGGTACACACCGGCGACTAGCAGCGGTGACGCGACCATTTCACACCGGCAGTGGCAGCATGAAAGCGACCGGAAGTCGCAAAAGCGGAGAGTCACGTCCAGATCTAGTTATCAGCGAGAACTCTGGAGAACGGCGCTGATCAGCTGATCACCGCCAGCTGAGTGAGCAAAGCAAACCGGGCGCGCCGCATTTATTGTTTTCGTCCGTTCTCGCACAGTGTTCCCAACAGCGTCAAGTTCAATTCAAGCGAAGAACAAGACATTGTCATGATGCTCATGCGCTGTGCAATAATTTCAGCGCTGGCATCACAAATGCCTCCAATGAAAAAAAACGGTAGTGGGTGTGACCATCCTTTCGCTCGCGGGAGTTGGCTAGACATGCAAGCCGCCTGCCTCCCGAGCTGCGCTGAGACGACGAGGAGTATTTCCGAGAGTCGTACATATTCAGAAACGGTCCTTGAACTTAAATTGACTTGCCACAGCCGAAAATACAGCACAAATGCGTCTTAAACGCGTTGTCTTAAGTCAATGCCAAAGCATGAAGCGCAAACGCGTTTCAAACGCGCTGCATTGAAAGCGGTGACAAGTTTAAGACAAAAACTTTCTGAATACAGAGAAAAGGTAGTGCACAATTAATTTTCTTTTTACTTTGAGAGTGTTACGCTTCTTGCGAATGCCTCCACGTAAACTCGACACTTTGCTCGAGCTGCTGCGCCACGCCATCTCCAAGCCAATCATTTCGTGGTGGCCATGGTGCCACAGACCCAGAAGAAAGCACACGCTTGTAGCTGGCGGCAGGAAGCCAGCGCAATAAAAAAGGAAAAGAACAAATATTGAGCATCGCTGATTGGTTCCAGCAGCTTTGCGACTGCTGTAGCGCGACTGAAAATTCGGTCAGGAAGCGACTAGCCAAATCAGTCGGTTTGCGACCCTTTGCGACTGTTCGCGACCGTTCGCTACCAGTTGCAAAAGGTCCTGCGACCGCTGCTAGTCGCCGGTGTGCATCAGCCTTAAAACCCAGTGAAGCGCCGGCCAGTGCGGCCGGTGGCTGTCGGTGAAAGGAGGCGTATATGTTGTGGAAGTGCTGCAAGCGCGTCGCATCGATGTTAGTCGCCTCTTGCGTGGACACCGTACTCATTAAAAAGGCTTCATTCAGGTTAAATGATGCCACGGTTGTTCTGTATTGCCATTTTTACTCGTCCAAATCGAGCATTCTGAAACCCAGAAGTGCCGATAACACTTGTACGGGCTCGGTCGGTATAGATTAACTTTTGGTGGAAATCATGGTGGTAGAGCAGAAGGATGAAAGTCAAATTCACTGGGGCTCGTCTCGACGCATGTCGAAAGTGAAAGTTCATGCATAGTATAACGCACTTAGTTAACTTAAAAGTACAGTTCAAGCAATAGAGTGTGCAAAACGTTTCAGAGTTGCGTTTCTAGCGTGGCGACATCAAGTGACCACTGTGTTCTGCTGTAACATCGAAAAGGGCAATTGCGAAGTGGAGCTCATTTATTTCTCGACAACTGCGCGCCAATGAAAAACTTTTATTGTCACTGTTCACAGTGAAACGTCTAGTCTTCTAAACAATACAACAAAGAAACACATCGCGGATGTCAAACTGATGCAAGTACGTGCGCGAAATGTAAACATTTTCACAGCCGCATATTCTATGCTCCACAGAAGCTGAAGCGTTGTTGACACCACAGGAGAAAAAAAATGAAAGTGCTAGAAATCTTAATGAGCAGCATTGGTTTCTTTTGACCATAAACAAATATCTTTGCGCATACAAGAACGAAACACTACAAATAAGTGATTTCACATACTGCCGTGTGCTTTTTCATCATGCCACCATCATCCACTAAGCTTCCATAACGCTAACGTCATCCACCTTGCTCACCAAGCGTTCCACCAAACATGTTTTGCCTCTACACCATCAGCTGACATTTTTCACCGTCACCACCAATGGCTCGTCACCACCACCAACTTCTGCCATAATTTTTTTCACTCTCGCCTCATCACCCTTTGTGCCAACTATAGTTTCCACCATATCCACTAATATTTCCATTGTAGCGACGAGAAAAGAGAGACGTGAGACGGCGTCGAAGGCGGCCGATGGGGCCGTGCCGATCTCGCCACTTTATTCCAGGCCTGAAGCGGAGCCACGTCGGCTACCAGCGTCCGCCACGCGGGAGTGTCAGCTCGTTCTCATCCTCACGCTGCTCCAGCTAGCATCAGCTGCGCGAGAGGCGCGGCGCGGTGATTAAGAAATGATGATGGTGATGATGGCGCTACAGGGCTCCCCCCCTAGCGCTTTGCGCGATTTGAAGGCATATGAAAAAGAAAGAGAGCGACAAATGCTATACACATGAACGGCAATCCATAAAGTGTTCATTTGGCAAGTCCAGGTTGTCGACGTTTATGGGCCATCAGTAGGCAGTGTGTCTCCGGTGGGCGACTCTGGGAGAAGCGCAAGGGACGAAGAAGGAAGTGCCGGGTCGCTGTGTTCATAGACACGTCCATCCCACAATTACGCAGCGGGACCATTCGAATGTGCACCCGCCGTTTCGAGTAGACGCGGCTGACAAACGTGCCCACAGCTGGAACTGTGGACAGGCGCTGAAGAGCTCGCGCCGGCAATGTGGGCGAAATAGTGTGAAGGATCGGAACGCACCCATCATGACCGAGCGCTGAAGTTTCACAGCCACAGCGGGGTCTCGGACAGCACACAGGGTGCCGAGCATGCTGTCGACAAGGAGCAGCGTCGCGGTCGTGCTGGTGCGGACGTCTCTGTCGATGAAACACCGGCCTCCGCGTAGCACTGCGACCGGCATGCCGGGGCGTGTGGCCGAGTCGACGGATGCGGAAACGCCGTGCATTGCGGCTAGTCATGTGCACGGCAAGTGGTTGGCCCTTGCGTCGGGAAAACCTCGTAGGTGTTTGCGCCGTCTTGAAGGCCAAGGCTGCAACACATGACTGTTTAGCAAGAGGCTTGAAAAAGGGCCTCTCTGTATTATGCCGAACGTGATGATTTCCTTCGCATACTCTCAAGGGCGGCAGATATGCAGTTGGACCGCACGTCGTCGCTGTTGTTACCAACGAGCCTGTGTGGCGGACTGCATCCGGCGCCAAATGCTCTGGGGGATAGTTGTGAAGCTCCGAAGACGTGAGCTTTGATGGAGGATCGGGTGGCACACCTGAAAGACCATCGGTTCTCCGCGCATGAGGGTTGGTGTGCAGGTCTGCATGATCGATGACAACCTCTACAGCATGTGTGGCATATGTAGTCTGCAGTGCCATAGGCGCGCCAGGTACGTCGTCCTCAGCTGCGTCAGTCCTAGTCACAGCCTCTCGGAAGTTTGGCTGTGGTTGACGGCTTATGACCTTAACTTCGGCTGCGGGAGACTGCGGGGCTGAAGATGGTCGCTGCTGGCAGGATGCAGAGAGTGTCGAGGTGGGTGGGGAGGCGCCTTCGGACATCGTCGACGCTGAAGTCTCCGCGACCAAGGGGCGAATAGTGAGCGTGAGGATATCCGTAGTCTTGGCAGACTCCGGGGCATGCGGCGATGAAGCCGTCGTGGAGTCTGACATGTCTGAGAAATCGTGGTCTGTGTAGGCCGGAGAAGACATGCGGGTGGCGAGAGTGCCCGAGGGACAATCGGCCGAGGACTTCGAAAAAAATGCACCTCGTGGCGACCCGGTCGTTGGCTACAGGAACGTATTGAAGAAGCTTGTCGGATTTCGTGGCTGACTGGTCGCGTGCAGCACGAATGTTATGAACCTCGTCGGATGGGCATTCGTACGCGGGACTCGCGTTAATAGTGGCCGGACGAGATGTTGTAGGAGACGTAGTCGGGGAAGTTAGGTCGCGGTCAGTGAAGACTTTCGGGCCGGAGGGTACCGCACGCTGCCACGCAGACGAAACCTGTAAGTCGCGGGTGAACGGCAGCGGGTGGTAGGTGAGGCCATATTTGGCAAGCACCGCCGAGCAGAGGTCATCGTAAGGCTGCTGGCTGGAGGTTGAAGTGCCACAGAGATGACGCAACTCTACCGGAAGGGCGTCTTGAAGAATGGCGTGCATCAGCGGCTGGTCCGTGACGCCATTCAACGCCAGAACGGCATCGAGCTGCATGAACCATACCTTGGGGTAGGTCGATTGGAACGGCGGCACTGGCGGGCAGAGTTGCGGGAACATGGCAGCGGGCCGCTCGGCGAAGGGCGTGTTCTCCGGGTCACCAATGTAGCGACGAGAGAAGAAGAGACGTGAGACGACGTCGAAGGCGGCCGATGGGGCCGTGCCGATCTCGCCACTTTATTCCAGGCCTGAAGCGGAGCCACGTCGGCTACCAGCGTCCGCCACGCCAGGCGTGTCAGCTGGTTCTCATCCTCGCGCTGCTCGAGCTAGCATCAGCTGCGCGAGAGGTGCGGCGCTGTGATTAAGAAATGATGATGGTGAAGATGGCGCTACACCATCATATCCACCAACGATTCCACTATTTCCCAACTCAGGATTTTCAGTACGGTAACGCGTCTCTTAGACGGATACAAATATGCATAGCAAACAGCCTGTCATTATCCATAGATATGTTGGCGTCTGGTAGTTACTTGCCTCGTTCTACGATTTATCCACTTGGCTACACATATCCTACACTTTCGATCCCGTTTTGTCCAATAAAAATTGGTATTTTGAATGCGAAGCGTTTCTTAGTGAACTTCGGCGACTTCGGCCGTATCTATCTATCTATCTATCTATCTATCTATCTATCTATCTATCTATCTATCTATCTATCTATCTATCTATCTATCTATCTATCTATCTATCTATCTATCTATCTATCTATCTATCTATCTATCTATCTATTTATCTATCTATTTATCTATCTATCTATCTGTCTGTCTGTCTGTCTGTCTGTCTGTCTATCTATCTATCTATCTATCTATCTATCTATCTATCCATTCATCTGTGTAGGTGCCTACGACTTTTAGCTCTCCTGACCGTTTCGATAAAGAGACCTATACAAAAAGGGTATGGCACAACACGGCTGCATGTGAAGTATGTAACTACTCATAACATGAAAATCGTGACATGTTCGTTATGTGATTACACTTCATGGCCTTGCTGCTCTTCGGCTGGTTTTGTTCACACGACATATTACAAAACTGGTATGGCAAAACAAGACTTCATGGTCAACATAAATGGCAGACCATAATGTGGAAATCATGACATGCATGCCATGTAAATGAATACACGCCACGCTCATGATATGCTCGCGGTCATTTCTCTGCTTCACATACGCCCAATTTGGCATTACGTGACGTGAATCGATGGCGAAGGTAAATGCAACGTCCAAACATGGTAATCGTGATATGCGTGTTATGTACACTATGACCATGTGCAACGCTCATAGTGTGGTCACGGCCGCTTCACTAGCTTCACATATACCAAATTTCGTGTTACGTGCCCTCAAGGAATACCAAGGTATACGACATCTGCAACCATAATGATGATCACGTGCGTATCATGTAAGAACATAACTACATATCACGCTCATGATGCACTCGTAGCAGTGTTGTTATATTCACATATACCAAATTTGTCATTACGTGATGAGAATGGATGAGAAAGGTAAACGACATGTTTAAAGGTAATAATCACGATATCCTTGGCATGTAAAACATGACAACTTGCTATATTCACAGCGTGTTTGCGGCCGTTTTGCTATCTTCACTTATACCAAGTGTGGTATTGCATGATGAGAATGGACAACGAAGGCATATGAGACGCCCCAGCTTGACAATAATGACATGACAGCCATGTTGGCATATCTTGCGTCTGCCTTCTAACGTTGTGCTGATTTCAAACTGTCATATGAACCTTCCATATTCGTGCTTCGCATATCATTCATAATCAAAGAACATGGAATCATCCAATGCTTTTTATTCACGGCATCCCTCTAAGAAGGGTTGCGCTATTACCATGTGTTTTCCTAACGCATCTTGTTTTATAGGCATTCATACCGCAGCAAACAGTCGGGCTCCTCTGCATGCAAACATATATATTGGTATTGTCCTGCTGAAGTGCTAGCGCACTGAAAACATCTTATGTAAACTTCAGCACTGCCATTTTTTTGTTGAAATGATCTGAATTGACGGCACCCTTCTATCATCGGAACACGCAAAAATCACCCATAAAAGACATAACAATGAGTAGCTGTGACAATAATTGATAACGATAAATTTGTTTTTTTTTCTTTCACAGCATGCTATAATGCTATACCGCCTGGTATTAGGGCACCTTCTGCTTTTTCAAATGATCGTGGTGGCTTGTAAGTATACACTCTCGAATGTGTATTGCTCTTCAGCAATTTTAGCTTGTTCAACGCTCTGTTTCACTGCAGATTTCTCTACAAGGCTTCTTAACAGGCCGCGAAAATTCTTTCTGAAGCTGCATTAGGATGATCCTGGTAGTTTAGATAATAACTCTGTATTTTTATGAACGAGCACTGATGAAGAGAAAAAAACACATTTCTGGCGTGCATAACAAAATGTTCTGCACAATGTTTCCTTATAAACAATGCTTGCCAACATTCTTTGTTCACTTACGCAGCTAGCATAAGACACATCACAAAAGCTTTGGGGTGAGCTTCTGATCAAGTTGTGTCCCATCTGGAACGCTTCAGAAAACATCAACTCTTCGGTGGAAACAATGTAGTCTGTATAACTCTATGGCCCTCAAAGCGCAATAATAGAAAGGCGGCAAGGTGACAAGATCAGCGAAGTGGCGTAATCAACGTACAGGCATTCGCCAAACTCACAAACCTAGGCATGATTTCAAATGCAAATCTGCAGTTTTTTCACACTATGGGAAGCCTACATAATGAACACAGGAGCTATTCTGCTGCTTTTCCCGCCCCGTCGTGGTGGCCTAGTGAATGAGGTACTCTGTTGCTGACCCGCTGGTCGCAGAATGGAATCGCAGCTGCAGCGGCTCCATTTTCCAAGAAGGCAAAAATGCTGTAGGCCCGCGTTCTCACATTTGGGTGCATGTTAAAGCACCTCAGGTGGTCAAAATTTTTGATATGCTTCAATTGAGCTTTGAAATATTGCTAGCTAGCTTTGAAATGTTGTAGCTTTGAAATGTTGTAGATTTGGGTCACGTTAAAAACACCATGAGGTCGAAACTTTTGGAGCCCTCCACTACGATGCCTCTCGTAATCAAATGTCAGTTTTGGGATGTCAAAGTTAAACTTTACGTTTGCATGGTGAAAGGTTGCACGATTTGAATCAAACCTGTATATCCTCGACATATGTGCAGTTGAAAATAGTGCGTGGAAAAGACAGGCACAAGGATTTATTTTTGGCTACGGAAAGTGTTCGAATCAATACACTTTCTTCTGGTACTCCTGTTTCTGAGACAAATGTTTAAAATAAGACACAGCCAACTCGAACATGGAATGTCCGGTTGGCTTATTGTTGGCAATCGCTTTCGCCTATTGTTGGCATTTTACCACGCACACCTAAGTCTGACGGGTCTTAGCTTTTTTCATATGGAGGAACACAGACGCAGATTCGCTTAAAACAAAAGTGTCGTGAATTCGGGCCTCAATACAGACAAAGTGGTCATTAGTAGACCAAGCCTCTCGAAACCCACGCTGCTTTGGGTCAAGTAGGCCACTAAACTTGAAGAAGTGCATCAGCCGCCTGCTTGTTTTTTTCAAAAACACCTTGAAAACACAACTAGTTAATGCTATTGTCCTGTAGCTAGAAACTTAGGACTGGTCTCTTTGTTGTTTCAGAATTAGCATAGTAATGTCTTCTTACCAGGCTAAGGGTAGGTCGCGGGACATATCACATTATAAAAAGAGAGCAGAGCTTTTCGGTTTCACTATGAAGGTTTTTAACATTTCATATTCGCCACTGTCTGGGTCTATGGTAGATTTATGGCAGCAGGTAAGTGAGGCTTGCAGTTCAGCCAAACAGCAAGGTTCATTTTATGCCTCGTGTGGTGCAGATTCGCGCTGAAATTTCTGTATTACTATTTTGGTTTTGTATTGTTGAACGCTTCGCCATAGTGAGATGAACTGAACACATGTTCAAAGTGTGCCCCAAACGTGTTTGCCTGAACCTCCAAGCTGTTGCCTTGCATGTCCGCCAAGGAAAGTGAATGTGCTTGTTCTCCGTCTACCCGTCTAGCCGTGTTCCAGACTTTGCTCTCTTGTTTATATGATGATATGACGAATAAAAATTTATGCCAACTTGCTCTTCTCACCTGTCGAAGTGTTTTCTTTTCTTGCGACTTATTGTAACTGAAGTTTGTAAGATTCTCGGTTGTCGGTGGGTCTCGAAGCAACTTCCACACCTAATTTTGTTTTTGTGCGCATTACGACACTCAATATTTCATCACAAGGCACGTCTTTTGCCTGATGGTGCACATTTTTTGGAATGCAATTCGTTGCTGCATGATAAAAAAAAAGCTGTTAAGTAGCCTACAGCACCCTTTATGCTGAACATTTCCATGTCAGTCCAAAGTAAGAGTTATTTTTTAAACTGTTCCTAATCGGCGTTGTCGGTGAGCTACTTGGGAACCTGTGGAGGAGATGCATTTGCATATTGATGACTTTAGAACTATGTAAAAGTGGTCACTTTCATATAGATGAATAATGAGTTCCATTCAAGTAGAGGCAGGAGTGATGAAGATGTTATGCTGAGGTTCATTGTTGAGAAGGTATTGTTAGCGACCTTTTAACATCTTGGTTCTTTTCAATTCAGTAGGAAGGTGCCGAAAGAAAAAGAAACTGTTCAATAGGCGACCATATATGGCTTTCATTACTGTCCTTGTTGTTACTGATAGGATATGAAATTTGTCGGGGATATCTGATGATAACATTCTGGCTTCTGTACAGCAGTGCCCAACTTACCAAGAAACTAATGTAAATGCAGGGGAGCACATGCGCACAATAGAACTTTTTCGAAATGATAACGATGACGTCAGACGAACCACCTGCAATTATTCACTGGTAATCAATCCAGCTGCACTAAACGAAAAACTTACTGTGCGTGAAGAGACGCAGTAAAATGCTGCTTGTTCGTTGCTGCTTGAGTCATGGAAAAAAAAAAAACACCAAACGTTGCTGTGAAGAATTGCGCAAGTGGTCTAATATTTTGAATTTCGCGTGGTCAGACTGGACAGGCCATCCTATCTAGCAGAACACAGCTGAACCAAAACAAGTCTGCCATCTCAGAGCCAATGGCAGGAAATTGATCGATGGCTATTCTTGCTGCTGCGGCTCCCGCTGTCTACCGTATTTACTCACATAATCCTCGCACTTTTTTTCCCAAAAAACCCATGGAAAGTTGGGGGTGCGATAATTACGCGGGGAAAATTTTCCGCGGAAAGGTACAGCGCAAGGAAAAAAAAAGAAAACGGCCACATATTGCAGTTTTTCCACAAGCAACTAAAAGCTTCAAAAAGTGCTGATACAAGGCTTACCTTTACAACAAAACTAAATGTTCAACCCAAATCAAAGTTTATTTGCACAGACAAAGGTCACTAGCTAATAAATTAGTCTCTTCGGCGAACTACTCGGAGCCCGAATCAAGACTGCCATCTTCGTCGCTCATAGCAGCGTCATCGGACTCATCGCCAGCTTCAGCGTGGTCTCCCTCGTCATTTTCGTGGACCACGTCGTCTTCCGTCCCGTCCAAGGCGTTGGAGATCTCAGTCTTTTTGAAGCTGCGGACGATAATTTCTGGCGAAATCATGGACCATGCCTCGATTACCCACGAACAAAGGATCTCCACCGACGGCTTCTTTATCTTGCCCCCGGGAGTCATTGCGTGGTCGCCTTCGGCCATCCATTCCGAATACAGCCTCCGAACATTATCCTTGAACGGATTGTTCAAGGATACGTCAAGAGGCTGCAACATCGAAGTCAGACCGCCTGGAATGACAGCGAGGTCAGTCCGCAGCTCCTTCAGCTTCGCCCGAACGGAGTCGACCAGGTGACCACGGAAGCTGTCGACAACCAGCAGCGACGGGTAAAGAAGTGCTCCAGCGCGTCCTCCCCAAACAGTTTTTACCCAGTCGACCATAAGGTCGGCGGTCATCCACCCTTTCTCCTGTACACGCAAGTGTATTCCAGGGGGAAACTTGGCCTTCGGGAGGGCCTTCCGCTTAAAAATAATAAATGGGGGCAGTTTCCGCCCGTCCGCTCTTACGGAGAGCATGACGGTGCACCTCTGCTTCTCGGCACCCGTCGTTCTAATATGCACGCTCCGTACACCCTTCTTCTCCACCGTTGTGCTTGGCGGCATGTCGAAGTTGAGCGGAATTTGATCCGCGTTTCCAATTTGTGAGAGCAGGAAGTTCTTTTGCTCCCGAATCCTAATCACAAATCGATGAAACTCGATGACCTTATCATCGTACGCCGAAGGTAGCCGTTGACACAGAGTCGTCCGTTTCCTGAGCGAGAGTCCACTTCGGCGCATGAACTGTGTGGCCCACCCGTTGCTCGCGCGGAAATCTCGTGCCGGGATGCTTTCCTTCCGGGCAATTATGCGCGCCTGATTTCTCAGCAACTCGATCCAAACGGCACACCCGTCCGCGCGTAGACTCTTGATGTATTCGAGTAGTGCCGCCTCAACCTGTGGGTACTTTCCAGTCTTAGGCCCACGGAAGGCCTTGCGTGACTTGTTCGTGGCTTTAGGCTGTTCTTGCTGCCGTCGCCAGTAGCGCACACAGAACTCGTCCACGCCGAAGTGCCTGCCGGCGGCCCTGTTGCCGTGTTCTAGAGCATGGTCGATGACCTTTAGCTTGAAATTAGCTGTATAGCTCTTGTATCGGCTCATCACGTAGCTGCAGAAAGGACAATGCTAGCCACGGATCACAACTGCGCTACCTCAGAACACCGCACCACAGACCGCACTACTAACACTAGCGCCGTGCCACAGAACGCCGTCACACGCCGTGCCACAAGTGCTACTACGCAACTTGTGGCCTGGTTTGGATTAGAGCTCCGTTCTAGCAAGTTAGTTATTGTTTCTCTTCCCTTTTGAAACAGGGCACGCGTATCACACGCCACAGGAATAAAAGTAAATAAATAAATAACTGGTCTATTCGTCCACTGGCCAGGCGTCAGTTTCCTTAATGCGCGTCAGAATTTCCTCAAACGCTCAAACACACACACAAGCAAGCGCCCAATAGTTCGGTGTAAGTCGAGCCGAGCCAAGGCTAGCCGTCTTCCGCACCTGCTCTATGGAGGAAAGAAAAACATGACCTGCTCCACTTTCCTTCCTCCGTGACCTGCTCCATTCACGTGGTTTAAAGTTATCTGACAACGGCACTTGGATGTTTACTCTGATAACGGCACATGTTGGATCACTTTAGTTTGCCCCCGACTCATCGAAATCGAGTGACGGGTTGCGGGTGCGCGGGGTTTAAGAAGAGAAGGGTGTGTGGGGCGTTTCCCTGGCCGATGTGTTTTCTCGGCCCCTCTGTTAAGCTGGTCCCAGCGTAGCAGGAGAGTCTTCGTGGAATTTACCCGGTTTCAATGGGTTTGATCAGCATGCATGATGCATAAGAGATGGCGCTACGCTAATGGGTGCTAATATCATCATTGCTCAAAGCAGCAGACGACATCTGCTGCTGCGATTTTTGGGGCGCGATAATTACGCGAGGAAAAAAATCGCATTTTTGTTGGCCGATGTTGGCAGTGCGAGGATTACGCGAGTGCGAAGATTATGCGAGTAAATACGGTAGTTCTGTCTACTAGTGCCGGTGACAGCGCAGTAAAGCCAGGTAACGTCGTGCACGGCAATAGTGACGTGAGTACGTCAGATTTTAGAGGCGGAAAATTCGAAGTGCGCTAACCCAATGCGGGCCACTAAAACGCGACTTTCTTTCAAAATAAGCAGTTCTTTGATGCCAATGTAACGCTACAAGGCTTGGGGACCGCTATTTCAACAATCAACGCCGACATTGTAGTTGCATTTAGTTTTTCTTCAAGCGTGACCTTGATTGATTGACTGATTGGTATGTGGGGTTTAACCTCCCAAAACAACCATAAGATTATTAGAGGTGCCGTAGTGGAGAGCTCCGGAAATTTCGACAACCTGGGGTTCTTTAATTTGCACACAAATCTGAGCACACGGCCTATAACATCTCAAAGCTAGCATCTTATGTGGCGGCTACCGGTATGTATGCTAATGTTTTCACTCTACAATTATCTGGCCACCACTCAATTTCGCCGCTCCTGTCGCCTCTCCGGTGATTCGAAGAGTGCTCAGTAGATGACACCGCCACCCAAGGCGTAGGTTTTGGATAGCCCACGCGCTCGCCTCTTCGCGACTACGTTCAATTCGCTCTTGTCACTTTGTTGGCATGGCAGCACGTGACAGGTACGTGCAAGGAGTGTTACGCATGGGTTACGATATCGTTCCCAGCCTTTCACCTGCCTGCTCTCAACACTATTAAAAAACATCTGATAGCTCCTCGTCGGCCATTCATGAGCGTTGGGTATTTTACTCGCGGCAGCAGCGAGTATGGCACAAAATGACACGAGGTTAGCGTGCCGATCGACGACTTGGCCAACAATGTGCAGTGCCGTCCACGGAACGTGCCCGGCAACGCTGCCTTTGACGTACACGTGATGCGCGAGTTCATTAACAAGCCTTTTTACAGAAATACTCTCGTTAAAAAAGTCCCTGTGTACTTAGAAGCAAGCTTATCTGACATCATTCAGTTTTTGGATATGGTGGTGGTTTTCTAGAGTGAAGCTCCACAAGACTTGGGCCTATTCATCCCTTGCATGTGTGCACGTGACCGCCTATAATTCTCCTTTGCTAACTGCCCAATACTTTGCCCTTGCAAACACCCAACTACCACCCATCAATGATCCACCACTTCACCGACCATACAGCGAATACTGTTGAGAATTAGCCAATATTAAACGCAAGGCGGCCGTATTGTATCAAGGTGCATATTAGAGAACCACAAATTGCCCCACTGCGTTCACCCTTTGATTTTATGTGACCGCCTATTACTCTACCTTTGCAAACTTCCCACTACTTCATCCTTGCAAACATCCCACGGTGCCCCATCACCAATCTGCCACTTCACTGACCATAAAGTCATTTCAAAGAATGGGGAACAGAAACGACATATAGCTATCACTTATGAATAATAAAGTTCCTTGTAAATATATATACTGTGTTCGTCACATCATTTATGATGATGTGGGCGATATTCAGGATTGATTCAGGATTTAGAGACGAAACCCTCTAGTGTTTCGCCCCACTGATCATCATTCACTCCATGAATAACTATGATTTTTATGTACACAATACTATATGCTCTTTTTTGTCAATTGTGTCAATGTAACCCTCCGACCTGAAAATGGCTAGAGTAACTTTATGTGCCTCCTAATTACCATGTACTTTCCCAAAGAAAACACGTAGCCTTTGCGACGCCAGTTTTTGCATGAAGTGGGGCGAGCTTGGGAGAAATGGCAGTGTGCTAGTTTTATATATCTAAGCGTAAGTTATCTTAAATACCAAAAATATAAATATTTGTGTCACTACAGACAAATGCCTATTCATAATGCACCACGTCACAAACACTAGTCAAAGTGGCTACATTTGCAATGGCATGTTTCCTCAGTGGGGTAAAGGTGTTATTAGTGATGCGCCAAGGTCACACATAAAGTAAACGCCGTCAAGGAAGACGAGAATGTTTCTTCCGTAAAAAAGTATTGATTCATCTGGAAAATTAGGATCTTTCACGAAATGACTTATTATGCAAGAAAAATTACACAGGTATAAAGTGATAAAGAGAAATAGGAACGCACCTAACGTAATAAAATTATTAATTTCGAGAGAAACTTGCTTTGCCTAATTATTAACGAATGATATGGTGTTCATAAACCAAAAAAAGAACAAATCTCTGCTGTTTGTTTAGCTGTGTCAAAGGCAAACCTAAACGCCATGGAGTGCTACATAACGCGTGGCAATACAGTACTCGCGGTCGCTCGCTTCTGAGTGGCAGAAGCAATCAGTACCACACAGCGAAAATCGCTCACCAAAGTCATTCAAAACTTACGTGCTCGCATTCAGAATAACTTTGTACAAGGCAATTTTTCAATGTGATTCTTCCTGAATCATTCCATAGCAAAATGAAGAACATTCACCAAAGCGGTAAATAAATAGGAGCAACTTAAATGGTCACTAAGGGTCAAAATTAAGTCGACGTGGATTGTTGGCATAGGGGTCCGTAATTCTAGTTGTCTTACTTTTGTGCCAAGAAAAGGCTTATTTTGAAATAAAATGACGTTTTAGTGGCCCGCATCGGTTTAGCACACTTCAAATTTCTTGCCTCATGATGCTGACCTACTCACGTCACGGTTGCCGTGCGCAACGTTGCATGGCTATACTGCGCAGTCGCCGGCGCTAGTACACAGAGAGAAAGCAGCGGGAGCCACAGCAGAAAAAACGGTCATTGATCAATTTTCTGCCATGGGGACCGAGATGACAGACGTCTTTTGGTTCAACTGTGCTCCACTAGATGGCACGGCCAGTCCGTCTTCAACCTGCAAAACTTGAATTTTTGAACCACTTGCGTGATTCCCTATAGCAACGTCCGGCGATTATTTTTTAGTGAATAAAGTAGAAATGAGAAACCAGCATTTTATTGCGTCGCTTGATGCATGAAAAGTTCTTTATTTAGTGTAGCACATCAATTACTAGCCAATAATATAAGGCGAATTGTCTGATGTGAAAGTCCTACTGTGTGGCGAACATAGTCCTGTCAATTTATCTAAATTTCTTGATCAATATAGCACGGCTGTTAATATTATTGCCACTTTTGACGTTGTTATAGATTGAGCTTTCACTCTGACGTAAATTGTAGTTTGACGTTAGTGCTCCTTTAAGGAGCAAGCTTCTAAGACTAAATACCGCACTCTGACTCATTCAACCTTCTCCCAGACTTTTACTGTATATTTCAGAAGCGTATTGCCTTCATTTACGCACGATACCTCACTTTAGGGTTTCTCCAACAAGATTATTTGAGAAGCGGCATGTTAAATTTTGTTTTCAGCCTCTGGAAAAACATGTCTCGGTGTACAAGCATCCTGTCCCACTGGTCAGCGCTCGACCTGCCATTTAGACGGTGAAGTGTGCGCGTGCTATTGTGGTAAGTGTTCATCTAACTTCTTCAAGAGAATCCCGTAGCCTGATTTTGAAGCACTTTGCTAGAAACTTTCCCCAATACGAGGAGGAGCTGTGAAATGCTTTCTAGTTTTTCGTCATTTTTACCTTAGAGTCATATTAGTTCGAGCATTTTGATGCATGACATGGAGTCATATTAGTTCGAGCGTTTAGATGCATGACATTGAAATATTTCTTAAATGTTATAGCACAAGGGCAGAGTACTTTTTTTACACGTTCCATAGAGACATGTGCCAAATGTATTACAACCAACCGTGAGAACTGCTCGCTATGATTCCAAAATATGGAGTAGAAGTTATATTGTTTTTAAAGTAAGCACATATACGAAAAAGGACCATAATCTCTGACTCGATCTCGTGTAATCTGTGTGCCGCGGCAATTGTGAAGAAATAAATAGTATGGCACGTCCCAAGTAAGGGCTAAGTCATGTGAAGTAGCAAATTTTTTGGCTATGGAAAAATTAAACAAACCAGCCGTAAAGACCGAACCCTCCACGGCAGGTTTCCGAAACGAGGCAATTAGGTGCGGTTCAGAAACATATCAGGAAGACGCAAAGAAAACAAGGTAAGTTGGGTATGCTACCATAGAGCTACACCAGTGAATTGAACGACCTTGGAAATGTACCAAGTAGGTATGTGAGGCCAGGCGAGGTCCCACTATAGGAGCTATAGTATTACGCTTCATGTAGGCGCATATAATTCATGTTTGGGGAGAAATGAAATACCACATTTGTCTTGGTGAAGAGCGGGAGATATGTATGTTTTTCTTATATATTTTTATTTATTAACACCCGTTTCTGCAGGGCGCGATGTGGGAACTGGCTATTTCGAACTTGTGCATTATTTATTAGAGCAGATGCTGAGCAGATCTTTATTAGAGCAGATGCTGTGAATTTTACGTGCAATAGGCGAGTCGAAGTTTTTGAACTAAAAAAATTCAAATTTGCAAACATCCTTAGATGTCATTGACACATTTGACACATTGCTACCAAATAGCTGGGTAGCTGAGAATCTGTAGGGCTAAGACTCGGGAAACAGCGCAGCTGGTGGCGTTCCCCTCTAGAAGAAAGTAACTTTTTTTCCCACCGCTCATAAAAGTATATAATATATAGCTATCCTTTGCTTCACTCTTTTTGTTCCGTCTTGTGCACATGCTGTCTTTCTCATCACTCCTCCTGGGGCTCACTTTCCTTTCGCACTCATTCATAAACTATACTACTAACGGTTATACTATACTTTCTTTTTCTCATTTTCGCTTTAATGTCTCTTCAATTGTGCACTCTCTCTCTCTTCCTCTTTCTGTCACGTTCTCTGTCATTTCTCCGCTCAATGTTTTATATATACTTATTTCACTGTTTTCCTTTTTTTGTAACTTCTCCTTGCTATCTGTTTATTTTTCTTTCTCGTTGTACTCATTCTCCGCACATGCAATTTATTACGTAGATGGCGGACAAATTGGCCCCTCTATACCTTCCTCTTTTCATGGGCGAAGCTTCTTGAAGCGGCACCCGTTCATCCCTCGTCGTAGAACGTAACATGTCTTACGCTTTGACCTTCAAGGTGGTGCCGTTGGGAGATTTCTCCTGTGCTGTGTTGGACAATAATTTGTTCGCCGCGTGTTCGTTACTAAAAGCCGAATGCTCCTGTCTCTCATTCCTCATTAGCAGCCATTGGCATGTAAATTGAGCACTATCTGACAAGAAAGGGTTGCTACGTTATACTCGCTGGGTGTAACCTCCTTACTTTTAGAAAGATTTAGCCAGCGTTGGGCCGCAGTGCCATGAATACAGTGAACTAGTATATACCATAAACTCGAGGTGGTTAAAGGTAAGAAGTAGACCCGAAGCGCAAGCCATACGAAAGTGTGCGTGCGCCACCTCTCGTTCAGTCCTTGGAATGTCCGCCGGATGGCGGTGCTTCTATATGGAGAAAATATGATAAAAAGATGACAGATGGTGGTACTTGGAGTGTTGAATAGATGGACGAACGGACACACAGATAGATGCATGGATGAACGCATGAATAGACGCAGGGGCGGATGCAGGGACGAACACAGGGACGGACGCATAAACAGACGCACGCACGGACGGGTGGATGGACGCATGGACGGTCACACAGACGGACGCATGGATGGACGGAAGCAAAAACGACTGGACGGACGAATGCTTCGCCCCACTCTTTATCATTCACTCCGTGGATATGCTGCCGTTTTTTTAACCATCTCGTTATTGCCACACTCATTCCCCAAGTTTTATTGTCGACCTGTTCCACAGCAAATCTGAGCGTCTACCGCGCCTGCAGTCTTCGGGAAGTTTCATAACTGTAGTGCAAAAAATTTGTTAGGATTATGAGCACAACGCGAACAGTACAGACCATTCTACAGCCTACGTGGCCGGGAGCGATAACGCTGGAATATTCGACGCGTATTTATAGGCGTCAACGTGCTTCAGCGTAGGTCAGTTGATCGAGGGCTGACGCTCTTCGCCGCTATCAGTTTCAGTTTGTATTGCCATAGTGTCACCTTCCATTCCCCAGCCACAAGCTGGGCTACATATAGAGCTGGAGGTGTTAGTGAAGGTCTTCCCGCTTCATATATCGTATGCCCATCTGAAGCTGTTAACGCAGCCCACTTCATTAAGCCAAACACCCGCAGTGACAGTTGAACCAGCAACAAACTCAGGGAACTGCCCCCTTCCACCCTCCGATTGGGACTCTTACCAGACAACAAAGCCAACCACCAAAATGACAACACTTATGCAGTCTACATCCCTCCTGCTTCACCAGCCGAAAGAGTCACCAATATTGTGTGGGTACGAGAACCCGTTCTTTTGGTTAAAAGCTTACGACCGGGTTGCCGTCGTCAACCATTGGAACAATAAAGACATGCTCGGGCATGTGTATATCACCTTATAAGGCGCTGCCAAAATGTGGTTCGAGAACCAAGAACTGAAAATAATATTACGGGACGTTTTCGAAACCAGGTTTTTGGCTATCTTCACCAGCGTCGTCTGCAAAGAAAAATCCTACATTCTTGAAATTCACGCTTAAGTACCTAACGAAAGCTTCCTGCTGACCAAGGAAGAAGTGAATGTGCTTTTCTACAAGCACACCCCAAAATGTCTGGAGACAAGAGAGTTCGCCTCTTCATGCGAGGAGTCAAACAAAAAATTTCTCGGGGCTGATGTGGAAACCACCGAAAATTTGTCTAGAAAGCGAGCAATATCGAGAAGACCCTAGACATCAGCAAACACCAGGGCAATTGCCATTTGGTGCAACAGTTCATCGATATTCAAGGGCTCTGCTCCGCTGATCTGCGTGAAACAATAAGAGCAATTGCGCAAGAAGAGCTGCAAAAATTCCTAACTACATCACCAAATCAAGAGCTTTTTGCTGGCGTCTTGCACCACGAAATTTAGCAATCCCTGTGAGTTCTTCAGCAAGAACAGGGGCAGTTGCAGTCCTTTCTTTAGTTATTTTTTGCAGTTTTCTGAAGAGGAGATGCTTAAACTAACTGATTTCTCTGTAAGTTACGTCTCGATCGGCCCAAATAAAATGAACATATTTGTTGGAAATTTAGTTAAAAAACGCACAACACGTAGTGTGAAAGTGTCATTCTATAAAAGCAGCTTTACCTTAAACATGGCATACGGACACAAGGAGCATACGTTGAACCCAGAATGCGAAAAGTATGAACCATCGCGAGTAAGACAAGTCGTATCATTTGTTACGACAGTGCGCATAGTTTCCTTACAGAACTTGACGACCAAACAGGACTGGAGTTCAGAGTGCAAAGAGGATTAAAGCGATGATAAGTTTTTCGAAAAGCAACGTCGCCGGAAACAGTTTTTCGGCAAGCTCGCTTGTCTTAGTCAGGGCAAGAGCGTTTCCTCGATGAAGAAATGCTCACTTGTTAAAACTTCAGCTCTATCAACATTATCTGTGTTATTTTAGAAGCATTTTGTTCACCACGTGTATTTCAGCGAAAATATTTGAAGTGGACACGCGGCTACAAAAATTAATAAGCAAGAAGCAGCCTATAATTACTTGCCATCGTCTCAACTACCCGCAAAAGTAAAAGAAAATGAATCGGAGCTGGTACTTCTCTGATTAGTATGTAAAAACGCGCAATTTTGAGTTGGTAATTTGGTACGCGTTAGCGAAATAACATTCTGGCATACTTTTTCAGTGGATTGCATTAGTCATTTATTCGGTCGTTTTTAGTTGCAGGTATCGATATAACTACAAATGTGTATTCTGGCTCGCAGGATGTTTACTGCTACATTGTCGCTTGTGCGAAAAAGTACTCAATATTCACTCGTGTGCGTGGATATCTACCAAACAAGACATGTAAATCATGTGTTATTGTTGACCAGTAGCATGTGCTAGAAACGACTATCAAAGGAAAGAAAACTCTCGGCAGCAACAGCTGACGAATTGTGGCTGCTCCTCCAGTCAACTTGAAATTTTTCAGAGTTAGTATGCAGTTGCTTGAAAAAAAATGTGCTCTTGCTAATATCTGCACGTCATTCAGTGCCCGGAAGCCGTACGTCACTGTCAAAATAAGACGCAATTGTTATTTTGATAGAATACTGTGTCAATCTTGACTGTGCGACTTGTACACATGAAGTATAACGGCGAGTTTTTCGTATAAATATTCGTTTTACAACCAAGTAAGTACATTCTGGCGTGGCATAGTGGGGAGCGTACTAGGTTAGAGATCGGGAGTTAGCGGGTTCAAATCCTGTCAAGCGGCGTTTTATTTTTTTTCAATTTTAATTTTTTAATTTTTATTATGAATGCGCGTTTTTTACTTACATAATATTTATGGCATTTGGGCACCCCCATTCTATCCCTGGGATGCCATTTTGCGCAAAGTACTGGGACGCTGCCGCTCCAGTGTCCACGTACTCGGCGCTGGGAGGCGCTGGTACCATCGCCATACTGGGCCCATAATCAGGCATGGCACTGGACGTTGGTACCGAGTGGCGCTGGTTTTCGCAATAGGGTTAAGATGCCCCACAACTCCTACAAGCGTGCATGTTCTTTGAAAGTGAAACTAGCGCTGAGTTTCCGGGGACTGACAAGCTTGTTCAGCGAAACCACACTTGAAGCGTGGGCCGCTTCGCTACTTGTGCGAGAAAACATCCTCATCCTCAGACTATCACGCAGAGAATATGGCTGAAGCTTGAAACAGACGACCATGGCGATTGATTTTGTCACAGTTGCTTCAGGGGTGCTATCTAGAAGTGCCAATGTACGCATTGCATCGGCTGCTAACCCACACGTTGCGAGAACGAATCCCGTCTGCGGTGGCCACTAATTTGGTATTGGTGAAAATGCTTAAGGCCTGTGGGCTTAGATTTAGGTGCATGTCAAAGAATGCCGGGTCTTCGAGTTTTCCGGAGCACTACATTACGCCGTGTATCATAATTATATGGTGGTGTTGGGGCTATAAACCTTACTAAATATTGTTACGGGGAATAAAGTATACACGATGAATTTACTGCCGAGCAAAGGCGCGCAACGCTGCTGCAGTCCGAGCACGTTCCCATCAGCTGTTCGTCGTCGTCATCCTCCGACATCTACTTAGCCCGTGACATTACCCGCCGGCGGCAGAAGCATCGTCCCGGTGCGATCAATTCTCGAGGCGTGAGAAGTATGGTTTAAATCGGGAGACGTGCAATATATTTGTCGGGACTGAAGCTGGTACTGACGTGGTATCGAGTGGAGCTATCTCATAGATCACGCTGGTGGCCTTGCGTATGACGCGGTAGGGGCCAACGTAACGGGACATTAGTTTTTCGCAGAGACCAACACGATGTGGTGGTAACCACAGCTAGACGAGTGACCCCGGGGAGTACTGTACGTCACGGTGCCAGCGATTGTAAGCAGTCTTTTGGTTAAGCTGCGAGGCCCATAAACGATCCCGGGCGACTTGGCGGGCGATATCAGCTCGGGCCAGGGTATCACGAGCATAAGCAGTCGATGAGGGGGCGTCAGATTGGAGCATAGTATCCATGGGCAATATGCGGGTCATTACCAAACAGTTGCTCTTCTTATCCGTTGCTTTTCTTATCCGTTATGTTGCTCTTCTTATCCGTTCGGACCTAAAATTTGCTGTGATTACAGGCCCAGCCGACACCGAGTCTGTTTGGTGCAAGATTTGCCTCGAAAAATGTGCGATTGTCGTTTGCATTTTCTATCGGCCTCCTGCCTCGAGTATTGAAACATTACAGATTCTTAATAACTTCATGTACGAGCGCAATTTTAGTGCGTCGAACATCATTTGCATGGGCGATTTTAACGCCCCAGGTATTCACTGGCCTTCCTTTCCGTGTGATGGTCGCGAAAGTAATCTTTGCAAGGAACTTATAGACTTTACAGTATCTTTCGATTTAACTCAAATTGTTCATGGTGCCACCAGGTTGAATGCTGTTCTCGATCTCGTATTTTTAAGCTCCGACCTTTCGGATAAAGGCTTTGACCATGAAATAATTGATGGCCTGTCTGACCATCAGGCTGTTCTTGTTTCCCTCGCATGCGTAATCAATAAACCGCGATATGTTTTCACTTCGTTTCCTGACTTTGAACGTGCGGATGACCTTTCTATTTTAGACGCTTTGGCGGATGCGTACGATGACTTTGTGCTACTCAGCGCTTCAGGAAACATTGATGCACTAACTACCACTTTTGAAAATCTAGTAAAATCATGCATTTCAGAGTTTATCCATACAAAGACTAAAAAGAAAAAATGCCGCCATATCCACGAAGTGAATGATGATGAGTGGGCGAAGCTCCGGAGGTAAACCTGGTAAACCATGAATCCTCCGTACATTTTGCCCACTCGATTTTATTGCAACGCTCCCCCTACCGTACGTCGCCGCACTATATCGAACGATGACACGCGCCATATGTGGCATCATTCCTATTTTATAACACCTCGCATCTTTCATAATCAACTACACGTACCGCCGTCTAGTTTATAACATCTTGCATCTTTTGGACGGATGGACGGACGGACGGACGGGCGGACGGATGAACGCATGGATGGACGGACGGACGGACGGACGGGCGGGCGGACGGACGGACGGATGAATGGATGGACGGATGGATGGATGGATGGATGGACGGACGGACGGACGGACGGACGGACGGATGGATGGATGGATGGATGGATGGATGGATGGATGGATGGATGGATGGATGGATGGATGGATGGATGGATGGATGAATGGATGGATGGACGGACGGATGGACGGATGGACGGATGGATATGGCTGTACCCTTTAGATCGGGCGGTGGCTAGCGTAATACTTAGAACTGAACGAGAGGTGGCTACATACAGGGGACGCACAGCCCACGCCTTAAGGAGCTTCGCTCCTAAAACACTGATGTTCCCTGGATGACTCGCGATCTTTTACACTTATCTCGTAAAGTCAGAAGACTTCGGCGCTGCAAATCATCGAGCAATCCAGAAAGCATTATCAGGTTTACTGAGGCCAAGAGGGAACTTCGAGAGCAGCAAAATATAGCTAAAGATTTCTTTTTTCGTGTTCAACTTCAAAGTTTACTATCCGACAATCCCCGCAAGTTCTGGCGCTCGGTCCTGCCTCGCGATGCTTCTTGTAATTCTTTCAAAATAAACGATAGAATCATTGATGATCCGACGGAAATTTCGAACAATTTTAACTCGTTCTTTCAGTCTGTCTTTACAGTCGACAATCTGGTTGTTCCTTCTTTTTCCACCTTGAATCCAACGTCTCCAATCAGTGATGTAGTGATCACTGAAGAGGGCGTGTTAAATCTCGTACTTAATTTGGACACTAAAAAGTGTAATGGACCCGATGGTATCCCTAACATGTTTCTCGTTCGCTACTCCCTTTGGACCTCTCAGTACCTTACAATAATTTTCAATAAATCTGTAAAATCTGGAACCGTTCCCAGATCTTCGAAAAATGGCAAAATAGTACCTTTACATACATCTGGTGACAAGCAAGTTTTCAGCAATTACAGGCCCATCTCTCTTACCCCTCATTCCTGCAAGCTATTAGAGCATATATATACAAACATAATATTGCATTTCTCGAATCTAACAATTTGTTGTCTAGCTTCCAACATGGATTCAGACGAAGTTATAGTACTGTTACGCAGCTAACCAAATTCGTGCACGACATTTCTAGCAATATGGACATTGGTAATCAGGTTGACGCACTATTCATCGACTTTTCGAAAGCGTTCGGCACTGTACTTCACTCTAAATTACTATGCAAATTAAATGCCATTTTAAACAACCCGCAACTAGTTACCTGGATTTCTAATTTTCTTTCTGAGCGCTCACAATACGTTTGTTATACCTCAACTGACTCCGACATTGTTTGTGTTAGTTCAGGCGTTACACAAGGTTCTGTACTTGGCCCGTTACTGTTTCTACTGTACATAAACGATTTGCCTAATAACGTCACCTGTAAAATTCGTCTGTACGCGGATGATTGTGTTTTGTATGAACCCATCGACTGTCCTGGAGCCCATTATCGTCTAAATGACTCATTTACTAAATTTTGTGAATGGTGTGCAACCTGGCAAATGAGTATAAATTTTAACAAATCTGTGCTCATGTCTTTCATGAATAGTAAGTCCCCTTCCTGCTTCACCTACTCGTTTAACGGATCCACCTTAAAAAAAGTAACAGAATACAAATATCTTGGTGTTGTTCTTTCTACCAATTTATCTTGGTCTCAGCATATTAACTTTATCTGCACAAAATCTTTAAAATAGTTAGGTTATTTAAGACGAACACTGTCCCAATTCCCCAAAAGCACTAAATTACTAATGAAAAAACACTTATTCGTCCTATACTTGACTACGCATGCCCCGTATGGAATCCACACAAGCAGGGTGAAATCGATAGAATTGAGGCCATTCAAAAAAAAGCTATCAGATTTATTTGTAACCGCTATGATCGCTACTTTTCACCTTCCCTTGCCCTGTCTTCTCTTGAACTAACCACATTACGCATGCGCCGTCTAAAGGATTCTATGAAACTGCTTTACTGTTTTATTAACTCAGTCTATCGCATGTCCCACAATACCTACATCTCATTTACCTCGCCGTCCACAACTAGAAGTAATCACCACCTTAATATCAAGCCTTACCATTGTCGTACTAACACATTCAAATTTAGTTTTTTTCCTTTCACTGCCGAAATGTCGAATCAACTGTCCAGTGATATTCGCTCCCTTCCGCTGGAAAATTTTTTACTTGCCCTTGCTGATTTGCGTTAAGTGTTCTTTTGTTTTATTGCTCTGTTGATCTGTTTGTTTGTTATTTGCTCACTCCTGCCTAGCCCCAAATTGGGAGCTGCAGTATGTATAAAAAAGAAAAAGAAAAAAGTACGTAAAAACGTGAGAAGCCAGCTGTATCAAGACGCAAACTGTTGTATGCGAAGGTAACGAAGAGTAAGTGGATGTCCCAATCTTTGTGATCCTTGGAGACGTACATCGCTAACATATTCGACAGGGTACGGTTAAGGCGCTCCGCGGGGCCGTTGGTTTTTGGGTGGTACGCTGTAGTGAACTTGTGGTGGGTAGAGCAGGATCGCAGGAGCTCATCGACTACTTTAGATAGAAAACAGTGGCCGCGGTCGGTGATCAACTGACGAGGAGCACCATGACGCAGAATGATGTCATGAAGAAGGACATCGGCTACATCAGTAGCGCAGCTAGTGGGGAGGGCGCGTGTAACGACATACCGAGTTGCGTAGTCGGTAGCAATAGCAATTTACTTATTCCCGGTGGCCGACACGGGAAAGGTCCTAGAAGATCGAGGCCGCCTGGGAAAAATGGCTCATCTGGAACTTAGATGAGCTGGAGTGTACCAGCAGGTCCCAGAGCAGGTGTCTTGCGGCACTGGCAGAGGTCGCATGCCACTATGTACTGTCGCACAGAATGGTTGAGGCCAGGCCAAAGAATCGGCGGCGAACGCGGTCATACGTGCGTGACACCCCTAGGTGTCCAGCAGAGGGGGCATTATGAAGCTGGGCCAAATCGTCTGAGCGAAGATGCGCAGGAACATCGAGTAAAAGCTCAGCACCATCAGGGCGGGTGTTGTAGCGGTGCAAGATGTCGTTGTGAAGAACGAACAGTTGTGAGGAGGGGTCAGGGTGGGGAGAGTGCAGACCATTGATAATACCACGCAAAGAAGGGTCGCGGCGTTGTTCAGCAGCTATGTCGGTGAAGTCGGTAATTGAAAGAACGAGGGCCTCTCGTCCATCTTCCACCATGTCAGTGGGATCGACTGGGTAACAGGACAAGCAGTCGGCATCCTTGTAAAGTTGACCGGATTTATAGGATACGAAAAAAGTGTACTCTTGTAAGCGCAGTGCCCAGCGACCTAGGCGTCCCGTAGGGTCCTTGAGTGAGGAGAGCAGGAAAAGCGCATGGTGGTCCGTAATAACTGTGAATGGTCGGCCATACAGGTTCGGTCGGAATTTTGCAATGGCGCAGACCAGAGCTAAGCACTCGCGTTCTGTGATCGAATAATTTTGTTCCGAGCGCGACAACAGTCGGCTTGCGTACGTGACGACGCGGTGCATTCCTTGTTGCCACTACGCCAACACTGCGCCTATGCCGTGTCTACTGGCATCAGTACGAAGCTCCGTGGCAGCAGATGGGTCGAAGTGTGCTAGGACTGGTGGATTGGTGAGAATGTCAACGAGCGACGAGAAGGCGTTTCCTTGCTGTTGGCCCCAGGTGAACGCGACATCCGTTTTGAGGAGGCAGGTTAGAGGACGGGCTACTTCAGCAAACGTCTCGACAAAACGACGGAAATAGGAGCAAAGTCCCAGAAAACTTCGGACGTCTTTGGCTGAGCGGGGTGTGGGGAAGTCGCGAACTGCTCGGACTTTTGCAGGGTGTGATTGAACGCCCGCAGCGTCAACAAGATGGCCGAGTACGCAGATTTGGCGTTGCTCAAAGCAGCATTTGGACGAGTCAAGTTGCAACTTGGCACGTCGGAAAACATCAAGCACTGTCGACAGACGGGTAAGAACGTCGTTGAAGGTAGTGGAAAAAACAGGAACGTCATTAAGATAGCAGAGGCAGATGGTCCACTTCATGCCTTGAAGGAGAGAGTCCATCATGTCCTCAAAAGTCGCGGGAGCATTGCATAATCCAAAAGGCATCAACTTTAACTGATAAAGGCCATCAGGAGTCACGAAGGCCGTCTTCCTTCCGTCTTTGTCGTCCACAGCGATCCGCCAGTAGCCTGAGCGAAGGTCTATTGAAGAGAATTATTTGGCACCGTGTAAGCAATCGAGTGCATTGTCTATGCGCGGTAGGGGATAGACACCTTTCTTGGTAATATAGTAGAGATGGCGGTAATCAACACAGAATCTCCAGCTATTGACCTTCTTTTTAAAAGTACAACGGGTGAGCACCAGGGACTAGATGAGGGTTCGATTATGCCCTTATGAAGCATTTTATCGACTTCTCGCTGTATAATAGCACGCTCCTGGGCTGACACATGGTAAGGCCGTCGGCGAATGGGTCGAGCGTAGCCGGTGTCGATGTGATAGGTTACCACGGATGTCCGGCCCAAATTACGGTCGCCGAAGTCGAAGATGTCCTGATAAGAATCAAGCACACGGCAGTAAGCAGAGACTTGTTCAGAGGTGAGCTTGTCAAATAGCATTGGCTTGAAAAGGTCGGAACAGGAACGGGACAAGAGCGACGTTGATGAAAAATCGGGTGGCGAATTGGTGGTTAGGGCGGAAACTGTGTGGTCGACCAATGGTGTCAGATGCGCAAGTGACATGCCGCGAGGAATAACTTGCGCTGAGAAACCAAAATTGGGGACGGGAAATGGAGCTCGGTTGTACTTAACGGTAACCACCGTGTTGGGGAGTGCAACGTTACATGTCGTGGCCTAGTCAGAAATTGGGGCAGCAACATAATCACCATCGAGTACGGGATGATATGGCGAGAGTTGGACTTGGACTGCGGATTGCGGCGGAAGTCTGAGGAAATCGACAGAGCGTAGACGAGCTGGGCTGCTAGGGATGGTCTCTGAGAAGGATGGTAGATGAGCGCAGCGTGTGAAGTCAGAAAGTCGAGTCCAAGGATGAGGTCATGAGGGCAATTTTCCAGTACAGCAAACAGAACTGAAGTTTGATACTCAGAAATCGTTAATCGCGCAGTGCACATTCCAAGCACAGTACGAGTACTCCCATCCACTGTACGCATGGTAGATGCAATCGCAGGCGTGAGAACTTTTGGAAGCGGCGGCGGAGGTCGGAGCTCATCACAGATATTTGTGCACCGGTATCAGTAAGAGCACTTACAGGTAAACCATCAACGAGAATTGTAAGAAGGTTGCACCACAACGAACGGTTGTGGGGCTGACGGATCTTGTTGACATTGAGTAGCCTGGTCAGTCCTCGTGGTAGCTGCAATGCGCCGTCCTCTGCGAAGATCCAGCTCGTGTTGCTGTATAGCGAGTTATACCCCACACCTTCCACCAATGATGTTACGGGGAATAAAGTATACACGATGAATATACTGGCGAGCAAATGCGTACAACGCTGCTGCAGTCCGAGCACGTTCCCCTCAGCACTTCGTCGTCGTCATTTTGAGACAACTACTTAGCCCGTGACAATATTATTGACCAATGCATTGCTACTCTTATCTTTCAACAGTCACACCTAACTGTAGTCTTAACAACGTAGATTGATTGTCACCCTGACTACCAGCCAAGTCACAGAAAGTATTGGCATCAAAAACAGACGTCATTCCACAATTTCTGCCCAGTGCGAGCACTGAGAAAATCTTTCCAAACGTACACTTGTTACCGCTAGATACGCTTTCTTGCTTTAATTACGTCAGCGTGGAGGCTACAGTGTTCGTTGGTGTATTACACCACTTTTCTATTATATAACTCGTTTAGGTTGGAATATGTGTAATGCGTGTGACATATTTGCTTTATAATATTTTTTTTTCACTTGTCTGAGTATGTGTATCGACGAAAATCCACACAATATATATATATATATATATATATATATATATATATATATAAATATATATATATATATATATATATATATATATATATATATATATATATATATATATATATATATATATATATATATATATATATTGTACCGGAGCATAATGGCGCCAGCGTGAAAGAAGGTGATGACATCCATATGGCTCCTGCTTGCCGGGTGCCTGCCTGAACCAGCTTGTTGCGGCTGACGCTTCTTGAATAGTAACAAGTGTTTACACGTCAACACGCTCGTTATATCTAGTGGAGTTGCTGGCTAACGTTCTGGAGCTCTACAGCCGTAAGCTACCTTCTGGTTCGAGAATGACCCAGCGTGTCGATCCTCCACATGCTTTTTCCACGCCGCCGCCTGTCATGTGCCCTGGTGTACTTCGTCTGCGTGACCCACCAGTCTACAACGGCACTGAAGATCATGATGTCGAGGACTGGCAGGCAGAGTACGAGCATGCCAGCGCGATTAACATGTTAGATGACCCTGCGAAGCTGACTCACGTCATCTTTTTCATGACAGACTTGGCCAACCTATGGTTCACCAACCACCAAGCGGACATCCCCACATGGTCAGTTTTCAAGGAGACCAATAACTCGTTTTTCGGTCGTCCAGCTATGCACAAGCTTCGCTCTCAACTCGGCCTGCGGCGACTATTTCAGCGAAATGGTGAGAGCTTCACGAGCTACATTTAGGATGTGATCAGCCTCTGTATGCGAGTTCAAGCGAGGATGACGGAGGCTGACAGAATAAAGCGTGTGTTGAAAGGCATTGATGACGACGCTTTTTATACGCTTGTGGCCAAAGACCCACAGACCGTCATGGCCGTGATTCAGCTATGTCAAAGTTTCGATGAGCTGCGAAAGCAGCGAATTTCTACACGTCGCGCTAATACGCAAACAGCGGATTTTTCGGCTTAGGAGTGCCAAAGAAGTGGCCCCAACTACAGCGTGTTATTGCTTCCGATTCCACATTACACCTGGGAGGAAGTTGCTCGACAGCTCTCTCTTGTCGCCATCTTTAAAAAGACCCACACAGCACTGGACCACTCACTTCGCCGTGCTATTCAGACGCAAGTTGCTGAAGTGCTCCCTTCACCCGCGTCCCCAATATCAGTTGCTGCACTGCTGACTTATGCAGAAGCCGTCCGCCAACCTCCTGCCCAACCTCCACACCCTTCAAACAGTCCAGCCACCAACTACTACAGGTCACCAGTTGCGGTTTATCCTGTAAATCGGCCCTTTTAAACCACCTCGAGCACCTGTAAACTATTGGCGTACTCCGGATAACCGGCCCGTCTGCTACAACAGCGGTATTCCAGGACATGTCGCGCACTACTGTCGTTGCCGTGGATTCTATTTTAATGACGCTCAGCATTCCGGCAACATACCTTGGCAATCAGAATCGCATGCGACACCTGATGCACAAGACCCCCGCTCACGTCGACCAGACTTCAGCCGACGCCGATCTCCTTCACCCCGTGTTCGGTCTCCTTCCCCCATGCTTCGCCGTTCCAACCACGCCCAGGAGGAAAACTAACAGTCGCAGTTCCTGAGGCAAGAGCTGCGCCACTGACGAAATCACCAAGGCCTCATCTTTCGCCCCCTAACGAGATTGCCGTGTTTGTGGATGGTCTCGCCACAACTGCTCTTGTTGACACAGAAGTGCCGCTGTTTGTGTAATCAGTGAAATTTTATGCCGCAAACTGAACAAAGTGACGACTCCACTGGTTGAAATTTTTTTACGCACAGCGAGTTCGCAACACGTCCCACCTTCTGCCACATGCACTGCTCATGTTGTGATTCAAGGAGTACTTCACATCGTTGAATTTGTCGTCCTTCAGCATGCGTCTCATGAAATTATCCTGGGATGGAACTTTCTTTCTGCTAATCATGCGTTTGTCGACTGCGCTCGTGCTCAACTCGTTTTGTTTCCATTCAGCACGACACTTACAGATCTCCCTCGCTCACCCAAAAAGGTGATCGTGGCCGCTGACGTCGTCATATCTGCTTTTTTGGTCGCAGCGGTATCTTTTTTGTGCAACTCCGTTCCCGATTCAACTGTCCTATTTTATGCCGTCACAAGAATCCACTCTTCGCCGAAAGTTTACCGTCCCGTTTGCTCTCATAACACTTGCCGATGGCTCCAGTGCCGTGTACGTGTGCAATTTGTTCCCTTGTCCCGCAACCTTATTGCATGGCGAATGTATTGGGAGTCTTGACACTTATGATAAAATCTTTCCTAACGATGGCTCTTAATAGGACACCGATGTCCATAGATGCGGTCAAAGCTGTCACCGTGCCCTCACTACCTGACGAAGACGTTCTGTTGCGCAGCGTAGACACCGGCCTTACGCAATACCAGCGCAATCAGCTCATTCAACTACTTGACCGTTTCTGCACCTCCTTCGACCACGGACAACCTCCTTTGGGACGCACTTCAGTTGTCACTCACCATATGGACACCGGTCGTCATAATCCACTTCGTCAGCGTCCCTACCGTGTCTCGCAGGCCGAGCGCGACGTCATCACTCAACACGTCGACGAGATGCTGCAACGTGGTGTTATTCAACACTACCACAGTCGTTGGGCCTCGCCAGTAGTCCTCGTGCAAAAAAAAGGTGGCTCAATCAGGTTTTGCGTGGATTATCGTCGACTAAACAAGATCACACGCAAGGATATTTATCCCCTGCCACGCTTTGATGATGCCTTGGATTGACTTCAAGGTGTGGAGTTTTTCTCTTCACTGGATCTGCGCTCTGGATATTTGCAAGTGCCAATGGCCGAACCAGACCGCCCGAAAACGGCGTTTGTGACCTTTGACGGCTTATATGAATTTAATGTAATGTCCTTCGGTCTTTGCAATGCACCTGCCACTTTTGAAAGAGTGATGGACAGTGTCCTCAGGTGACTTGAATGTCACATCTGTCTTTGCTATTTAGACGACATAGTTGTGCTGTCGGCGAATTTCGAAACTCATCTTTCCCGTCTGGAAAAGTTCTCCAGTGCTTTACGGAAGCTGGGTTGCAACTTAACTGGAAGAAATGTCGTTTTGGCGCCCGCAAACTCACAATTCTCGGCCACGTCATTTCAAAAGAAAGATTATCGCCAGACCCTTCCAAACTACGTGCCGTTGCTGAGTATCCCAAGCCTACTGCCCTAAAGAGCTCCGTAGTTTTGTAGGCTCGTGTTCATAATTTAGGCGTTTCATTCGCAATTTTACCTCTATAATTGCCCCCGTGACTCAGCTTCTCTCCCGTAGAGTGGACCTCTCTGGCTGGAATTCCCACTGCGATGCCGCATTCACGGCGCCACGCCAGCTACTCACGTCTCCGCCAGTTCTTCGCCACTTCGATCCCAATTCATTCATTCACAAAACTTTATTTGTGTCCTGAAGCCCGGTCCTTTCAGACCGAGGCGGGCCGCGTCCACGTCGGTGCCGTCAGGCCCAGTTTTGTGACGTCATCGTGGACCTTCTGGACTGCCTGTAGTTTGTCTTGATAAGACGCGCTTCGCACCATCGTCTGCCAGTAAAACCATTGTTCTTTGGGATTGGCGAGAGTCGGGGGACTTCCTGCCAGCATGCACCCACTGAAATTCACACGGATGGAAGTGGTGTCAACCTGGGTGCCATTCTCGCTCAACGCAAGGATGGCTGCGACGAGTACGTTGTCGCCTATACCAGCCGTACCCTAACGAAGGCAGAGTCCCACTATTCCATCACCGAAAAGGAATGCTTGGCTATCATTTGGGCTATAAGGAAATTTCACACTTACCTTTACGGACGCAAGTTTGATGTCGTCACAGATAACCATGCCTTATGCTGGCTAGCGTCCATGAAAGATCCCACTGGCCGCCTCGCTCGTCGTGCTTTACGCCTTCAGGAATACGACATCCGTGTTATTTATCGCTCAGGACGCAGACATTCAGACACCGATGCGCTATCCCGTTCTCCACTGCCTCTTGACCTCGCCTTTATGAACTTCCATCCGCGATTCGTCATCGTTGAGCCTCACCGACATGCCATCCGAGCAGCGCAAGGATCCCTGGACCAATTTTTTGCTCGGCGTCTTCTCTCACAGTTCGTCAGAAACGACTTCCCGCTCCCTCTCTCGTCAAGCAAGACACTTTGCTGTCCGTGAAGGCTTGTTGTATCGCCGCAATTACGTGACGGATGGCCGTAGGTGGCTCCTTGTCATCCCTCGTCATTTGTGCTCAGATATCTGTGCTGCCTTTCACGATGACCCCCAGTGTGGCCACGCTGGAGTATTCAAGACTTACTGTCGCCTTCGCCTAAGGTTAAATGGAATGGAATTGTTTATTCACAACAACAAAGTTGCGAGGATGACCAGGCAAAAAAGCTGCATTGAGCATTGTTGAGACTCTGTGAAGCTGCCCAGTGTATGAGGTGGCCAGGTTCCCCTCAAGCTGCATTGAGCAGCTTGAGGGGAACCTGGCCACCTCATACACTGGGCAGCTTCACAGCGGTCACACAAAAACCTGGTATACATTATGAATGAACTAACTTAAAAAGCACAAAAACAGTAAACATCCATTGTGGGAATAAATAAACGAGGTCATTATAGAAACATTTGAAAAAAAGGGGAAAAATAAGTGAAGTGCTAAAGACAGAGAAAAGGACAAACAAATAAGCCCTTAGCAGCACAAGCAATCTCATAAATACGTCGCGTAGCTTTTTTAGCAACAGAATTGATACACTGAGACCATTTTCTTTGTGTAGTTGATTTAGCACAGTAGGCAAACAGGATTGTAGCATTTGGTCACCGTATGTAGTTCTGTTTTTGTTAACAATCCAAGGCTCATAATGACGAAACTTATAAAAAGATTTATGTTGCTGTAAGGATGCCAATTTTGTTAAAGCGTTATCATTCTTAATTTTTTCCATTATATACATGCGACATAGCCTATAGGTGTACAAAGATTCAATTCTTATTGTTCTAAGCTTTGTAAACAAAGCAGCAGTGTGCCAAAGATATGGCACCCTGCAGACAAGGCGAATTGCTCTTTTTTGTAATACCACCAGCTTGTGAATGTTTTCAGCTGAAGTCGTCCCCCAGACTAGGATTCCGTATTGAACTAGGGAAAGAAACATTAAATTATATAACATCATATTAATGGATCTAGGAAGATAGTTACAATGGCGACGCATAGTAGCCATTGCTCTAGATAATTTACTAAGTAATTCACTCTGCAATCTCACGACATAGTTGCAGAGAAAATACGCCAAGTGATTTGAAAGACGATAGTATTTCTATTTCAGTATTATTTAATTCAATGGGGGTTAGTTGAAATTGTTTGTTACGTGGATGAAACATCACTGCCTTTGTTTTTCTACATTAATCTAAAGATCATTACTTGTAGCCCACTTTTGTATACTTGCAAGCGTTTCATTGGCTCGATTTGACATTTCAGCACCTAAGACACCGTCAAAAAACAAACTTGTGTCGTCTGCGTAAAGTACGAACTAAACAGAGGAATCAACATTGACTATGTCATTGATGTACAATATGAAGAGATACTGACCCAATATGCTCCCCTGTGGGACGCCGCTTCTTACAGATTTCAACTCCGATTGGTCCCCGGCTATAGCTACGAACTGGGTTCTCTGCTGAAGGTAGGACGTAATAAGAGAGTGAGCTACGCCGCGAATACCGTTGCGATCAAGTCTTTTAAGCAAAACATTATGACTTATAAGGTCAAAGGCCTTGGAAAAATTGAGAAAAATTCCAAGCACCATTTTCTTTTCCTCAAATTTTTGCAATATAAACTCTTTTTCGGTCATTAGGGCTAATTCAGTTGACCTGTTTTTACGAAAACCGAACTGTGCAGGACTTATGATACCAAAGTGCTCAGTAAACGAAGAAAACTGCGCTAAAATCACCTTCTCTAAACCTTTCGAAAAAACAGGCAACATTGATAAAGGGCGGTAATTTGAGAGATCATTCTTGTCGCCTTTTTTGAATATTAATGTCACCTTCGCCGTCTGCATGCTATGGGGGAAAACGCCTGTTGAAAAACATAGAATAAAGATGTACTCTAGGCAAGATGCAACTATATGTATGACGACTTTTACCGGCGCTGTTTGAATAACAAATGCATATGTGGCCCTGCTGTTACTTAATGACAAGAATGAAGAAATAACTTCTAGTGTTGTAACACCTCTTAGGAATAGTGACTGCTTATTAGGTAGGTTCATGTACGAAAGGTCAATACCGTCACATGCCAGGCCAAGGGACAAAAAAAATCGTTAAAAGCTTTAGCAAGATCAACCCCTTTTAGTTCATTGCCGTCTTTTAGGGCTGTGTAAACCTGTATAGGGTAGGTGCGTGACCTTCATCTGCTGACCCGACATGCACAGCACCCTTTGTCTTCGCTACAAGTGGACCGACCAGGCTGTACCTATTCGCGATGCCTCGATACGCATAGGCACATTATCCCGTCAGGCTTTGCACCTGCCGTAATCCCTGCAAAGCCTCCATGGACATTGACTAAACCACTGGTGTGCCTTGACATACGTGGAATTTCGTATAAGTCGCATGTTTCTTACATTGCCCTCAAGCAACTCACCTTGGCACATTTAGATGACCGATACAGCGACTCTGTGCACATTTATACCGATGGATCCGTAACTTCATCCACCTCAGCTGCAGCCTTCGTGATCCCTCAGCTCGGTATTTCCCGACAGTACAAATTAGATCATAGGTCGTCTTCGACAGCTGCAGAACTTGTTGCTATACAAGAAGCCATAAAATTTGTGAACAACCAAGCACCGCGTAAATGGACGATTCTGTCTGATTCAAAATCAGCGCTTCAAGCTATCCATTCTTGCTCAAGAAGAGACCAATTTTACGAGTTAACGTTAGGAATTGTCCAAGCATTTGACCTAACACACAGGAGTGGTTACTTGGTTACACTCCAATGGATTCCTGGACGCTGCGGCCTGGTTGGCAACGAAACAGCCGATAGCGAAGCAAGAGCGGCAATATACAACGCTCCTATGTACGTCAAAGTACCCTACTCGCGAGGTGACGTCAACACGTTGTTGAGATCACTCATGCGCGAATGCGCTGCCACTTACTGGTCGCTACCAGATCACCGGAACAAGCGCCTGCAGGAAACAGACCCCGGTATGACTTTTCGTCTTCCAGATAAAATCAGCCGAAGACATGCTAATATAATGCACCGAATTCGCCTGGGCGTCGCCTTCACTCGCCACTACACCCACCTAATCGGCCGTGCGGACAGCCCAAATTGTGAACGCTGCCAAGTGCGTGAAACGATAGCTCACATATTTTGTGACTGTGCATTATACGTGGCGCAAAGAAAAATGCTAACTGCAACGTTGGCAAGCATTGGACGAACACCATTAAGTGAAAGCCACATATTGTCTGCAATGAACTACCAAACAGTGTCAAAAACTGCTACAAAGGCTGTTCTAGACTTTATAAAAACCACTGGACTAGAAACTAGACTGTAGGGTACTATGCTAAGTGGCTACTGTACATACGCACCACCTCTTCTTGTCCCCATCATCACCCTTCATCCCTCTTTCTTTCCCCTTTCCCTTATCTCCTGTGTAGAGTAGCAGGCTAGAGCGAACTAGCTCAGGCTGACCTCTCTGCCTTCTAATAAATTCTCACTCACACACTTTAGGGCTGTGGTAGTTTTTTAAAGCGAAGTCCCAGTTATTGAAGCAAGTGTCTTTCAAATTTTATCAGTTCATCCTGCAGATGAACTGAAGAGATTAAAGTAATATTGCTTCTTAGCAAGCCTTAACTGTTTTTTAACGTAGTTCCTGTATTGTTTAAATGCTTTTAATGCTTCCGCCGATTTAGTTTCAATAAATGAGCCGTACAACCTGTCTCTCTTATTTAAAAGTTTAAGCAGGTGCTTATCTATCCATGGTTTGCGACATTTCTTTGTCTGCTTTAAAGTTTTCACCGGGAAACATGCGTAGTATATTTCCATAAATAATTGGATAAACTTGTCACAAGCCGCATCTGCATTTTTTTCTCTATACACATCATTCCATTTGGCACTGGCAAGACGTTCTCGGAATACAGACAGGGTGCTAGTATTTACGAGCCGATAAGAGAACGCTTGATGTACTTGTTTTTGTTTTTCAACTGCGCTAGCAATGAATATAAACACAGGTAAGTGGTCACTTATTGCGTATACTAAAACACCAGGTTTCACAGAAGACACATCAAAGTTAGTTAAGAACAAATCTAGTGGTTTCACATGTTGGCGTAACTCGCGTAGGCAATGTTATAACATTTTGACAGAGATGTATATTTAGGAGAAATTTTAACTCTAATTTTATCTTACTTTCGGTAATCACATTTATGTTTAGGTCACCTCCAATAACTGTTTGGTATTTGTTTTTGTCAACAAATTCTAACAGAGAATGTAAATACGACAAGAACAGCAGATAATTTCCTGATAAAGGCCGGTAGCAAACACAAAAAATTATATTGCTACATTTAACTATGACAGCGTCATAGTGCTGATTAGTACGAAAGAATTCAGAAAGAAGCTCAGAGGTAAATGAATTCGAAACCAGCATTGGAACACCTCCCCCACGTCTATCACGGCGGTTCATGTAAAAGAGTTTGTAACCGGCGAAACTATACACATCATCTTCTGAAGCAAACCATGTTTCCGAAAACATCACAACACCAAATTGACATTCTGTTCCACCAAAAAAGCAGTCAAGTTCATATCTCTTGTTTCTACCAGATCTAAGGTTAAAATGTATGCAACTGCAGGATTCGAACCGTGGCTTCACATGATAGTATCTAAGTCAGAGAAATTTACTCGGTCTTTGAAAAACAACGCAGGTTAGAAGATAAGTTGGCTATGAAAATTCAAGTGCTGAATAGTTTATCAAGGTCAGTCATGCAGCGGATGACAAACACAGATTCGTTCTCTTGCTTTCGAACAATAACTTTCCCGTTCGCATGCCACGCGAAGCGATAATCATTTGCAGTTGCCCAGTCTCTCCCGTCACACTGCAGTTTCCGGTTATGTACAGTCGTTTTTTCCCAGATTGAAATGTCAGAGCGCATGTTTCGCAGAACTTTGCGTTTTTCGATCCATCTGTCTCGCATAGAGAGCTATGAAAATCGGACGATGTCAGGTACTTTGCCTTGTCGCGTAGGCAACCTATGTACCGCCTCGACATCAGTAACGCTCAGCTCTGACACGCTCACCGATTTTGCTACTTCATTTAACTTGGTGATGAGATTTTCGTTATCAGTTACTGGTATTCCATGCACTTCAACGTTCAGCTTCCTGCTGCGCCATTCAAGATTGTTTACAGATGCCTTGAGTTGCTGAATATCGCTTGGGTTTGCATTTTCTTCAAGCTTAGATACTTTTTTCTTCAAGCTGGTTAGTTCTTTTCTCTGGGCAACCTGACGACTCAGTATGTCATCGTATTTTTGAGACATAAGCTGGATTGATGCCTTCACGTTTTCAACCTGCTGTGGCAAGCTAGTAAGCATGTCTAGTTTGCGAGTTATCTCTGCCAAGACGACCGAAAGGTCGGTATCCATCACCGGTTTAGCTTTTGGCGCTCTGCACACCGGACATCGCCACGCCCTACGCCCACTCTCGCCTTTACTTTTATATCTTGCTTCACTGCAGCCAGAAAAATCACCGAGATGGTAGCCGTACTCACATTTGAAGATATACTGGCGTGGCATGTATCGGCACGTTCGCAAGTACGTTCGGTCATGCACCACGTGTTAACGACGCAAGACGCCTTCTCACAGCACTGCTTGCCCTTTGCGACCCTTAACCTGCCCACCGAGACCATTCAACCGTGTCGGAATTTGTATTTATGGTCCTCTACCCAACACTCTTCGAGGCCACCGGTAGATTATAGTCGCCGTCGATCATTTGACACGCTACGCTGAAACATCTGCGCTGCCTGCTACCACTGCGAAAGACGTTGCGTTCTTCTTCTTCATCATCTCGTTTTGCGACACGGTGCACCTCGTGAAATACTGACTGACCATGGACGCATGTTTCTCTCGAACGCCGTTGACGAGCTGCTCAAGGCATGTCGCACTGTCTATCGGAAAACGTCGGCATACCATTCTCAAACCAATGGCATGGCATAACGATTTAACCATACCCTTGGAGACATGCTTGCGATGTACGCATCTGAAGACCACACTAATTGAGACCAAGTGCTCTCTTTTGTCACGTACGCGCACAACTCTGCGCCACAAACAACCAGTGGCTTTTCTATTTTCTTCCTCCTGTACGGACGTGAGTCATCATGCTTCACGGACACCATTCTCCCTTACAAGCCTGAAGGTTCCGAAGTGACGCCGGTTTCCTAAGCAGCTACTTATGCCGAAGAGTATCGTCAACTCGCTCACTCATTCACCGCACAAGACCAATGGCGCCAGAAAACTGACCACGATGCCTCTGCGTCTAGTGCCCACTATAACCCAGGAATGCTGGTTTCGCTCTGGGTACCCCTCCGGGTCTTTCCCCGAAGCTCTCGACGAAATACTAAACCTCCTACCATGTGGTGCGGCAAACATCTCCTGTCAACTATGAAGCTAGCCCATTGATCCACCTTCGGATCAACGCTGTCGTGGGCGTCAAACAGTACGCCTCAAGGTCATATCACGCCTCAAGCCGTGCTATGACCCTTTTCTCGTGTCATTTCCCCAGGTTGCCAGGTTGGCTCCTTTTATGCGGGGAGTAATTATTCCAGAGCATAGTGGCGCCAGCTCTGTGCCAGCGTGAAAGAAGGCGTAGACGTACGTTTGTGGCTCGTGCTTGCCGGGTTCCTGCCTGTACCAGCTTGTTGCGGCTAACGCTTCTCGAATAATAAGTTCTGTTTTTACGCAGCCTCGCTCGTTGCAATATGTATATATATATATATATATATATATATATATATATATATATATATATATATATATATATATATTGTAATGTACTAGACAGAGAACAAGAGACAACATCCGATCCTGGGCCAGCTGTTCTTATTTTGACTTCGTCTTGCTCCTCCTCGCTCTAGCTATCCGCGCATCGGAGCCCCAGTGTCTTTCTTGGTCATGGCACTCAGCCATGACTGCGTGCGCGCGGAGCTGGCGGCAAAGTTTCTGGTGGACAGGCTTGGCTGCATCGTGGTGGTCAGCCAGGACCACAATGCAAGATGGAGCGACGGTCTGGGGAAAGCGTCTGTGTTGGAAGGCACTCGCTGCCTCGAGCCGGTCGCTGTTTTGCAGGCCACGATGACTCTAGAAAAAGTGCTGTGGACTCAGGCGGCCGGCACTGGCTGCCCCGTTGCGGCTGACGCTCTCGGCCATGCTGCCATTTGGTCCGGGTATTTGCCAGATGTAGATCTGGTGGTCGATACTGGGTGCATCTTGAAGATCGGCCTCGACCACGCTGGAACTGGGTGCCGAAGTCTGCCACAAGCCTATCGGGAGGTCGAGACTGGCTGCATCGTTGTGGTTGGTCTCGGCCATGCAGGACTCTCTGTGAGAAGTAGCTAAACATGCACCTGACAGCGCGCTTAGGACGGGTCGCAAAATCAGCGGCTGACGTAAAACGCCAAACGAGGGTTGCCGAAAGCGTATCCCAAAAGACGCACTAGGTGCCTTGGCTGCAGGTGTCGAGAGTGGCTACGCAACTTCTGTGATGTGTGGCAGAAAATATAATTCACGGCCAGTCTTGGCATCTGCGGCAGGACATTCTGTGAAACTGTCATCGTATTGGCTGCGTCTGTGCGGTCCCTCTCGTGGACGCGATGAGTTGCCTTGTGGGGATGTTGAACACTCAGGTCGGTGACCATGGCTATCTCGTAGCGGTCGCAGCACGCTCAGCAGGCAATTCCGTTGGCACAGTTTGGGGCCCTGGTCTTCATTGCTGTCGGCGTTCTGGCCATGCTGCGATGCCAATCGCTAAGGCTCGAGGATGGTCTTGTTGCCTGTTGTCAGATTGGAGGACTGCTATGGGACATCAAGCTGCTACTCCGCTTGAGCTCGATATATGGTAGTGGGCACGTTGACGAAGGGTCCAGCTACCCTGTGCCCCTTTTTATCTCCCCCCACGAAAGAGGACGGGGTGACCGATGGCTGACACGAATTTGAGTCCGGTACCAGCAACGAGTCTAGAAGCTCATGTGGAGAACTGGAGTGCTCAGCTGGAGGCTCGAGATGGAACCCTTCTTGAACTCCATCCTCGGTACCGGTTGGGTGGTGGAAGGGCGATCGGAGAGTGTCCGGCCGAAAGCAGCTATGAGCTCGGAGCTGCACTCCACCCAGGACTGCTGCTTGAAGCCTTCATACCTGCGCCTCGCCGCTGCACCTTCTCGAAGACGGTCTACCGCCACGGTCCACTTCTGAGATTCCGTCCAGGCCTCGCGCATTGCTATCGCGTTGACGGTTGCCACCCAGCTGTTGGCGTCGTTCCGGACCCCGTGGAATTCCGGTAGTTTGCAGACGGCTGGTGATTCTGAGGTGGCAGATGGCAACGCAGAGATCACCGACGCGAAGCAGTCGAGCTGGTGTGAGAGCTCGATCAGAGAATACCGAAGCTCCCTGCGTTGCTCCGGTGTGCTTGCCTCAAGGTCGTATGAGGCAGCTACATGCCACACTGCGTTAATGTCACACAATGCTGCCAACACTGTAGGAGCTCGCTCTGTGGTCAACTCTGTCAGATTGTTAGTCTCGGCGCGGAGCAGCGAGATGGTACGCCGCTGTTCCACGGCACTGTCGCATGAGGCTTTTGAACCGCCTTGGTTCGCGTCCGTGAAGTACGTGGTTCTAGTAGTGCTCACGGCGGTGACACGCACGTCCAAGGGAGCATGAAAATCGTTTCTTGGTGGCTCGTATGTTGGAAAAATACCGGACAGGGAACGCAGGCCGTGGGAAACTTGAACAGCATTCCCAAAGGACAGGAGCTCGTGCGTATTACGGCCGCGAAGTGGTAGCATAGTGTTCATTGGGTGATGCCCTGGTACCACAGAGGAGGCATGGACACCGTCCACTGATGGTTCGATGGGCAGCTGAAGCGGCGGCCGGGTTGTTGACTCCATCGCCAAAGAAGCGTGAACGGCGTTCCTGGATGGAGAAGCCCACACTGCCGACGAACCACGAAGACACGTACCGGTGGCTTCCCGCAGAGGGTTCACTCCTCGGCTTGCGCCTGTGGCAGTGGTAGCAGGTAAACAGCTGCCGAGGAGCCGAGGAGGCTTTGACGCCGTCCTCAAGCAGCGCTTATCGCGGCTGCCCTGGATGACGAAGCCGGGACGTAAGACTTTTTCTTCGTTTACTGCGCCATTGTAATGTACTAGACAGAGAACAAGAGACAACACGCGATCCTGGGCCAGCTGTTCTTATTCTGACTTCGTCTTTCTCCTCCTTGCTCTAGCTATCCGCGCACCAGAGCACCAGTGTCTTTCTTGGTCATGACAGTATATATAGATAAATATATATATATATATATATATAGTCCAGTAGAACCTCCCTGAGCGGTCACAACGTGGTTTATTTCGACGTTGCGGCCTAGAGTCTGGCCTTCATTCTGATGAAGACCAGACTCTAGGCCGAAACGTCGAAATAAACAACGTTGTGACCGCTCACGGAGTATTTACTGGACTATATGCAACGCTACGGCCACGCAGCCACCATGCCTGCCTATTGATATATATATATATATATATGTATATATATATATATATATATATATATATATATATATATATATTAATGTATATATATATATATATATACTTGTGTATACATATATATATAAATATATATATATATATATATATATATATATATTTATATATATATATATATATATATATATATATAGAGAGAGAGAGAGAGATAAGGCTTATATGCACAAGAATATTTTCGGTTGCCGCAAGGTTATAAATATGAAAGTAGATGTGCTTTCACATAACTGTTTATTCTGCCGACGTTTTGACAAGAGCCCCGTCTTTTTGAAGGCATAATAATATTTACACATGTTCGGTGTCTTCTTATAGCCTGTCGAGACAGGAGAGTAAGGGGTCAAAAGAAAAGTAAAAAGAAAAAAAACAGCGAAACAGGAGGAGAAAGGTTAAATAAATACAGCAAATCTAGGAGAAGAAGCAAGACCGACATGGCGTAATTAGAAAGGGACAGCATCTCATCAGAGTAGGGCAGAGGTAGATGAGCAATGCCATCATTGTCAACAATACCTCCCCCGCACCCGCTCTTCCCCAAGTGGGCAGTGTGCCACCGTTCTTGTATTTAACCTTTCCGTGTAATCCGCTCGCGGCTCGTTCCTTTTTGAAGTTTAAGACAAGTTAATAAAGAAGCTTAAGACAAGTTAACGAAACTCTTTCGTTAACTCTATCGTTAACTCTTTCGAAACTCTTTCGCTAACTCTCTCATACATGCGCGCATGTCTTCCCAGTGAGCCGCCACTGTGTGGTGATTGTCCTGGATGTCGTACAGTCCCCCCTTTTTCTTTTTTTCTTTTTTATTTTTAACGCACACGCTGTTCCTTCACTGACAAGGAGCCATTGCATATAAAGAATATCGATGGTGGCACCTCCATCCCCGGCTTTTCATTCCTCCCAACGCCACCAGCACGCACTCGAAGCGCTTAAGTTCTCCCCATTACCTTGTTTTAAACTTCATAGAGAAACGAGCCACCAGCGGATTACACGGAAATGTGAAATACAAGAACGGCGGCACACTGCCAACTTGGGGAAGAGTGGGTGCGGGGGAGGTATTGCTGACAATGATGGCATTGCTCATCTACCTCTGCCTTACTTTGTTTAGATGCTGCCCCTTTCTAATTACGCCGTGTCGGTCTTGGTTCTTCTCCTAGATTTCCTATATTTATTTACCCTTTTTCCTCTCGTTTCGCTGTTTTTTTTTCTTTTTACTTTTCTTTTGACCCCTTCCCTCCTGTCTCGATAGGCTGTGGGAAGACACCGAACATGTGTAAATATTATTATGCCTTCAAAAAGACCGGGCTCCCGTCGAAACGTCGGCAAAATGAACAGTTGTAATGTGAAAGCGCATGTACCTTCACATATATATATATATATATATATATATATATATATATATATATATATATATATATATATATATATATTGTCACGCACCAAGAGCCGTGAAGACAAGACAGGAACAGCGGGGCAGAAAGACACGAGCGTGTATCTTTAAACGAAGCGCTAACACACACTTCTTCTTTGTTCTCTTTTCCCTTTTCGGCTCGCTAGGGCTTGCGGCTCACAACTCTAGGTGGCATTATTCCCCCTCCCATTAGAGCATCGACTCGATGCTCATACACAAAATGACAGCAGGGCCCATAAGGGAATAAGAAGAAAGGAAGAAACAATACTTATAGTGCACAGGGCATATGCACGTGCAAAAAAAAGAAAAATGTCTGTGGTTGGTCATAAGAAAAAAAAAACATTAATACAGTTAAAAGTTTGTTCGAGACCCTATGGACAACGAGAAAGAAATGTTTGCTGCCCTTGCACAATAAGGCGAGTATTACTGCGTAAAATAGGGTTTTAAGCGGACGACATGCACAATCTCTGTTCGTGGTGAGTGGCGCTGGGTCGTTGCCGAGCCTCGGTCTGGAATGACTTCGTAGTTGACCTCGTTCAACCGCCGTAATATTTTGTAGGGTCCGAAGTACTTGCTCAGGAGTTTCTCGCTGAGACCTCGCCGTCTAACAGGGGTCCAAACCCCCACTTGGTCGCCAGGTTGATAGGTAACTGGTCGATGGTGGATGTTGTACCTTCGAGAGTCTTTACATTGCTGCGATCTTATGTGTACGCGGGCTAGTTGACGTGCTTCTTCTGCTTGCTGAATGTAATCTTCGACATCAGGAGTTAGCAGCTCGTGCTGGTCGATGTCACAAGGAATCATGGCGTCTAGCATGGTTTGCACGTCTCGACCGTAAACGAGGCGGAAGGGTGCGAACCTTGTCGTTTCCTGGGTTGCGGTGTTATACGCAAACGTTACATACGGCAGGATCTCGTCCCACGTTTTATGCTGCACATCCGCGTACATAGAAATCATGTCAGCCAGTGTTTTGTTTAGCCTTTCTGTCAAGCCGTTACCCTGGGGGTGGTATGCGGTTGTCTTACGGTGGTTCGTGTAACTGAGTTTGAAGATGTCGTCCAACAGTTTTGCCGTAAACGCTGTCCCTCAGTCAGTGATGATGACTGACGGGGCGCCGTGACGAAGCACTATGTGGTGCATGAAAAACTGGGCGACTTCAGACGCTGTACCACGTGGCTGTAGCTTCGTTTCAGCGTAACGCGTCAAATAATCAGTTGCGACGATGATCGACTTGTTTCCAGAGTGAGACAAAGGAAACGGACCAAGAAGGTCCATTCCAACTTGGTCAATTGGCGTACGCGGTGGGTCGATGGGTTGTAGGAGGCATGCAGGCTTTACAGGTGGTGACTTGCGATGCTGACATTTGCGGCATCCTTTCACGTAGCGTTTCACACAAGCTGCAAGTTTTGGCCAGAAATATAGCTGTCATACCCGGTCAAGCGTCCGTGAGTATCCCAGATGGCCGGATGTCGGCTCATCGTGGCAGGCTAATAGGATATCATCACAAAGGTCTTGAGGAACGACTAGAAGATAAGATCTGCTGCCGGTATCAGTGTTTTTCTTGTATATTATGCCGTGTCGTAAGCAAAATGACGGCCACGTACGGGAAAGATGTCGAGCAACCGACACGGTGCTGCCTTCTAAATGGTCGATAATGGGCCTCAACTCGGGGTCCGCTCGTTGCTTACTGAGGAGGTCCGCTCCACTGAGAGTCCCCAGGAAGGCACTGTCGTCTTCTACAGCTGTATGGTCAGATTCTAGAGGCGCTCGTGATAGCGTGTCAGCGTATTCATGCTTTCTACCCGACTTGTAGACGATGGTGACATCAAACTCCTGAAGTCGCAGACTCCATCGCGCTAATCGCCCAGAGAGTCTCGGAGGTTAGCCAACCAACATAAAGCGTGGTGATCCCTCACAACTTTACATGGGCGCCCCTAGAGATAAGGCCTGAACTTTGTAATCGCCCATATTACCGCGAGATATTCCTTCTCTGAAGTTGAATAGTTGGTTTCGGCACGTGATAAAGTGCGGCTCGCATAGGCGATCACACGTTCGGTCCCATCTTGTGTTTGCACCAAGATAGCTCCGAGACCAATGTTGCTTGCGTCAGTGCGCACCTCTGTGTCAGCGTCCTCATCGAAATGACCAAGCACAGGAGGGGAAGACAATCGATGGTGCAGTTCCGCAAAGGCAGTCGCTTGTTCGTCAGTCCACAAAAATGGGGTGTCGTCACGCGTAAGTCTGATGAGTGGCTCCGCAATATTAGAGAAGTTTTCGATAAAGCAAAGATAGTATGCGCAGAGCCCCAGAAATCGTCGAAGACTTTTCTTGTCTGTCTGAGCTGGAAAAGCGGCCCAAGCGGCTCTTTTCTCGGGATCGGGCTGAACGCCTGCAGCGCTCACAACATGACCCAGGAACTTCAGTTCTTTGTAGCCGAAATGGCACTTCTCCGGCTTGAGGGTAAGGTCAGCGGATCGTATAACTTCAAGAACACTCCGAATGCGATGAAGGTGCTCGTCAAACGTTTTTGAAAAGACAACGACATTATCTAGATAGACGAGGCAACTTTTCCACTTGAGGTCAGCGAGAACGGTATCCATCATTCGTTGGAATGTGGCCGGAGCAGAACAGAGACCGAATGGGAGCACTCGGAATTCCTAGAGACCGTCAGGAGTTACAAAAGCACTTTTTTCGCAGTCATGTTTATCAAGTTCAATTTGCCAGTAACCACTTTTGAGGTCGATTGAAGAAAAGTACTTTGCTCGCCTCAGCCTGTCAAGAGAATCATCCAGTCGAGGCAACGGCTACACGTCTTTCTTTGTGACGTTATTCAGCTTCCTATAATCGACACAAAAGCGAAGTGTACCATCCTTCTTCTTTACAAGGACAACTGGCGATGACAAGGGCTGCTCGATGGCTGTATTACACCGTCTTGAAGCATTTCCTTCACTTGCTTTTAAATCACGCGTCGTTCAGTTGGTGAAACTCGGTAAGGCTGTTGCCGTATAGGGTGCGCGTCGCCGTAGGTGATAATACGGTGTTTGATAATCGATGTCTGACGAATCCTTCATGAACGAGCAAAACAGGCCTTGAATTCTATCAACAAGTCGTTAAGCCTTCGTTTGTTTTCGTCAGAAAGCGTTGCATTTACGTCGACACACTGGAGAGGTGCTTCGGCATTATCGGTCGCCTCGAAAGCAAAACACTCAGTCACATTGGTTACTGGGTAGGCATAGGCGATGACAGTGCCAGTGAAAAGGTGTCGGCGCTCGTAGCTGAAGTTTCTAACAAGAACCTCGCAGTGGCCAGCCTGGAGGTCTACTAGGCTTCGTGCAACGCAGATACCCTGGGAAAAGAGTAAGGATCGATTACTCTCCGCCACCATTTCAGCGTGTGCTGATTCATTACACGCCACTCGAACCATAACACTTGAGCGTGGTGGTATCATGACATCATCGTCAATTACATGCAGACATACTGGATCATGGCTGGGATTATACTCTGGTGTGGCGCTTTTTGTTGAAAATGTGATGAGGCGTTGTCGAATGTCGATGATAGCACCATGCTCCCTCAGGAAGTCCATGCCAATGATCAGGTCTCGAGAACACTGACGGAGAACGCTCAAGCTGACAACAAAGGTAGAATCACGAATCTGTATTCGCGCTGTGCAAACGCCGAGTGGCATGACGATGTGCCCGCCAGCAGTACGAATTGGCCTGAGGTTCTTAGGCATCGTGACTTTCTTCAGGAGAGCAGCCTGTTTTTCACTTAATATAGAAAAATCTGCACTCGTGTCAACTAAAGCACTGACTTTGCGACCGTCGAGCAGCATTGGAATGTCTAACGAAATCTTTGCGGAACCATCTGGTGTCGTCGTCGTCGGGGTATCGTCAGTTTTTCCGCGTCGGTAGGAGGCCTTGAGCTTCTCCAGTATGAGCGGCCTCACCTCCGAAGGTCGCTGTGGTTAGTTTTCCCGGCGTAAACTGGGTGACCAACCCTGTGCCACGCTCGAATAGGTACGACGATTAGGAGAAAATCGCCGCGGGGACGGGGAGCGTGACTGGTGCAAGCACGACGAAGTTCCGCGCTGCTGAGCCACATACTCTTCAATTTCATGGGGCCGCTGACCGAACATGGGTGGCGGTGAGTTCGTCGAAAATACACGTAGTCCAAGTTGCCGGTAAGAACAGTGTCGGTAAAGATACCCAGCTTCGCCACAGTGGAAGCAGAGAGGACGTCTATCTGGCGCATGCCAGACGTCTGATTTCCGCGAAATCAGGCGAGGTGCGCTGTAATATGGCGCCGCTTGGACCGTCTGCAGCATGGCTGGGGCCACGATGGGATGCGGGATTGCGGGTGTAACAGGTTGCCGCAAAGCTTGAGCATACTACATGCGGGGGAAGTCACTGGGTGGTTGATAATCCCGCATGAAAGGAGGTTCTCTTAAGGCATGCTGGACTTCATCTCGGACGACGCTGGACAACGAAGAGATAGTGGGCTGCGAGGGCACAGACAGCTTCTGGAGTTCTTCGCGGACGACTGAACGTATGATCTCTCGGAAGAAATCCATTTGACCACCCAAAGCTGTCAAGTAGTCCGTAGTTGAAGCGTTGACGTGCCGTTCGTATGACGGGGCCCGGTGCCTAAGAGTGCTTTCGATGGTGACGGCTTCTCTGAGAAATTCGGACACAGTCTTGAGAGGACTGCGCACAAGCCCACCCAAAAGCTGTTCTTTCACCCCACGCATGAGGTACCGTACCTTCTTTTCTTCTGGCATGCCGGGGTCAGCTTGGTGGAAAAGAAGCGTCATGTCCTCGACATACATCGCAACCCCTTCATTCGGCTGTTGTATGCGAGACTGCAGATCGCGCTCAGCTCTCTCCCGCCGGTCAGGGCTGGCATATGTCCCAAGAAGTCGGCGTTTGAAGTCTTCCCACGATGTAAGAATACCTGCCCGGTTCTCATACCATATCCGTGCGCCGTCCAAAAGACTGAAATAGACGTGCCGCAGTTTGTGTGCGTCGTATCACTGGTTGTGCACGGCAACGAACTCGTAATGAACGAGCCAATCTTCGACATCCTCAAGTGCAGTGCCATGAAACGGATTTGGTGTTCGCGGTGTAAGTGAGGTGCAATGAAGCGGCGTTGTGCCGTTCGTACCATTTGGGTTGGTGTCAGTAGGGCTGGTCGGAGCTGCCATGTTGTTTACGAGCAGTCCAAACTCAGGGGATTGCCCTCGGATTCTTCTGCTGGCGCGGTGCACAGGAGTAACCACCGGTACGGCGCTTGAGTTCTTGCTATGTGGAGGGGTACGGTGCATAGATTACCCAGCACCTCCACCAGTTTGTCCAAACCAAGAGCCGTGAAGACGAGACAGGAACAGCGGGGCAGAAAGACACGAGCGTGTATCTTTAAACGAAGCAGCGCTAACACACACTTCTTCTTTGTGCTCTTTTCCCTTTTCGGCTCGCTAGGGCTTGCCGGCTCACAACTCTAGGGTTGGCAATATATATATATATATATATATATATATATATATATATATATATATATATATATATATATACACATACGCAGCCCCACCGCGGCGGTCTGGTGGGAAGGTACTCGGCTATATATATATATATATATATATATATATATATATATATATATATATATATATATATATAAATATGCAGCCCCACCGCTGCGGTCTGGTGGGAAGGTACTCGGCGGCAGACCCGCAGGTCACGGGGTCGAATGCCGGCTGTGGCGGCTGCATTTTCGGTGAAGGCGAAAATGCTGTGGGCCCCCGTGCTCAGACTTAGGTGCACGTTAAAAACCCAGGTGGTCTGAATTTCCGGAGCCCTCCAACACAGCGTCTCTCATATTCATATGGTGGTTTTGGGACGTTAAACTCCACATATCAATCAATCATTCCCCGCACTAGTAGCTCTAGATGCAGATAAGAATCATGTTGGTGACTGCTGTGACTCGAAGTAAACAGCAGTTCGCTAGGAGTAGACTACTTTGTCGTTTTTTCTAGAAACAAACTGGTAGAGTTTCTAGGTGATCCAACGTCTTATGCGTGCTGGTCGTGCACCAGAAACAACTTACTCCATCACACCATGGTCTGCTGAAATATTAAAGTAGTCGTCACCTGCAAGGCCTACCGCCTAATTATGTACCTTATGCATGTTCTGTGAAGACGATGTTTTCAAGAAAAGCAATACAAACTGAGCATGATCATTACTCATTTGTTACCGTACCGTGCGTCGTCAGCACGCCTCGCACACCTAACCCTTTTCGCGGTAATCACACCGAACATGTGGGAAAATGATAGGACAATTCAGACCAGGTGACAGCCATCAATGATTGCGATAGCAGCCGTGAGTTGAAAAATGTATACGTTTCTTTCGTTCATGCGACCAGAGCGTTGTGAGAGAACCACGAGGCTTCGTTCACTAGTTGGCAGTAGTTCCATCAGCAGCTGCGTGAGGTGTTCAGCAACACTGAGCGGAAAGAAAGGGCTGAGCAGGCACATTCTGCATGACTTAAAGTGCCATCGCGAGTGTCGTATGTCCCGACGAGCTGACTCACAAAAGCCTCAAGCAAAGAAAATATGCTTGTTGTTGCGAGGTGTAAACGAAGAGCTTTTCTCGGGCCTCATACGCAACCTTTCAACAACGTTGTCTGAGTTTGTTCATGAGGCAACGAGCCGTTTACTGCGCCCACTTTTGTGCTTACACGTGATGGCAGGGAGGCCCTTACTAAGGCTCTACGGAAGGTCATGCGAGAGGAACTTCAGAAGTGCAACAGCTGTTACTGACGTCATTCGGATTGAAATCCAGGAGATAATTCCTTGGTCACCATCATCATGAGCCAAACCTCCAACGCTAATTTACGCAGAGGCTCAGCGGGTTTGTACACCGTAGACGGCAAGTTTTTCGCATACACCTGCCGAGGCTCCTCGACGTTTCCCAAGCCCCATCTACCACCCGGCTTTGGAGACCTAATTTCGTCTTGGCCCGCGGAAACCCACCGTATGACTTGTTCCTGAAAATCGTCCTTTGTCCTATCACTATGATGAAACTAGAAACGTGTAGGGTGACTGCTACTACTAAAGAATAAGCCTGTGCAGATTACAGCCGTATTCCCGCTGTCTACGATACAGTGCACACAAAGCAAGACGTTTGACAATTTCTAGGCCTTTGTGCGTATTGCCGCCATTTCGCGCTATTCTTTTCTAGAATCGCTGAACTATTGTAGCGAATGATCAAACATGACGTCTCCTTTATCGGGGCTCGGCACGATGCGGTGCTTCCTGCGAGCTTCAGAAACTTCTTTAGAACCAACCTATCATTGGCCACTTCTACATAGAATCAGATGCGGACGCGCACACTGATTCTACCAACCTTGGTCTCGGGGCCGTTCTCGTACAGTGTCAAGATGGCGTTGAACGCGTTATTGCATTTGCTAGCCTCCCGTTCTCTTCGGCAGAGGAAACAGTTTAATGGACTAAAAAATGGCTCCAGTTGTATTGTACATTTGGAAGTTTCGGTCATACTTGTATGGATGGACCAACCGCATTGTAAGTGATCACCACTTTCTCGGTTGGTTGGTGAATCTGAACGACCCTGAGGGTCTTCTCGCAGGAGAGAGCCTCCGGCTGCAGGAATTCGACTTTACAATTATGCACTGGTTTGGCCAGAAACACGCTAACGCCGAATGTGTTTCCCCTGCCTCATCGAGGCCGCTCCAGAAAACTCTGATGAAGACTGTGGTTGCCTTTCCACTCTAGAAAAATTAAACGTCACCCAAAAGCAACGCCAATGCGAAAAACTGCGCCACTTATCTTCCTCCTAATGATCACGATAAGCAGCAGAAGAGAAGAGTGCCACCAGTAACTGTCTATCATTTCGACGACACCTCAACAGGTTGGCGCAGGGGGTAGGGTAGAGGGAACAAAAGGGGATAGGTAAGCAAAAAGCAAAAGCAGAAAAATAAAAAAGTCGCATTCAATCCAGCCTACGTAATCGCGCAAGAACACACGAACGCAACAGGCAGTCGACTGTGAAGACCACCGACAAAGCCAGGGGTTCAGTGATGCGCACGATTTAACGTGGACAAGAAGACGAGCGGGGAACTCTAAAACTCACTCGGTAAGTCCAGTTTTTCCCAATGGTCGCACCGTTTCAGGCAAATAAATCCAAGGTCGAAGCACAAAATTGCCGCTACAGAGAGCCCACAGGGAGCATCGGGATCACAGTACAAATTTCCGCAACCAGTTTGCTTGTAATGGTGAACGAAGAAAGGTCGGCAGGGGCCGACGGTATCAGGGAGCGGGTGGTGTCACCCGAGGGAGCGGGTGGTGTTAGGCGATTTTGGGGATGGCGGCAGAACGGCGGCGGGTGCTACGCGGTAGACGGTATTTGTGGGTGCTACGTGGTGGTTGCTGCACAATGACAGTGAAAGCTAGAATAGCGGCCTTTCAGAGCCTTTTCAAAACACTAATTCGGTAACTACTGCAAGCACATTTGCTTGGTACCCACTAGAGCATTATTAATAAGCTTTTCGGTTGCAGGTCGGCATTCGCTATGCTAGTTTTCATCATTCTTCTGAGAAGCGTCGTTTGGTGACGACGGCTGGCGCTGGCTGAGATGTGGATGAAGGTGAGGCCGTCGTCATTGGTGGGGATGACGAGTAAACTCATCGAGCATGAGGGATGGCCTCCGAGGTCGTGCCACTGGTACCGGCGAGTGCATCTCGGAAAGAGCGTCCCTCTATGATGGTCAGCTGCTGCCAGGGGCCTTAGCTTGTTTCAAGGCTTGGCGGTGAATCACAGTGTTGAAGTTGCGGCTATAATGACCGCGGCCTTGCACTGGAGTTGCCAGGACGGCCAGCGCGGCATGATTGCGGGATGTTTCCCGCGACAGCTTATGCAGCGAGGGTGTTGTACTACACGCGATCCTGGGGCGTGCTTG